>NW_025106694.1:0-526227 GCF_013123115.1 Colletes gigas | reverse complement strand
GGTAGGGTTAGGTAGTCACGTAGTCAAACGTCTCACTTCTCGATTTCCAAGGGAACATTTAACCTTATATCTTGAATAATAAAATAATTAAAATAATTAGATAAACAATTAATTATAATTAGACAATCAATTAATTACCTAATGATTTATTACCTTTGTACTTCAGTGCCGTCACAATGCGATGCAGTCATTGGCTGCGCTTGAACCTCGAATATCGATCTGCTATTGGTTACATTTGTATCTAGATCGATTCAGTTACATTAATTCTAACCATAGAAACATATAATGTTTAAACATTGACTTTACATTGACAAATAGGAACTCTAAGAGCTAGGTACTGACGAGTAATGGATTACGACAGTTTTTAGTGGAAGTCAGTTTTCTTCGACATAAAGTACCAACATCTTGAAAAATAACTAACATTGTTGTTTAAAATCTTTTATTGCTTTTTTCTTTAAATAAACATTATTCGTTAATGTTACATTGAAAGTCAATGTTTAAACATTATATGTTTCTATGGTTAGAATTAATATAACTGAATCGATCTAGATACTAATGTAACCAATAGCAGATCGATATTCGAGGTTCAAGCGCAGCCAAAGACTGCATCGCATTGTGACGGCACTGAAGTACAAAGGTAATAATCATTAGGTAATTAATTGATTGTCTAATTATAATTAATTGGTTATCTAATTATTTTAATTATTTTTATTATTCGAGATATAAGGTTAAAATGTTCCCTTGGAAATCGAGAAGTGAGACGTTTGACTACGTGACTACCTAACCCTACCCCCCCACCCACTAATTTGCGCGGTATACGTGTCCGGACCTGCTCCTCACTCCTCGTCAGGAAATTGATGTGAAGAGGTTCGGTGACAGGCTTTACATCTAATTCGGTACATATCTCTTCTAAACGTTTTAAATCGCTATTATTGCGTTATAGGTACATTTATTTTAATGGTGTTTTATCGAAAATTGTGTTTTACTTTTGTTACATCCCGTGATTGCAATGAAGAACGAGGAACGCTACCGGCACGCAATCGTCTCCATGTCACTTCGAAATATTTGATAATTGACTGACGTGAGTATATGTAGATGTATATAAATTTTTTATGTCTTTTTATCGAGTTTTGTTTATCATACTCGTTGTAAATCTGCAGTCAGTGTACTTTCCTAATAGCTTTTTCTTTTTTCAGACATTTTAATGAACACGCGCAATGTGTTCGATAGAATCTGTGTTTGTTTCGTGTAATAGTTTTCTATTTTACGAAGCACAGTGGCTTCATTTAGAATATCGTTTAGAGTTTAGGGAAACGCGAAAGTCGAGTCTGTGTTGTGCGCTTGTAAATTTTTTCCAGAGCATCGGAGCTCTTTGCTTTACGAATCGCGACAATAGAGTCACTTGTTCGCCGATTTTAAATTTTCGGTCGCGTTAGTATACTATTCGCTTTATTTTTTTTCGATTATTGAAAATTAGAATTGCTCGAAACGGATATTAGAGTCAGTGCATCATTGAATTGGAGCAAGAATTCGGAGATGCTACATGAGCAGAAAATGTAGGTAACCTCAATTTTTATTCTATATACAAATCTTACAGATAGAAATTTATATTTTAAAGTTTTAACTAACTGCTCAATTTGAAAATGTTACATTATATTAATAAGAACCAATTAACTAAACACTAGAGTGCTTTCCTACTTTCTTTTTTTCTTTTAATTTATTGTTTCTCATGGGTCATACAGTGTTTTAATCAAAGTAATTGTTCAATTTGAAAATATTATACTATATTAATAAGAAACAATCATGTAAGCACTAGTGTGCCTTCCTACAATCTTTTGTTCTTATTACTTTACTGTTTCTCAAAGGAAATACTGTGTCCTAATAATAATAACTGTTCTATTTGAAAATATTATATTTTATTAAAAAGAAACAATTAAGTTAACACTAGTGAGCTTTTCTACTTTCTTGTTTTCTTCTTACTTTTCTGTTTCTCATAGGAAATCCTGTGTTTTAATAGAAATAATTGTTGAATTTGAAAATAACATATTATATAAATAAGAAACATTTAAGTAAGCACTAATGTGTTTTTCTACTTTCTTTATTGTTCTCACTTTAATGTTTTTCATAGGGAATATTCTGTTTTAGTAAAAATAACTCTTGAATTTGAAAGTATTATATTTAATTAATAAGAAACAATTAAATAAGCACAAATGTGCTTTCCTACTTTCTTTCTTTCTTTCTTTCCTCTCCTTACTTTTATGTTTCTCTTTGGAAATTCTGTGTTGTAATAAAACTAACTGTTGAATTTGAATATATTATACTCTATTATTAATAAACAATTGAATAATCACTGGTGGGCATTCCTACTTCCTTTTCTTGATCTAACTTTACTGTTTCTCAAGGGAGATACTGTGTTTTAATAAAAGTAACTGTGGAATTTGAATATTTTATATTATATTGGAAAGAAACAATTAAGTAAGCACTGGTGTGCTTTTCAACTTTCTAGTTTTCTTCTTACTACTCTGTTTCTCATAGGAAATTCTGTGTTTTAATAGAAATAATTGTTGAATTTGAATATTTTATATTATATTGGAAAGAAACAATTAACTAAGCACTAATGTGTTTTTCTACTTTCTTTTTTTGTTCTCACTTAACTGTTTTTCATAGAGAATATTCTGTTTAAGTAAAAATAAGTCTTGAATTTGAAAGTATTATATTTAATTAATAAGAAACAATTAAATAAGCACAAATGTGCTTTCCTACTTTCTTTCTTTCTTTCTTTCCTCTTCTTACTTTTCTGTTTCTCTTTGGAAATTCTGTGTTGTAATAAAACTAACTGTTGAATTTGAATATATTATTAATAAACAATTGAATAATCACTGGTGGGCTTTCCTACTTTCTTTTATTGATCTCACTTTACTGTTTCTCAAGGGAGTTATTGAGTTTTAATAAAAGTACCTGCTGAATTTAAATATTTTATATTGTATTGAAAAGAAACAATTAAGTAAGCACTAGTGTGCTTTCCTACTTTCTTGTTTTCTTCTTACTTTTCTGTTTCTCATAGGAAATCCTGTGTTTTAATAGAAATAATTTGTTGAATTTGAAGGAGTATATTTAATTAATAAGAAACAATTAAATAAGCACAAATGTGCTTTCCTACTTTCTTTCTTTCTTTCTTTCCTCTTCTTACTTTTCTGTTTCTCTTTGGAAATTCTGTGTTGTAATAAAACTAACTGTTGAATTTGGATATATTATACTATATTATTAATAAACAATTGAATAATCAGTGGTGGGCTTACCGACTTTCTTTTCTTGATCTCACTTTACTGTTTCTCAAGGGAGTTATTGAGTTTTAATAAAAGTACCTACTGAATTTAAATATTTTATATTATATTGAAAAGAAACAATTAAGTAAGCACTAGTGTGCTTTTCTACTTTCTTGTTTTCTTCTTACTTTTCTGTTTCTCATAGGAAATCCTGTGTTATATTAGAAATAATTTGTTGAATTTGAAAATAATATGTTATATGAATAAGAAACATTTAAGTAAGCACTAGTGTGCTTTTCTACTTCCTTGTTTTCTTCTTACTTTCCTGTGTCTCAAAGGAAAGACTGTGTTTTAAGAAATTCTTATATTATTAAATTATAATAAATTGTACAGTTGCTTTAATGAAAGCACAGTATTTCCAATTGGAAACAGAAAAGTAAGAAGGATAAAATAAAGTAGTGAAACACACTAGTGCTTACTTAATTGTTTCTTATTTTTGATCCCAATTTTTCTTTCAGAAATGTTTATGACAGTTTCCAATTTGTTCTACTTTTCCACAGTTTCCCTAGATTTCATCATTCCATTCACAAATCCAGCAGGACAATGCAGGCGACTTCGCCGATGACATACGTTGGACCAGAGTCAGTGGACAACATCATCAACGACGGTATTATTTGATCGCACTCAACGATTGGTGAGTCGCATGAATTGTTTTGTTCCTTCGGTCCCCGATCATGTCGAAGGACGAAAGGTCCGAATCGACACCGGTGACTGATTGTATACGTGGTTGGCGAATATAGTGACCGCGGGTATTTGCCATACCCGCGAGTAGTAACTTTTACTCTTTTGTTATTTAGTTTAGGGTTTTCTTGTACTCCGCGTTTTTTAAGGTGGTAAATGCTCCATGTAAAATTAAGCATGTAATTCTGTAATATCAAAATGAAATTACACAAAAATGTATATAATATGAATCCAATATGGAAATGTTTTTACTTTTGAATACATTGATTATGCAATAATGATTCTATTGATAATATTGTTCACATATTGAATAGTGATCGTTATTTATATTTCTTTCACTTCACTTTAAAATATACTTTCATGATTATCTATGAAGGATACTATAGTCTTTCGTTGTTCGTTGAAAAATATTATGAATTTCATATTAACTGCACGAACTGCGGCGTTGGAGACCAATATCTCCCCTGTGTTTATGCGAGGTCCTATTGCATCTTTGTATAAACAGGAAACCGACTCTTACGAGGGAATATCTCTCTCCTTCAGAATAGGAGATCAGTATATCCAATTAATTTTGTACTTGGTTTTTAGTTGAAAACCTAACATTTCATGTACAAGAAAACATTTCGCGATGGATAGATTTCTGATGGGCAGATCTGAATCAAAGTAATGTACATTCTATGCTGTTTTCATATTTTAACAAATTTACTTTGATGACGGAATGGTACCAAGGCTAGTTGAATATTTTCATTAATAAATTAATAAATTTAAAATTACTTGAATGAATTATTTTAAACTTTTTAATTAAATTATTTTCGTGTTAAATCTTAATTAAATTTTTTTCTTTTAAATAATTAAACTTTGAAGGCAACAATTTTCTTTCATAATAAAATTCTCACTACTAATGTATATCAAATTTTTAGTTCAGGATTTTCAGGTTATTTTTCCGTGTTCGTTGGCTGAACTCATCCAAGTGCTCAGGTGCTACTTGCATGAGTAAAGGCAATGGGCACGATGACTATATGTAATAGTATATTTTATTAGCGGCTGACATTGCGTTAGTGTACTGTGCACGACGTACATCCCACATGTGTGTGCGTGTGGTTAGGATGTGGATGTGCGTCGTTTAAAAACTGCAATTTCGTAATAATATGTTTTTATGAAATCAAATAAAATTATTAAACCATTATTTCTTATTTTTCGAATAGTTTTTGAATAATTAATAATATTAGCTTGGGATACATATAAAATATCTTTTGTCAGACAATGTAAAATTAAAACGCGTACTGTGCACGACGTACTTTCCCCATGTGTGTGTGTGTGTGTGTGTGTGTGTGTGTGTGTGGTTAGGACATGGAAATTGCGTCGTTTAAAAATTTATTATACTTCAAAAATGAAATTGTATTTCGTAATAATATATTTTTATGAAATCAAATAAAATTATTAAACTTTTATTTCTTATTTTCCGAATAATTTTTGAGTAATTAATAATATTGGCTTGAGATTTTTACAACGACTTGACGACATTTTCTCGAGATGGGTACAAGAAATTGTAGACCCCTCGAATTATGTGCCGACGACGACCTGTAAGGATTGTCTATCGAAGAGCACACGGACGACATATTATTTCTTATTTTTCGAATAATTATAAAATGGCTAATATTATTAGCTTGGGGATTTTTTCAACGACTTGACATTTTCTCGAGATGGGTACAAGAAATTGTAGACCCCTCGAATTATGTGCCGATGACGATCTCCAAGGTATGTCTGTCGAAGAGCACACGGACACGTACGACGTAACGACAGCATATGGGTACACGGGTAAAATATCTTTTATCAGACAATGTAAAATTAAAACACGTACTGTGAACGACGTACTTTCCCCGTGTGTGTGTGGTTTGGGCGTGGAAATTGCGTCGTTTAAAAATTTATTATACTTTAAAAATGAAATTGTATTTTGTAATAATATATTTTTATGAAATCAAATAAAATTATTAAACTTTTAATTCTTATTTTCCGAATAATTTTTGAGTAATTAATAATATTGGCTTGAGATTTTTACAAAGACTTGACGACATTTTCTCGAGATGGGTACAAGAAATTGTAGACCCCTCGAATTATGTGCCGACGACGACCTGTAAGGATTGTCTATCGAAGAGCACACGGACGACATATTATTTCTTATTTTTCGAATAATTATAAAATGGCTAATATTATTAGCTTGGGGATTTTTTCAACGACTTGACATTTTCTCGAGATGGGTACAGGAAATTGTAGACCCCTCGAATTATGTGCCGATGACGATCTCCAAGGTATGTCTGTCGAAGAGCACACGGACACGTACGACGTAACGACAGCATATGGGTACACGGGTAAAATATCTTTTATCAGACAATGTAAAATTAAAACACGTACTGTGAACGACGTACTTTCCCCGTGTGTGTGTGTGTGTGTGTGGTTTGGACGTGGAAATTGCGTCGTTTAAAAATTTATTATACTTTAAAAATGAAATTGTATTTTGTAATAATATATTTTTATGAAATCAAATAAAATTATTAAACTTTTATTTCTTATTTTCCGAATAATTTTTGAGTAATTAATAATATTGGCTTGAGATTTTTACAACGACTTGACGACATTTTCTCGAGATGGGTACAAGAAATTGTAGACCCCTCGAATTATGTGCCGACGACGACCTGTAAGGATTGTCTATCGAAGAGCACACGGACGACATATTATTTCTTATTTTTCGAATAATTATAAAATGGCTAATATTATTAGCTTGGGGATTTTTTCAACGACTTGACATTTTCTCGAGATGGGTACAAGAAATTGTAGACCCCTCGAATTATGTGCCGATGACGATCTCCAAGGTATGTCTGTCGAAGAGCACACGGACACGTACGACGTAACGACAGCATATGGGTACACGGGTAAAGTATCTTTTATCAGACAATGTAAAATTAAAACACGTACTGTGAACGACGTACTTTCCCCGTGTGTGTGTGTGTGTGTGTGGTTTGGGCGTGGAAATTGCGTCGTTTAAAAATTTATTATACTTTAAAAATGAAATTGTATTTTGTAATAATATATTTTTACGAAATTAAATAAAATTATTAAATTTTTATTTCTTATTTTTCAAATAATTTTTGAATAATTAATAATATTAGCTTGAGAATTTTACGACATTTTCTCGAGATGGGTACAAGAAATTGTAGACCCCTCGAATTATGTGCCGACGACGATCTGTAAGGAATGTCTGTCGAAGAGTTCACGGACATGTACGACGTAACGAATAGTTTTATCAGACTATGTAAAATTAAAACGCAATAGTCACTAGCCTTTGTCAGCCGATTTCAGGAAATTGGTACGTACCTTAGAGTGTGAATGTTTGCAATGTCCGAGTGTCGGAGGAACCCCGGGGCTTCCTCCCTAGTTTAGGCCGCGCCCGGACATTATGTGTGAGAACCGTGGAGTGCTTGTTTGCGAGAATGCGTTTTGCTATTTTTTAAATATGGGATTAGGTAGGTAGGTAGCTTACTTTCTGGTGTGTGTGTTTAGACCTAAGTAGGTAGGGTCAGGATTATAGGACTATCACAGATATTATTTCCGTGGCAGACCTGTTCCTGTAGTTCGATTTGGAGAGTTGAAACGTTAACCGATCCAAACTGATGCTATCGTTTGTTTTGGTTTTACTTTCGATTCTTCGAATCGCGTGACTTTAAAGTCGCTCTTCGCGGTCGCGTTCTCTGTCGCGGAAGGTTTCTCGAAACGCTCGTCCCGCTCGAGTTTCTCCACACCCGGCTGTGTATTGCACGGAATCTCGAGTCTAGGCTTAAGTTTCAGGCTTCGGCAGGACCGCCGAAGAAAGAAAAGACTCGATGAGTCGAAGAGGCCCTGACAAACTGTCTCAAGAGTGGGCTGCAACAAATGGTTTTTCATTTTCATCTTCGGATGAGGATGGAAAATCATTCTACGTTACTACTTTGTCACTGTATTCGTTTGTAGTTGTAGTAATTGTAGATTTTCAGATGGTACTTGGTACCACAACGGCCACTGTTTTTGGACAAGTCGCGGTTTGCATTAGTGTTGCGAAATACGAACGATCGTGTTTGATTTCAAGGTAGCGTTGCGAATAATTCAAACTTATCGCGATTACTTTTAGCGTTGCGAACAATGAATATTTTCGCGTTTTCTTTCAGAGTAGCGTTACCTGTAAACATTAATCTCGGTTTGCAGTAACATTACGAGTTGGAATTGACATGAATTAGATCGCTATTGTTTTTAGTGTTGCGATTATTTTTTCGCGTTTGCTTTTCAGGGTAGGGTCCAGGAATCACGAAGCAGCTGCATCAACTGTTATTCTCAGCAGCGTGGGACGGCTGTACCTGATCATTTTAACTACTTTTTAACGAATATTCTTCTTCTGCTTCTTCATCAGATCCAATGCGATCAATACGTCGATTGTTTTTCAAATCATATTTTTCACCATATTTAGTTTTAGTTCTTATACAGGGTGTTCGGCCACCTCTAGCAAAAATTTTAATGAGCGATAGTAGAGGCCAAAATAAGACAAAAATCAAGAATACTAATTTGTTGGTGGAAGCTTCGTTAAAAAGTTATTAACGTTTAAATTGCCGCTCTTACTGAATTTTTTTCTCGAAAATGCGCAAGATTTCGGGGGTATGTCTATTCTCCAAAAATGACTGTAATTGAACCCTACAACAGAAAATAATTTTTCCACAACGATTTGCAATTTTTTAATTTTCTCGAATAATTTCACACCTTCTCTATTTTTTTTCTCGAAAGTGGGCAAGATTTCGTGGGTATGTCTAATGACAAAAACTGATTGTAATTGACCCCCGCAACCGAAAATAATTTTTCCACAACGATTTGCAATTTTTTTTCTCCGTTGAAAAATTTAGGCACCTAATTGGATTTTCAGTAAGGAATTTTTTTCTCGAAAGTGCGTACGATTTCGGAGGTATGTGTAATGATAAAAAATGATTGTAATTGATCCCCGCAACCGAAAATAATTTTTTTTAAACGATTTGAAAAAATTTTTTTCGCCGAAAAATTTCAGCACCTACTCGATTTTTTTTCTCGAAAGTAGATAGGATTTCGGAGGTATGTGTACTCACCAAAAATGATTGTAGTTGACCCCCGCAACCGAAAATAATTTTTCCAGAACGATTTGAAATTTTTGAATTTAATTGTTAATAACTTTTTAACGAAGCTTCCATCAACAAATTAGTATTCTTGATTTTCGTCTTATTTTGGCCTCTACTATCGCTCATTAAAATTTTTGCTAGAGGTGGCCGAACACCCTGTATATGGCAGCATTATAGTTTAATTCCGTTCTGAATAAATAGTTGGATTTGACACTGAAATAGTAATGAATGATTACTATTTATTCCATTACTATTTATAATTCCATTAATCGACTACTCTTAATCGTAATTTACTTCTGATAACTAAATTTTCAATCGCATCCGTTGGTCGATTAATTACTTCAATGAAATTAATCGATTGATACTGCAATTCAGACAATAGAGCTTTCAGTCCGTGAAGAAAAAAAAGAAATCCTGTAATTTCTTTTACTATCATAGTAAGCGCAATCATCGTTTTATATAGTTGCTGCGTCGCTCGCAGTTTTACCAACGGGCTATGGAAACCGATCGCAGCGCTTTATGATAAAAAACGAAATTAATGGTTTTCTCTTGTTTTTTAACCTAAAGAAGCACAGAGCCTTATGGTGTTTCGTGACCCAATCTGACTGCCATACCGATTGAAAATTCGTGATTGTAGCGCCCTCTTTTCATGTATGAGGGTCAGTTGAGAAACTATTTACTGAATTTCTCATGTGACCGCTATCCACGTGAAGAGGACGCTAAAATCCTTTGCTATTTTTAGGTCGGTATGGCAGTCAATTTGGGGCCATGAATGTCCATAAGGTGTAAGGTTCGCTCGTATATCTCGCCTGTGGTATTTTCTGATGCTGTTCGTTTGATTTTTTTACCACTCATAGCGTTTAATGCTTCTTCCGCTCTGAATCAATGGTGTTGGGTTCGATACTCAAATGGTAAACGGGTTTTACGATTCTGTGAGTTGTACGATATGATAGCAGCATGTTCGTTTTCTCGAATAATAAGTTGTTGAGTTTCATCTGTATCTTGTCTATGATCGTGGTGTTATTTTGTCCATCTCGATATCGAGTATGTACGAGGCGTATACAGAAAGTATATTCCAATTGATTATTGAAAAAAAATATATTTTTTGTATAAAGCATTTAATGTGAATTTCATATTATACGTTTTAAACTATTTTTCTACATAGTTTTCGCCATTATTGAGACACGTGTTTCAAGATACGTAGCACCAGTTTTTGAATTCCTTTGTTACGGAATGTTGTCGCCTAAGAAGAAAGCCAAGCATTTAGTTTTACATTTACGATCACCTTTAATTTAATCATTGAATCAGATAACATGTTCTCCATGCTCTTCACAAATTTGACAATAAATATTTGCCGGTTTCACATTTCTTCTAATTATGATTCGATTGTATAAAAATTGTATCTAGTGTCTTGACTATGAACAAACGAACATCAGTACACAAAAAAGTAAAAACGTTGCTGCGTTACATTCGCAATATCCATACACGGAATTTACTTTCTGGATTCGCCTCGTAAATTAAAATCTGTAGAAGGGGTTGTATCATGACTATATTTCCTATGTTTTTTACCTTCGACGTAAAGGTAAAAGTTGATAACTAATCCAAAGTATTAAATAGCTTGAAACGTAGGGTATTGTTGATATCAAGATCAGAATACTCGTATAAGGTGTAGGTGATAGTAAATAAGCTCGGATACAGGGGAACAGAGGAAGACACACCGTGGTATCGGAAGGTCAGATCGTGCCGACGTCGCAAAAAGCGGATCGCCGGTATTTTTAATGGGAAGCCGAAGGCGAGTTGAATAGAACAAGCTTTTGGGGAGGGAAGCGACACTCAGTTTCTTTGATCAATAATGAAAGTTCTCTCTGTCTCGGTTTCGCGTTCTTCTTCCATTCTACTCACTTCTTTGGCCTCGAGCTATCGGCCCTCTTTTTCTTTTTCTTCATCCTTGGGCGGTCTCTATCTTATCTTATACATTTTTAACCCTTATTCCGGCCCCTCCCTAGGAGGACGAGCGTTGCGAGAAGGCTCAAAGCGAAAGCCAAGTTCTAACAAGCCTCGAGCTGCGCGCCCAAAGCTCCTGGCCCTCTCTCTTAAATAATCCACTCCTCGATCCATTCGTACGAAAGCCTTTTTGTAAAAGTCCCGATAGTCTCTGTCCTTGAGTAAGAGGATCTCAAAGAATTTGAAATTTTCCCCAGACCTTTTTCCAGTTGCGTGAATCAGGAGTCGTGATGTCCACAGATCATTAAGATTCATGGGCCAATATTTTACTTCCGGATTAAATTTAAATCGACAGCTTGCGTCGACTTTTTGACGAACTCGAGTCTATTTTAGAATATTTTTGCTTCGCGTTTGTAAGAGGAATTCATGTCCTTGATGTTTTCGAATCCAAAAGAGAAGTAATGGAGATTTATATACTTGACAGACTACTGTGGGGGTATAAACGAAACTAGAAAATGTAAAATTTTTTTTTTCTTCGTTTTGGTACCATTAAAAGTTGTAATATAAATAATATGATTCGTTGATGCTAATAGTTTTTTATGATAAGTAAAGTAATAGAACAATGAACGACAAAGCTAGTAAGTAATATTAAAGTAAATGAATTCAAACGAAATTTTATACATATTTTCGATACACAGACACAAAAAATAAAAAGCTAAAAAGAACCATCGATAGAAACGACTTCAATACAGACAAAATAGCGTAGTCATAGGTAGTTTTTAATAGTTATATAAATGTTGTAATAAACTTTATTATATGAAAAAAATTCTAAATTTCCGTTAATGATACAAAACTATTATTAAATGCGCGGGAATTATTAAAAATGTACTATTTCGTTAAAGCAAAATATGGCTAAAGAGTAACTACCGTTCATCGTCTGTACGTTCGTTGAAAGTGTCACCCAATGTTTGCGCGCGAAGGCTTAAAACCTTGAATGAATATTCCCACAGTGTCAAGACATCAAGCCTTATAAATATTATAACGAAAAAGACTTTGTTCCTTCATAATGAACGGCTCTATTGTGAACCGTTGCCTTTGACACGGGTGAAAGAACGAGGGAAGATACGGTTCCTTGTCTTCCCCGACCTAATAAAAACCTCGAAAAGATCGGCGGGGCTGGCATCGGCTTCTCGTCGTTTCTTTGCAGTTTTTCCGAACGGCCTTGTTTGCGACAGTACACCGGCCAAAGGGTGGGGTTGGGGTGGTGGATTGGTGTCCTCGCGTAGGATACTGGGGCGCTAAACAAGCCGGTGCACACGAAGAACGGAGAAGACGAGGGAGGACGAGAATTCGCACAAAGCGTTGGGAGAGAAGGGGGTGGTGGCAGGGTGCGGAATAATGCTTAACAAGCCGACTTGAAAGGACGGCCGCCATTTTGAGTCAATACTTGAAAGTCTTTGCTCATTAAGAATATTTTACGTCTCTCTCTTCCAATGGAATCACCATCCCTCTGCGGACACCCCCTCGCCGGTCGTTGGACTTTCTTTTCTACTTTTTTATTTTCTCTCTTTTTCTCTGTTTCCCTTACCGTTCGAGGTCCACCCTCCATGGGGGTGGTTGCACCCTTGAAGATGGAAGTTATTTACGCGGCACTCGGAGGCACCCTCCACCATCGCAACCCCGTAACCATTCCCTTTCCCCTTGCGTCGTTTCCGACCTCCCCTTTCGATCGCTAAGACGCATCCACGCTGCCCCACCAGTTCACCACGCTCTAACCCTCTTCTTCGCCCTTGTTCTGCTCGCTGTTCCACCATGGACTCGGATGGCCAGCGCAACCCCCACGACGAGGTCGGAGAATTCCGACTTCGCTCAATGGGCCCACCTCCGCCGACCGCCCTTTCCAACCTTCCTTCCTTCTACCCTCCGACGTTCACCCGACCGTCTGCGACTCTCCTTCCGTAATCATCGTCCCATTTCGCGGCGTTTTTCCTAATTCCTACCCAATTTCGCTTTTAGCATTTCAATTTATGCCCGCGAACCGATTTGTCGGACGTGTCGGCCCTCCGGGACCGTCGAATCACGGACTCTCGTTACAGGAATTTCCGATAAACGTTACGCACGCGGCACCGTTTTGCTGTTATTTCTCTTTAACCCTCCAGTACGGTCGTTTATTTTAATACGCGAACGCGGTCGTTGGATTCATTATAGCCTATGTTACATTTTAACGATTTATAATTGATTGATACAAGTTAACTATGTAGGGGAACTCAGGGTAAAACCGCATGCCTCTATTTTTTAGTAATGTAATGTTGTGATTTTTGTCTAACACATCCTACTAAAGCAGTTTGATTCGATTAAGCCTTGTAATACAACTTATAATACTCTTGTCTAGTATTTTGACGTTTCAATCAATCGTTTATCTTACTTTAGAGCGATGAAACACCATGTTCATTAAACTATCTCACACAAAACTGGATACTGAAGTAAAATCGAATACTTAATTTTGATGCTTCTTTTACTGCGTCGTGTTCTATGTTCTCTTAAAAAATTATTTAAGAGTTTTAATAATTTTTAAAGTCAATCTATGCAAATTTTCTATATTTTTCATTCAACTACAGCACAAAATCAATGGCTTCTTCGTAAATTTATCGTCTGTTTCGTCTTTAAAATCCAAATATTCAGTAAATTCTGTTACGGCACGAAGCAAGTGTTTATACTTCAAGTATTTAAGATATAATTTGAAGAAATATGGAAGTTTGAACGCGGAAATGCTTGAATCGCAATGGTGGACATATAGAAGCTGAACAATAACTTCGTTTGTTGCAGAGAATTCAGCAGAATAGTGCTATTGTATAGGTTAAGAGAAGACACAAAGGAATTAAATGAGTTCTCCAAAATGAAGGAATAATGCAGATTTAAATTATATTTTACGTGGTTGAAATAATAATATTTAATCGGAATCGTAACAGAGTTTCCTGAATATTTGAATTTCATAGACGAAGTAGACAACACAAAATGGCAAAAATATTCACTTATGCATTGGAAATGACGATTGTTCTAAACTAATAAATCGTATAGACACACGCAAAAATTTAGTAAAGTAAATAATGATCAGTTTTAACTTCATACAAGAACTTGTCACGAATTTAGTAAAGGAAATACCGATTACGCTGGCAAGTAATTATGGGTTGTATTACGCACCTCTAAAACAACATATCATAAATTACATTAATAAAACGTTAACTACTCGAGTCAACATGTGACGTTTCCATTTATTTCCATTGATAAATTTTGGATGAAATTACACGAATAATTTGGTATTTATCCAGTTTATATTTCGAACCCTCTAAATTTAACGATTCTATACTCAACTGTCATATACGACAATTGCGTGATCTTTTGTCTTCTTTTAAGCGATAAAAAGTTGGCACTTTGATACCCATTTAGCTCTACGTTCGATCCCCAACTTGTCACAACGTTCGTTAGTCGTAACGAACTTTGGAGTAACAAAGGCTTGCGCGTCGAGTTTTTAAGTCATCGCGAAGGCACTCCTCGGCTGTACCACCCTGGAACGCCATGCGTGGAAAGACAATAGGAACCGATGCCCCCGTGCGCGAGGGGCGGTGGAGGGAGGAGGGCTGACTGTAAAAATAAATCACGCGTGCAACGTCGTCGTTTCTCGCTCAATTGTATCAACTTTAACCCCTTTATTGTATCGCTTTTTTTCCATCGTTCTCTCCGCGCCGTTTGACCGGATTCGTACCGACCCTTCACGGTTTTCTCTTTCTCCGTTCGGCTCGGCGCGGTCGCGTGAACGAATCAGGTTCGAAGCTCGCCCGTGCGAACAATCGTGTGCACGGAACGGCAGAAAGCGCATATAATAAGCCGTAAAGAGAGAGACAGAGTGAAACAAAAACTGGTCTCGCTAGGTAAAACAATAGGGGGTTCTTCTGTCGTTGGATGGAACGGGAGAGAGAGCGTTCTGCGAGACAGGCGAGAAAGAGAGAACTAGAACCGCAGCAACCCTATCGAACCCGCGGCACGACGTGTGTGAAATTCAAGAACCTGTAGCGCCAAGAAGAACAAAACAACGGTGCCAGCTGCACGGTGCATACGTTATTAGTGCGTCGTTTTGTCCTTCCGCCGCGAGATTTCAATATACCTGTATTGGCGGGCCAAAAAAAAGATCATCATAACTCGTGAGACTGCGTGGCCCGTACCAAGGAGATTCTCTTATTCATCCTCGCGCCCAGGCCTCTTGCTCCCTCTGCCTTTACAGCCCCGTCTTCTTTTTCTCCCTCTTGGTCCGCCGTATCCGAGAAACAGGTTCTTCTTTATTCGCCTTGCTTATTATGCAAGTTATTGTTTTCCTGAGACACGAGAGCCCCGGGAGTGGCGCTGGTTCAAGTGAAGAGAAAAAAAAACAAGTCTTCGAGTGATTCTCTCGTGCATCTCGATTTCAAGGGTTGCGCGAAATAATTATCATAACTCTGTATCTGTAACCCGTTTGAAGTATCCCTCTTTAGGCTTTCTTCTGTCGCGAAAAATCTCCCGGGCCGATCTTTCTTGGTGAGAAACGCGGAATAAATTGAAAGCTGTCACTTTCTTCATTTTTTTTTTTAAGAAAAAAACAATCGACGTATTTGTATCCGCTGGCCTTTCCTTGATTTCATCTTCTGTGAAGCTGGGGATTAATCGCACCTTAAATTTGGAATTTGCGGTGTCGCAAATACGAGTTAGTGTTAATTCAACTTTGCAGGGGAGTATTAGATAAATTTTTACCTAACTGTAGAGTATATTATAATATATATACGTTATAAAGACGTTCTTTTGTCGTACCGATGTTTAAAAGGAAGAGGGATATCAGTTTCTAAATTTCGATAGTAAGTACAACGTAATATTTGTTGTGTTGCAAACCCAAACCCAGGCAACACAATAAACGACGTTAGCATCGAGCATCGGGAAATTTCCAATACTTCATCCCCTAAGTCCGCATGTTCGCACCCCCGCAAGGAGACACGTTTCCTCCAATCCTAGACCGTTTAAACCCTAAAAAATCAATCGTGCACCAATATTTTGTAGCCACACCTTGCACTGCCAATCATCGCGACTCTAAATCGTCTGCATCAAGCAGTTAAGTTTTACACCTCACCAGTTACACTGTGACCACTCGGCCATCATTACCAATCTAGTGCATAATGAATAGTTTCAACCAAGTTAAAAACTTAATAGAACTAGAAACAAAGGTGTCGTACGAATTTACAACTCGTCAACCAACAATTTTTTTTTATATGTTCTTCCCAGACAACTCCTTTCATTTTCTCATTTTTATTTTTACTGTCAGTTTCTCGTAGTTTAATACATTTAAACATATTCTATCTGTCCGGAAACTATTCAAAATTAAAAATTAAAACTCTACCGCGCTGTCCACAGATATCCTTTACACTCCATCAATCTCTTTTCATTCAGTACGATCAGTAAAATACATAATGTGTGGCCAACCAGCTTAGGAGCACCCTGTGTAGTGTTTCTTGCATAATGATGGCCAGTGGTCCATCGTGGTACTATTCGAGGTTCGGTTGTCGCAATGGCGATCGATGGCAGATGTCCAGAGGCGACTGGGAAAAGGATTTTTTTGCACGCGGGCTCCGACGGACCCGTCCAGGTGTCCATTGTGGGTCCGAGCCAGGATTCTCAACCCTTAATCCTTAACCCTTTGGCCGCACGCATCCGCTGGCAAGCACCCATTTACCGATCCTGAAACAATGCCGACCGGACCGCACCCCGGATGCGCACGTTTATTAAGTAATGTCCCCCTCTGGTTTTGCGCTCGACAGCTGCCCTGGCAAAAAAAACCACTGTTGCTTTTGTCTATTGCTTATTCTCGTTGCTCGGTGACGGTTTCGTAAGGACGACTCTCGAGGATCGTTACGTCCGATCGCAAGATCTTGCGTAACGCGTTGACTGTCACGTTATCCGAATATACAGAGTAGGTGACACGTGAAATCCACATACGATCGCGACACTATACAGGGTATGCCTATACTGTACTATGTCATAAATGATATTACCGTATTTTTAATTATATGGAACTTTTTGAAGAAATATATTCTTCGCAGTAGGAGATAGAAGACGCACGAATGATGCATTCAATTACGCGTGTAGATATTAATTTCTTCTATTTTCGAATTTAATAATTAGTATTTAGTAATGAAAATAAAATAATTTGTATTAGTTTTATTAATCTTTGTCTAAAATATTTATTCGTCTTCATTTTCAATTCCGAAATTTCGTGGATTTAATTTTTTATCAGAAACTGATTCAACGCTGTCTTCGAATAAGTCATCCTCTGTTCTGCGAAGAGAATTAGTATTGATATATTTTTTTTGAAAACTTTTTAAAAATATATGAAAAACGTACGAGATACACCTGTATAAAATGCACCGGCTTCTAAGACACAATCGGTTCGTAGAACGCATCTTCATTTGCAGACTTTTAGGGAAAAGAACGTTTGTCTTATAAGGCAAACAATACAGCAGTTCGTGTTTTTATTAGAGTTTCATTGTATTATTCTTTTATAAAATACATATCTTTCTTTCCGCAATGGCGAACTCCCATCGATACGATGTTTCCACCACCCATTCGTCGACCATTCAATAATTTTTACTTTTTCTCGTACATCGTGATAATAATGTCTTCAATTGTCTGGTCCATCTAAATTAAATTTTTTCCTAACCGTAAAAATGACGTTTTTTTCACTTTTTTCATTGAATATGCTATACTGTTTATATTAACTGCTTAGTGGTAATTGGTTCTTCAGTTACATTTCACCTAAATATATACATTTTATAAATACATATCAAATATTTCTAATACTGATTCTGCAATTATCTTTGCTTTCAAGAATGAACTTGACGCTTCTCTCAAAATGGTACCTTCATCACGAAATGCTAATGTCGATACATGTTCTTTGATATATTTTTTAATTTCACTATTCTTCATTTAACAAAACCAACTTTTTAATTTTCAATAGAAATATACTTGGACACATATACATATAACATATTTACAAGAATACATACGCGTACTTCATATCTTGAGTTATTTTAAATATTAAAAACAGGAAATAACCACTAGAATTGTGAATATATACTCTTAGTTCTCAATGATACAACACAGCAACATCGTCATAAAATTAATAGATGTCTTGGATCAATATCAATTTATAAAATCGCAAATGAATTTGGTATCAAGTGTTTCTTATATTAAATGATATTACACATTTTTAATACACGGAACGGTTTTGTTAAATGAAATTCTAAACCCTAAAATATATTTTCTTCAAGTCTTCACGTTCACTTTTTTGTCACAAAATGTCGGTGTCGAGTAATTCTCGGGTAAAGATATTCTAACGTAGGTTGGTTTTCAATGCTACCTTTTCGGTAAGTAAATCGGCATATCCTACGAAGGTCCAGTTCGCGTACAATGAATTCCTACAATGGCGATTCTGTATGGAATCTTGAGGGGGTCACGTGAAACCTGGCCACGTCTATGGACTCACCCCACCACGTGGTCGACGAAAGGGTGGTCTTTGCCATCGGAACCAGTCCTACGTTCATGCAAAATGCAAGAGGCCAGTTTGAGAACGGCCGGCCATCATATCTCCGCGTTATTACTCCTATGAATCATTTCTGCGCGCAGGCACAGTCAGTGAAACGAATCAGAAGTTTTTGTTTCCTTGGAAATCGTAATGAAGAGAGGAAATGGGAGGTAAAAAGGGAAATGAAAAGTAATTGCAAGAGGTGTCTGTAGGACAATGAACGAAAATTGATTTCCGATGCTTCAGTTAACTATTTGAAAGTGTTTGTTTTAGTTAGAAGGTTGTGCCGCAGCAATCTTTTTGCGTTGTACCTTATTGTTTCATAGTGAAGGTGAATTTTACAATTTATAGTTAGTATATCTTAGTGAGCCGTGTTTTAACGAATTATTTAATTGTGAATAATTTGCTGTTGTTTAAAAAATCAGCAAACTTGAGAGCCATGCATATGCAATGAATCATGAGTGGAACATTAACTGAAAAATATTATTCAGAATATTTATTTAATTAAAAGATTTTAAATTTGGAAATTATGTATTGTATATATTATACATAATATATACAGATTTATATTTCTTTAGAAAATGAAATATTTTATAGTAGCAAATACAAGCAAATGAACATTAGTAAAACAATGAGAAAAAGGTATTTTAAATTAAGTAAATGGAAAATGTGATTCGTAGAAGTAAATTCCTCCATCTTTTTTCGTTTCGAGTAATAAGTATTTCTAATGTACTATACAAACAATTCCATTAATTACATCGATTGATATTTGCTATTTTTGTTGGGAGTAAAATATTTCGAACAGTATAGTGCCAGAATCTTTAAGAATATTAAAATTATTAAGGGGTCGAGTCCTTTGATATCCTAGAGTACTTGATTTCTCAATGCTTGAGCAAAAATTCGACGTCGATAGATTCAATCGGCAAAATTGCGCCAATTAATTTAATTGGTAAAAACTGTTCCGGGCCGCCACTTTAAGACGATGACCTTAATCCCTGTAGGATCAATTAGTCACTGATTAATTTCTCGCAAAGTATTCTCTCGGCCATTTCCTCTCCGATTGTCTGTAAAATTATCGTGCGTAATTCAGACCTCATAATGATCAGGTCGACTTTCTACCACTCAACTTCGATAAAGTTGCAGCCCATTCTCGTTCGCGCCTAATTACAGCTAATTAGGACCAACTTCGAAGGGCGACTCTTACTTTAAAGGTACATATTTTCCTTGAAAAAGAATCATATATTGCATGTCAGTACGGAAAACAGAATTATTAAAATTGTATGGCGTTGCTTTAAATTCTAAAATATTTTTTTTAATAGTGTATACCATTTGATGAAAGAGTAGATTGTTTATTAAATATATGGTTTATACGATCAATTTAATTTTTTTAAACATTTATTGAACTAAATTTTGATTCATAATTGTTTACAAGAAATACGTGCCCACTATTGTAGTTTAATTTGTTTTTTTATAATGCTTTCAAAATTTGCTTAGTAACGATCAGCATTAATAAATAATAAAATGTTTTATTAGATAGTTTTCGATTATAAACTCATGGAACTTAATTCTTCATGATTTCATACATTTAAAATATAATTATCGAATGCAACAGACACTCGTGACGATATAAAATGCTGTGAATAATTAAAATAATCGATAACAATTTAAAGCTTAGTTCATTGATACGAGGTCTATAAATCTATAATCCATAATCCATCTCTGTAGCCATTACGAAGTCGAGAAATTTAATGGCGCGATTTTCTTTTTTACGATAAAGCGAAATTTGTTTGATTATTCGGGTGCCCAAGTATCTAGGTCAAAATCTAATGCGTCCCGTTATCTGTTCTCGAGTTTTGCAAAAAAAGAATTCGCATTGTGAGAAAATGGCGAGAGGCAGGATCGATGGAGGCGCAGGACAATGTCAATTATTCCGCGAGGAGGGTTTCGGGGAAAAAGTAAATCTTAAAGGCAAACCGAAAACAGGGACAACAATTGCAAATGAGGGTGTGGTTGCTTAAAATGTCGGCCGCGAAATTGTCCGCCGCCCACCCCTCTGCTTCTTCCTCGTAGCTGTGGGGTGGGAGTGGGTGGCGACAGTTCCCACCCACCCCTTTGTACGTCGAAGGTATGGAGCCATTGATTTTGAATATGTAATCCGAGGCATTTTATTATTCCATCGTACTTCGAGGGGGGTGGCGTCCCTCCGTAGGCAGGGGCGGTTCGACCTCCACCGCCATCGACCTTCGTCCCTGGTCAGAGGCGACGGAGGGTGGGGTGAAGACGAGGGGGTTTCCGAGGGTGATTCGATTCTCCGGCACTGCTACCACCACACCGTCAACGCGGCACCACCACTACTGCCGCCCTCGAGTTCTTGACGCGTGATTGAATATTTTTTCGCTGTGCGCGATTGGTTCGTCGTACCGGTGGCAGGCAGAACAAACGAGTCTGGAGGAGTTGGAGGGCGCTGGGAGAGGGTGGTTGGCGGTGGCTGCAGCCACCTGTCAAGCAAAAGAATCGCCATGGTAACCAGGCCCCGTCGCCATCGGCTCTGAAGGGACTCGTTCGACGGGAGGGGGAGGGGGTGGCGACCCGGTCTCGCAGGGGTGCCCGCGGGGCTTATATTGAATTTTAAGGAAGTTCCTGCCGGCGGAAAAGATACATGCAGTCGCGGGGGGTGGTTTCTGGTACTAGAAAAAGAGAACCCAAGCGATTTTAAACTTCTGCAATTTTGTTGTCCAAAGGGATCTTCTAATTCAAACAGGTATTACGCTAATGTTTGATGATCGTGGGTTGCGATTCTTCATTTTATATCGTTTCTTCTATTCTTCTAGTTTCTTTAATTGCCTTGAAGTTGTATAGTTTGCGAAATTTCTTATTCTTGTTAGCGTTGGTTGGAGTGTTCGTTGTAAAAATATATCGAAGAAGGGGAACAAATTCTTTTTATACGGAGCTTTGATTGTTGAAAAAAGGATTTTAAAAATAGTACTAAATTTATCTATACGGAAATCTATTACACAGTAAAAATATTCAAAGTAAGAGTATTTCGAACAGTTCCAAAATCGATTTTCTTGAACGATAAGTTTTTATTGCATATTTTCAAATTTTTTCGCGTAGAATATAATGTGTACGATAAATTTTATTATGATGTAGCTAAATATTTTACACGTACAAATAACATGAAAATCTGTTATAGTTTTCTAAACAGCATAAATAACATCGACTTTAATGATCGTCGTAAAAATGAAAAGAATTTTCTTTCCTTTTTCATCAAACAGTCTCTTTGCAACGATTGCATTCTTCCAGATAATATTATTAAGCTTCCTTTATGACGGCGAACGTTCTACAATATGTTTTCAGTGCTCTTCATACATCTCTGTGCTCCTTTTTATTCTAAGAGAAACAGTCTCCTGAAGAAGTGCTCTCATAAACTTTGCGCGCTTTGCTTCGCAGACATTTCCACAGAATCAAACAAAAGACCCTCACAGTTCTGCACTATATCTCGCTGAATGTATTTGGTTTACAGAAAAATTTGAGAAAAAAGGAAACATTCTCTGTTGAGATAAATGTAATTACCTTGGGTAAATTGAAATGTGTGCGAAAGTTTTATTTGAAAAGATCTCATTTCCATGATGCGTTTGTTCATCGTTGGCTTAGAAATTATAATGATCGCTTGTCTTTCTTAGATATAGGGTAATTCAAAAGTTGTATTACGAAGCCTAGACAAGTTTTCTACTCCACAAAATTAAAAAAAGAAACATTGGTAAACATGAATTGTCAGATCTTCTGTTTTTGATACGCAGTCATTTTAAGTAATAAACTGTGAAATTATAGGGCCATTAAAATACGTAAGAGTGTTCAAAATTAAGTGTTTCAACTCTTTGAATTTTTTCGGGAGGTATATTCAACTTGTAGCACTAGATAAATTCCAAGTATATATACAGAAGGTTTAACAATATTAAACTCAAACGGTTTTCTATTTTCGTATTAGACATCTGCATAGCTTTTTGTCCGAAGGTTATTAACAATCGAACGTTTTAATTAACAGAACAATAAGTAATATAATTTTATTTAAAAAAAGATTTTGGGAATTCTTGAATTTCGAAAAACTAAAAATCTCGAATGAACACAGTCCACTACCCCCGAAGATGAAAGGGAACCGAAATCGGCTCGACTGCGAGTAAATCACAGCGCTAGTCTCTCCTGAAACTCGCCGTCTGAATTCGCAGTCTCGGTCGCGAGCGTACCAAGTGGAAAGAATTTGCAGCCCCCAAGGGTCGAAAGCGAGTGGGAGAAAGTGAGGGCTAAAGAGGAGCCAGAGAGCGAAGGGTGGCACTCGCTGGGAGTAGGAGGCCCCTGTAATGATCTTACGGCCGTGGTAACTTTTTTAATCAGCGCCCGGTTTAATTATACGGTCGATGAGGAAGGTGCTCGTCCTCCTCTAGCTCGAGAGTTTCCTTTCACTCCTCTTCTTCAGCGTCCGCTCTTCGTCGCTGGGCTCTTCGGGCTTTCCTCATCAATCCCTTGTGCGCAGACGCGGCCAGTCGTCCTAACTAGGCACTGACTCGCAAACAAGATTTGACTTATTACGCCCGAGCGATTCCTCCTTCGTTCCCTTTTGCCCTTCACGGCGAAAGCCGGCGGAAAATTTTTGAAATCTTTTTAATCGGTAGTCTGCTGCCTGTAAACGTCTCGGTAATGGAATTTCGATGATGGCATCCTCGTAGATTGGATACTATCGCGCAATTTGCTGATACACGATTCTTAATAGGAGGAAACTTGAAAATACAATCAAATATTCGTTATCCGTATTAATAGGGAGATTGGATTGTTTTCTTATGGGCATTTTCAAATAATAGAACATACGCTTCTTTGATCATAATTTTTCGATGTATAAAATTACGTATTCTCGTATGAA
Organism: Colletes gigas; assembly: GCF_013123115.1. NCBI lineage: Eukaryota > Metazoa > Arthropoda > Insecta > Hymenoptera > Colletidae > Colletes > Colletes gigas. The sequence continues at coordinate 502,593 of NW_025106694.1, read as the reverse complement.
ATAAAAGTGAAAAAAATGATATAAAAAATAATTGCTTGTAAAAGAATGTACTAAAAATATTTCTAAAATATGAGAAATATTTACGTGAATATATTTACAGTACTACATGTTTCTGATAGAAATCTAATTTTGAATTTTCTGTTGTTCTGTCTGTGAATTTGTACTTCTCTATTTTAGAATTTCTCAAAATATTTGGTAAATTAAATTTCAAATACATGTTTGGAATATTAATACGGGCCGTAATATATCTAAAAGTGGTTTCATGCTATTGTAAAGCATTGGATGGATTTTATTATTACGAAAGATAGTAGATATCGATTGTTTCAAAGTATATATATTTATAAAGTTATTTTAATCATTATTTTCGCTTTTGACAACAGTTTAAAAACTTTCACTTTTTATCATTATTTTATTCTTCGGTATTTTTGCATGCTACTTAAATATGCAAAAAATATATTATTTTTTAAATTTATTGTAACATGGAATATCTATTTAATAATCAAAGCGTTAATAATTTTACGGGTGCAGATATGGTGCTCCCATCGTCCTACAGAGTAAACGAGGGTGGTTAGAGTGGGGGTTGGAGGGTGGTTCCTCGAGCAACGATACAATCCAAGCTCTCTTCCGTGCAATGGCGCCCGCTTGAGCCTCGTGTCCCTTGAATGTACTCGTTAAATCTGATTAATTAACTGATTAATTATCACAACAATGAATTGGAAACTTATCCGTAAATATACTTCTATTAAATACCGACCGGTTTACAAATCGTTTTAATTTTACTATAATTACCGTACAATATTCTTTTATTAACGTTTCAAAAATAGTTTTAGAAGGAATATATTATTTTGCAGTAATTTTGAGGCATATACATGATGTTCGACCTAGGAAAAATTGTAACGAGCGATTCTAGAGGCCAAAATAAGACGAAAATCAAGAATACCAATTTGTTGATTGAGGTTTCGTTAAAAAATTAACAAAATTATTGTTTGAAACTATTAACAAAATTTGTTCACCTATACGAATTTTTTTCTCGGAAGTGCCTAGGATGTCGGGGGTATTTTTATTCACTAAAAATTATTGTAATTGACCCCCTGAACTGATAATAAGTTGTTTAGAACGATTTGAAATTTCTTAATTTCGCTGAAAAATTTTCCGGCCAATATGGAACTTTAAACGTTAATAATTTTTTAACGAAGCCTCAATTAACAAATTGGTATTCTCGATTTTCGTCTTATTTTGGCCTCTAGAATCTCTCATTTAAATTTTTCCCAGAGATGGCCGAACATCCTGTATAAAATGGAGATCACTGCGATAGTTCAATAGGAGGAAGGTAATACGAATTTTGATAACGTAAAGTGAATTTATAATGAGAATGTATGTGAGAATAATAAGAGTGTGCTCATTATTTTGTAGTATTCCCGATGACATTACTGTTATTCTACAATTTACAAATATTACAGTTTTCGTGGTAAGCACTTCTAATCGGGTTTAAAGTATTCTTTGCAAACAGAATTATTTATTGAAACGCGTTTAAAGTCGGTGACTCTTAATCTTCTTGAAAAGGCAAAGGTTAACCCTCGATGAGAGTTGACGTGAACCTGTGAACGATTTTACCTGGTCGCGTGCCATCTACCTGCTGCACACCGACCAGGTACAATATCGATTCTATTGGGTATCGAATCAATGGTGCGAAAATAATAGAAGGTATTGATACCTGTTGCTGGAAGCCGGATTTGTTACCTGCCTCGGCGTTCGCTTTCGTGCACTACCAGCCAATTCAACCACTTTCCGCGATCAAATGGGTTGTTCATGTAAACATTCTGTTCTCCTTTTAGTATTTTTTATAAAATGAATCACGGTTCTGAAAGTTCCATTTCTCATCCGAACAAACAGAAGAAAAACTGACAAAAGAACAAATTGCATTTCGGTCGTTTTGCCAACTACATTCGGGAAAATTGTAATCGAACACTATCGATAGTGGGTAAACATTGTACTTTTTGTGTGACATGCGTTTCAATCGAAACTAATCGTGTATGGAAAAAAGCAAAGTAATGTATGAATTGACGAGTGGCGAGGAATCGAGTGTGATATTTCATGAAGTACGAACAATATAAAAATAATTATCACTCAAAAAAATAACACTTATATTTCATATTATTCCTTTCACAAAATTATCATTACATTATAATATTTATATCAGTTGTACAATGTACAGGATTAGAATATTATGGGTGATATTTTAGGAACAGATCCCTTATTGTCATGTATAATTCTTTATTTACTTCAAGATTGCTCAAACTTATAGTGATCACCAACATAGTATTGAATGGTACGAGAACAACATTTTAAAAATTCATCGGAATAAAAACTGATGCGTACTCGCGTCTATTCTTTATCTCAAAATGCGTTCGGTGAGGTTTAGGACTAGTACCAACCATACAGTTTTACCCTAGTCTCCTTTAGTTATAACAAAGCCATTTATTAAGATTTTCGACTATACGTTTATGGTCATCTTCAACGTAAACATTCAATGTAATCTGTAATTGGAGAGAAAATACTTCCAAATTATACGAAAAGGAACAAGTAAAACTAAATGGCTGTGTTTCGGGAATAATATCATATTTTCTTTGTCTTTTTTACTTTCAAAAATAATACCTACATATTGTGGTATATTCTATTTAAAAAAAATGTTTCTCATTTTGCAGGCGTAGTTCTCAGTTTCCCTTGGTATTTGCTAAACAAGATCCGTGATATATTGATGCACCCTCAAACACTTTCTGCCTTTAGCCACATTGTTAAAAGTACGAGCTATAAACGGGCATAAAATGAAGTTTTAATGGCGACGCGTTCGATTCTGCCAACCGCCCCCCCCCCCCTCCCTCCGTCTTATTTTGTTTCCTTTTTTTTCGGGGGTCGATAATCGCCATCGTCACGTTTTATTCCGCGCCAGCAGTGGTGGTTCGGGTTTACGAAGGATTTTCGAGGTAAGCGGTGTAAAATTGCTTCGTCGACTTTCTATGGCTTCCTTTCTGACGATGTCGACGACGAGGGTTAATTACAGTGTAATTAACGTGTAAGGTAATCCGGGACCTACGCTTCGTTCGAACAAGAGAGTGGAATCGCAATTAGTGCGTAGCCTTGTAAGATCTATCACTTTCAAGTGATAGTTTTGAAAGGAATCGTGCTCCAAGAGTTAGAACGACTTGCGCTGTCGTTAAGTTTCACCACGAGGCAATGATCTTTGGATAATACTGTAGATGAATGTTAGAAATACTGACTGAGTAATTTAATATTTAAAGGACATAGTACTTTAGTTAGACGTATTTAGACAGTTCTAAAACATATTTTTCCTCGTAAGAAATTATTTCAAGATTTTTTTGGTTGCAATACTCTTCGTAATAATACATTCCACATACAGAGGAAAGTGGGAAACCTAAAATGCAATTCTATTATTCGATTTTCGTCTTATTTCACCGTATGAAATTACCACCCAAAAGGATTACCATTATTAGCTAAACACCCTGCAGAGTATTTTTATTATTGTTGAGACGTACTTTATTTTTTAAAATTGAATCTTCTGATTATTTTAAGCAGTGTAGTTTAAGAAATTTATTTATTAGAAAATATCAGAGTCTGTTTGAAGTACATTTATTTTAAATATAAATCTAACTATGTAGGAAAAATTGTATTTGCAACGAATTGCACATAATTGCCATTTCTATCATAAATAGATACAAATTCTGATAAAAAGTATTTTATATTAACAGTCATTCAACGATTTTATCGAAAATACCATTATCGACAGTAAAAGCACCCCATAATATGTTTCAGCCACCCTTTCGTAGATGGTGCACACATTTGAACGATCTTTTTCTCCCCTCCCGCCAAGTTAGGGAACCCCTTTACCTACGATAGTATACGCGTATTGTAGGGCTCTGTTTTACCGCACTAGTGGTTCTCAAATTTCTAGTCAACCGTTAATTTTCACGTTTGAAGGTATCTCACGTATCGGAAGCGACGAATCGTCTCGCCTCTAAACGATTTATACGCGCGATAAAACAGTCACTTTCTTGCTAAAAGCACTAAAACTGCTCGTATAAATTCAAATCTAGCATCTTACGGGGTTAATTGCATTCGTCTATCTTTCACCCAAAGAAATTCAACGCATTCAAACAACTCTTAATACGTAATTATACTTTACGGAGCTACAGACGTAATTTAAATGAATACTCAACATTGTACTCAAACCGCTGACAGAAGACTGCTACTATTGAATGATTTAATCTAATTCTTTAAAACGTTTAAAGTTATTGTATGGAGAAAAATAAACTTACTTATATATTTTGATGTTTTAAATTTGTATACTAAATTATTACCATATAGTTGTGGGATTAATAATGTCATCTTATTAGTTATTTGTGTTTGGACGATTACTAGATGGTAATTAGTCAGCTTCTAATTATTCCAACAAGTAAAATGTAAACGAATATTCTTTTTCTTGTAAAATATTTACGTCTTAAGAGGCATTTTGAAATACCAGCTTTACATACTTGGATTCATAATACTTCACGATTTCTTGTACATTTGACTTGAATTTCTTATTCAGGTTTTTTTATTTTTCAATTCGCAAGAATTAATTTAAAGTTTCCTTTCCCCAAAATTGTTAAACCAATTTTCGACGCGATACGTTCTGAAGCTCTCGAAAAACTCGGTGGACTTTAACGAGTACGGATGACTATTGGCAATTTAGAACGAACGTGCGAAAGTAAACGACTGCGCGAGGAATTGCATCCCGAGTAAGGACGAGGAGCAGGAGGAAGCCGGTTTTGCCACAGCAATGTATTCTCTCCTGTAAAAACAGTTATTATTTTTCCGACGATTGTTCGAGCAGGCAGATGTATACTGAAAGGCTGCTCCTTCCCTCTCTCTCCCTCTCTTTCGCTCTCTCCTGCACTTTCGATTCGACGAAATTTGCATACGCGGGAACGAATCGCAGGATCCGGAAGGATGTCAGGTAGCGATGCCGTCACAGTTCGCGCATTGGTGTGCGTACGGTGAAAATGAAGTGGCCCAGGGCATTAATAACTGTACAAAAGGGCCTTAAGACCGGGGTGGGAAACGTGGACCACGATGCATAAATTAAATCGAAACGAGTTCCGCCGAGACAACAGACTCCGGAAGGGTCGAACGCCGTCATTCTCTGCTCGCCCCGAACACTTCTCGTCCGTTGCTATTTTCACTAACGTTTAATAGAAACTATCGATGTGGCGGTTTCCTATTATCAATGTATCACCCGGAGCAATTAGGGACCGATTTCTCTCTCCAATTCAGAAGAACGAATGTGGTTTTCGTTACATGAAATAAATCGTTAAATAAGAAAAATAAATGAAATCAAATATTCAGAAAAATTATTACATATGCAGTAATGATTTCGCTGAATATTTTATTTTATTTGCCTGTATCATGTAACGAATATAGTTTCTCATGGAATTATATTTTCACGACTTTATAATTTTGCACTACAAATAAATTAATTACTATCTGATTTAATTATATTTGGGATCCATGACAATATTTAACTCCGCCGCGTTTAAATGACGTTGATGAGGTTCGTGTCGAATCGTAACGACTTTTGGTCCGAGGATTAAGCGCGATGATCAGCATTGATAAAGACACAAATCCCCGAGGAAAAGGCAGGGGTGGAAGGAGGAGGCGAAGGGAGGAGGGAAACGTGTCCACCGGTGCTGAAGAATGCGAGAACATTACGATGCTCTCATTCTTCGATCCCCTTCGTCTGTCTTAAACGAGACAGAGACACCGCCGTTCCTAATAATCCTTATAAATTGCCACGATCACTCCTCATCAAGTTTATTGAATTAATACGCGCTCCTCTTGATGATGTTGCAGTTTTAGGGTCGATTCTCCTTTACTGAATTTTAAATTAATAACTAAATATTACTTTCATCGCGTGTTTCATTTTCCTTTCGTCTCCAACATTTTTATTTATCAAATAAAAATTTGAATACAAGGAATAGCATCGTACCAAGCAAGATGAATAGGTAGATGAAAAGGTTTTCAGGAAGCAAAGTTGATTTACAGCCTAACCAAAAGTATTGTTGCAGATATTTTTTCGAACCAAGAAATAGAGCAATATTTGTATGGAAATTTTCCCAGGTTGTTTGTCGTTTTTTTTTCTTCGTAAACTATAATCGTATAAGCCAATTGTTCGCATCCGATTTTGGGCACGATAAAAAAAGGTAGCTTTTGCCACATTAAACAAAGCCATCGGATGCCATCAGATCTTCGAGCTGTCGCTGTAACTCATCTTGCAACTTGCACTCCGTTTGCCTCTACCACCCCAGACAGTTTTGTTCCTTTCTGTCGGGCGGAAAGCAATTGTTTCGACCTGGCAGTCTGCAAGAGAGAAAGAATAAAGTACCAAGAGCGGTCGGAAGGAGGTGTGGGGGACAGAAATTATAAATGCGCGACTGCCGGCGACACCCCATTACTCGGTTGGGGCCCTCTTCTTTTCGGCGCCATTGCATCGAAAATGCTCGCACGGCTGAAAACAAAAGACGGAATACTACAGGCTCCCTTTCGAGAGTTGTTTTTTCACTTGTATTAATGCGGTACGCGGCGCAGATATACGGTTAAAATATTAAAACGCGCCTGGAATTTCGAGCAAACCGCGTCAACGAATTTTGCCAACAGAGCTTCCGTTATTTTCCCAAACATCGCCAAAGAAATTTGAAAGAACGTATACTAAAACGAAGAACTAAAGATTGCATATAAAATCGATCAACTTTGGTAACTTTTTGTTTAAAATATCGTTCTAGTACATGTAATTGTTAGTTTTCATAAAATACATGTACTAAAACATAACGAAACTTTTATCTATAACAATTTATGTACAAGTAAAAGGATGACGAAAGGAAAAGCACATATATGTGTTGTACATTTTCTATGAGTTCTATTGTTTTTTTTACAAACATTTACGTCTTTGGTGAATATTTCTGAAGCGATGATACATGGTTAATACATTTGCTCTAGTGCATTCCGTTCAATATCTACACACACGCTAGCTAACGCGATAAGGTCAGGAGACACGACTGTTCCCGTTTCTTTTCGTCTTCTTTTTTTCCATTCACTTCAACCTCGTAAATCCGCGTCCATGTTGGCCTGGGGTTGAGCGCGCACTCCGACGCGCATCGATCCGAGGCGTCGCGACGCCTGCCTCTCTTTTTGGATCCTCGGTATGTGTATCCCTTCGAACCTACCGACGAATGCCATCTCCACCTCTCTTTTTCGCTGTCTGTATTGAAAGACGTTAGAAATACACGCGGGAAATCTTAATAATCTCCGACGATACGCTGTTTTATACAAATTGTGCTTACATACGATCGAAATAGAACGGTGTATACACAGGGTTAAGTCCTATAATCTCATAGTTTTAAAATTCAATTGGCTTTAGCAATTCTACAATTTTTCATTACACGATGTAGTTTTATTCACTGGGTAATAATTTTATTAGAAATTGATAAACAAAATTTAGTCCAGATAGTATTGTACATCATAATACATATACGTGGTTCCACAACAAAAAATATTAAATTATATCATTGTATATATAAAGATGGATGCACTTAGACCTCATTATACCATGTTATACTTTTCTAACTCCACTTACGGAAGGATTGCAATACGATCCATTTTTAAAAATCAAACTGTGTATCTTACGTGATAGAAAGTAGTACGCAAATATAATTATGTTCTCAATGGAAAACGTTTCATGCTTCGTTCCAGTTTTACCAATTATATTAAAGAGGGCTGGTGTAAAGAAAATCGATTTTGAGGATATCTTTTTGTTAAGTGAACGCGTATAAACGCTAAGCTTTTTATATCTTAAAAGTTTCGATTCTCAAAGAAAACTTTATTCTCTGTCTTTCTTATTTCCATTCTGGCCAGAAGCAAACTGGTCCTGAAGAAGAACTTAACTTTATTAGCGTGTCACAATTGTTACCGCGATGCTTACTCGGTGATTTTCCAACGTTTCCTTCCTCAGATTAATTTAATGCAGATATACAAATGGCAAACTAATTTCTTGTCCCTGAAGTTCGTTTTGAAGTTTCCGTTTGTTGGATCACTGTAACTTGAATGGAGCGCGGAAGCCTCGAGGATCCAACCGCCTTATTTATTGCTTTTTCATGTCGCGCCACAAACGCATAATGAATTTCTAGTAACATTCATTTCAAATTAAACAGATAAGATTGTCTCTTTCCTATTGTACATATTATTGGTTATAAATTTGAGATCACCTCCTTTATTGTTTTATGTAGGAACAAATACACATACATATGCAACTATCATATCTTACTTCATTAACTTTTGGAAATAGAATATGTATTAGATTTTGAATGATTAATCAAATTAGACGATTTAGTGAATTGAAGAGCATATTTTTAATTTACCACGGTTTTAATACATTAGTGACCAGCAACGATCAATCTCACTATTTATAATTTCCTAGATCATCGTTTGTAAACGATAGCAGAATATTTCTAAATTTAATGCACAATATATTAGCATTTTAATATTAGTTTTTTTGTAGACAATTAAGTACACAATAGTATTCGATATATAACATTGAAATTGTATTTTGATTTTCATTAAATACGAAATAAATTATCAGACTGTTAGTATACAGTGGTCCAACAATTTTATTCGTTGTGAATTATGCAATAGTGTGAAAATAAATTTGTGGTATTAGAATGGAAATTGTAATTGATATCGATACCCATAAAGATACAATTCTGGTTGCATAACCTTACTATTCGTGCTGGGAACCCAAACAAATAGGTCAAAACTTTCATTTACTTGTTTGATTAAAATCTACAATCTCTTACGGTTCCGGATAGTCTAGTTAATCACTGTTTCATTTATTTTCAATTTTATTTTTATAAATTTACAGCACCTGTAACCATTATTACAGCAAGCTTGCGATCAACCGCGCTTGACCCAGAGTCGAGTAAATTTTACTCGTAAACAACAAATACAAATTTTAGATTCACTCGTAAACTATTTTCCGTTTACATTTCGTTTCCTTTATTCGTAAATTGAAATCCAATAATCGATCTTTTGGAGCAGCGAGCAAAAGTTGGTTTACGATCGAATTAAAAATTTTTATTTGTTACGCGCGAATAAAATATACCCCGACTCTGGTTCGATCGATCGAATTTTCCTCTTTTATTCGCTTCTGAACACGATTCCCGGTGTCTCCTCGGTGCCAAACGGTAAGACGCAAACGGTGAATTGGCCGAAATACTTTCCATTCGCGGAGTCATCCGCATGAATCAAGTATACGGTAATATCCAGGAAATTCTGCCGGAATAACGTCACATTCTCTTCCTCTCACGTGAAGAATACGGGGAGGAAAGGAGTTTGCAGAGGCAGGGACTGGTTTCTCGTATTTCCTGCCTCTTTCTCGCATCCACCCGCGATCAATAGCGTGTATTCTTGACGCGCACACATTGTATCCGAAGAGAATGAGAGAGCGCGCGCGCTACCGGCAGCGAGAAAGGGAGGCAGGGTGGCAGAGCGCGCACACACACGCGCGGGTACACGCTGCGAGATGTGTACACACGCATGGCGTTCGAGGGAAACACACGCGCGACGGAGAAAGCCATGGAGGAGAGCAGACGGAATATGCGAACACAGAAACGACTCGCGTAAGCTTCAATCTTCGCCTTCCATCGCGAGTGGCAAAGGGGACGGGAGGAGGGACAAGGGGGACAGGGTGAACGCGGAGGGACGAAAAAGGGAGCGAGAAGGTGGAGGAACCGGCGGAGGGGAAGGAGCAAGGAGGTATAGGAGAACTTTTATCCGACCGGCACCAAACCGAAAAGCTTTTTCCAGCTTTCGAGCTTTTACACGCTCGCGCTTTCCCGACCGACGAAAGGTCGCTCGAGATGGAAATCGCTCAGACTTCTTTTTTACGCCCTCCGCGAGCGCGCGGGCGCGCGTGTTGCACGATTTTTCCCGTACTCTTCTTTCGGGATTTCAATTGGAGAAACGCTATTCCGAGCGTGAAAGCAAACGCACGAAGTATTGCGAACCGTGTTTTATTTTACTTCGGTCTGTACCAGTGTTTCTCAAACTTCCCTGACCGCGACCTATTTGGGTCTGTTGGGGCAACGATTTCTGAATTTTTTATGTCGGTCATAAAAAGAAAATTTTTATGGGGGACTTAAAATGACAAGAAAGTAATCTATTAGTAGAAGAACATGTTCGACATTTATATCCTCCTCTATATATCACGCCTCCATTATAGTAAACATTGTGTCAACGTGTTCAAAGCTTTAATTTAGTAAGCAATAACTGCAATAAAATACATCATTCTCATAGTTACTGCCGGCCAAATTTATCTTCGATGAATTTTTATATGTTAGAAGGCTGACGTTGTGTTCGATCATTTTTACTTTAATGCTAAATTAGTATTGATCACTGTCTTTGATTAGAAACTTGAAATTTCACGTTCTGAGTAATGCTGTCCTATAGCATTAGAATACATGAAAAAAAAACATTTTAATAATGATTATATTAATAACGTTTTCATAGCCGTGAATTTAAAGGAAAAAGTAGTGGGAAGTGAGCAGATACGAACAGATAAGAGAATTTTTCAACAGAATTCTAGGCAAGAATCGAACAACAAAGTTATCGTAACGACCGTTGCAGATGGTACACTTGGCCCCCTTCGTATTTAATAAGACATTGTTTCGGTGTTTTCTCTCGTGATTTATTGATAATCGGCATAACAGGGCACACTGGAAGCCGGAGACGCTATAACGATGCCACTCCATCTTGGTTCGTCCTGGCGACGCTATTCGTTGCTCCGTTCTCTTCTCTTTCTCCTTTGAGTTTTTTGTCTCCTTCCGTTCGCGCCCTCGGATGCCGGTGATGAATGGATCCTGGCGAACCTCCAGGACAGGGAGGAGGGAAAAAAGATATCCCGGCCTATGCGGAAATTATTCGAAGACGAAGACGTCGTTGTCGGGGGTGTGAAAGAAGAAACGACAACACGGGCCTCCGAGGTGCCTGAGACGGACAAGGAATGGGGAAGGTCTGCCGACGACTTCGGGCTTTCGTATGATTGATCGAAGCCACTATAGTTTACTATAGCAGATGATCGTTAATGATATCCATCGGCTGGAGAACCTGATCCATTATTAACGTTGTCATCAATATCTTTTCGCGAGTATTTTGCTTCCAACCGCGCTTCTAGCGAAGACGTTCGTTTATTTGACGTTCGATATTCTCTTTCTGCGGCGTGAATGTATTTTATAAAATTTTTTTTGCTTTTTACGTGGTATATCCACTTAGAAGAAAATGTGAACGAGATTAATTTTTGGACCTGCCATTATATAAGATTTTTACTTGTATTTTTTCTTTTATTCCTAAATTTTTTAACGTTCTCTTTTATGCAACATACACACCTTACAAGCAAATTCATGGAAATTATTCCTTTCGCGTTAATATCAAGAACAGAAACAGTATACGAATATTGTTTTGTCACACTTCACGCACTCGCCAGCAGAGGGATATGCTCAACCTGTATCTCTCTCACAAGTACTCGATCGACCATTGAATGCCCCGGTGTCTGAGGCAGGGCCTGCTATATTTATCGTTTCATATAATTATATATAAAAAGATCAAACTTTATTAAAGATGTGTAATGAATTCCGTGTTTTTCAAATATCTTACAAATTTCTGGAAGTCCGACGTTATGTAAACATATTAGAAGGGATTTTAATGTACACCGATGCGTCAGATGGTATTCAGTTCAACATCTTCTCCCTCGTGAATATCAATGGCCATTGATACGTGTCATCTTCTTTCTTTTCCGCGTCAGCACACACCTGCCCTATTCGGGCGCAGGTAAAACACACGTTGGATGTTTAAATTAAACGTGGGAAAAGGCTGGCGTGGTTGTTCGTTTCTCCTTTCGCTCGGGAAGATCGCATAAATCAACATATATACATTCATCGAAGAAAAAACTTTGATGCGGTGCGTTTGGGGGCTAAGGGTATTCTCCTTGAATGGCTGGAAAAGAGCGAGAAAAATTCATCGGTCGAATTTTCCATTTCCAAGAGTAGAAACCCTTCGTGCTCTTTCGAATAATAGTTGCGTTGATCTCGAGGGTAAGGCAAATGGGTATCAAATGTCACACTCTCATTCGACGTCAGGTTATCTATTTGGCTGCTGGTGACACGCTGTTTCTATTGCATTCTAAATTGGTAGTGTTTAATATAATTTCAGGATGATCTTTTCGTAGAATAAGACAATGTTGAATATAATTTAAAAGTTAGAGGATGATTTATTTCTTTATAGTTACATAAACGTTTATGTAATACAGAAGCTTGTCAATATTAGGGAAATAGAAGAGAATTGTTTGTCTGTGTAGTTTTTAAACTAATAGTAATGCTTTGAAGTAGATGCCATTCGTAACTTATAAATCAGAATCTGGGTAGTGCACTGCCAAGTATCTTGACAAAGGATTCGATAGGTAGGTCGTATATCCTGGGACCACGAGCTCTGTGGTTTACAATGGACGTGCAGTACAATAGTGACGATACAAATATACCTTAAACGTCAATTAATCAATCCTGATACAGGTCGAAGGTCGAGAGCGATATGACAAACTTAAGTGCAGTTAGAAATCGGATACTATTACACAAAGGAAATGGTTATAGTTTGTCAAAACCGAACCATTTATCCCCGTCAGTATAGAAAGTATCGATCTGTTGAATACTCCACTCTTCTCCATTACAAATAAGGACTTCTTGCTTTTATAATTATGGGCTATCATCTTATAACGACTGACTTCGTTTTAGTTTTTTATTTTTACTGTTTCCTTCTTTTCTTTTCCCTTATGTTTACAAATAACGTACCCATTCATTTATATATATTTTTTCTTTACTTTTTCGTCTGTTTTTATTTCGTACCAAAATTTCGTTAGATTAATACATCAATTATCTTTGTAAAAAACATTGATTTCATTACATTATTAATTACTCAATGAATTCTTGAATAAAATAAATAAATAAAGGAATCCCAAACTTATATGATTATCTATTTTATGAAAATTTTATTTCATACTTTAGAAAATCTCTAGGATTTTAAACAGATTAACATAAATTTAAATGGACATTTCACGCTACGTGCTACAATGGTGTTTTAACTTCATCGATCCTTAATGATGCATTCTTTTGTACCGAGCTTCAATTCTCTTATTTTATCCTTCGCCGTTTTCCTCGTTCCCTCTTTCCCTCTCTCTGAATTAAGGAAGCTGAAGATCGCGCGCCGACGCGCTCGTTTAACCTTCCATTTTTCCAGGGACTGGTTCTCTATTTATTTTCTTAGTAAATTACTTGAGGACGGTCCGGGACACGGCGAAAAGGGGTGGCTGGCGGGGGTGAATTGTCGACGAAGGGTGTGAGTAAATGAGAGAGGGAGGGAGAGAGACAGTAAGAGTGAAAGAGAGACGGAGAGAGTTTAAAGACGTCTACACCCACCTGTTGAGACGCTCTCATAATTAATTCCATTTCACACCGCCACGCGCTTACTTTCTTCGCGCCACGATGGAAAGAATGAGAAACGGAAAGAGAAAAGGTGACAGCGGTAGAGACGGAGTGTTTTATCGTTGTGTAAGAAATTCTTTCCTAATTCTTTACATATTTATACATATTTTCATAATTATAGAATATTCGTATCATCGATTATTAGACATTACTATTAATTCACACTGAAGAGAACTAAAATATGATAGTTGAAATCCATGAATCGAGGACATGTTTATATTGTTCAGTAATAATATAATTTCTTTCAATGAAGCATTTAGAACGATTTAGAACGACGTGTTATTCAGATTTCTCAGCTTTAACAGGACAGTTTTATAAAATTGAATAATCTGCAGTTTTGTTGCTGGCTAAGGATGCATAGTAAATTTACTTGGATGATCTTAAATCATTCGCAGGTGTAGATAAAGTATTCGTACCAAGGCCATTGACAGTGGTCAGCAACAGAAAGTTTCAATTTACAATTACATTCAGATTTTCCGGTTAGTTTCCAGTTTCAGAAAGAATCGCTCGAGACTCGTGGAGAAGCTGTGCCGCATACACAGCGAACTCGGTTCTATGTATATAGTTCGGATGGAGTATAGTTCGCTGGCTAAACTTTCTTTCGCATCCATTCGGTCGCGTTTTAATCTTTCTCCGGGTTTGGAAACCCGCAGGGCCGTCTGCTCCTTCGGGTAGTTTCATTTCAATTTCATCCCCCGTCCCGTATTCCAGCCATCTCCAAACCTCGAAGCTAACGGAAGAGGCAAGGAATAGATATCTACATTATGCTGATACGAACCAACTACGTTTCATCCGCTTCCTACTGTGGTCCACCCTCGCGTCTTTCTGGCCACCCCTTCTTTTCTCTCCCTCTTCCCTCCCAACTTCGTTCGTCCTGTGGCATAATCTTGCCAACTGCGATATGTAAGAATTTTCCACGGAACTCGCGCGGCGACTAAGAAAAGAAACGCCACGGAGCACGCGAAAAAAGCAGTTACTAGTAAAAATTGAAAATGCTGAATAAAATTTGTTTTTAGGAAGTTTCGATGTTGAGAAAATTATTATTGAAATCGATAGGGGAATATCATTTCAAATAAAATATCATTACTTAAAATATGCTTGCGATGGTCATTGTCCTTTCTGAAATTTTCAAAATCAATTTTTTTGAAAACAAAGCTCCGTGTGGAAAAATATTCTATGTTTCCGATTCACATTTTCACGTAAAATCATTCCATAGTGTGTGAATATACCCTTTTTGCGGGATACCGTGTATTTGAAGAAACATGTAAAGGTTAAAGTCCAAAGGTGTCTGTATTTGTGTCTGAGGCTGAGTTTGGTATACGTCGCTGAGCCACGTTAAGAGACAAACAGGATACGAAAGAAAGTAGCCATTGCTCGGCTAAAAGCGGAAAAGGAAATCGTTCTCCACCTCCGTCGTATGGGGGGTGACTCTCTTCCTTCCTTTTTCTTTTTTCCAAGTGAACTCATGCGAAATATCGATTCGCCATGGCAGCGTGGAGCATATAAATAAGAAGAGTTTTCCTGCGTGCACACGCGTCACTGCCCACGCCACGTTCTCGTAGCCCCTCCAGCCCATTTCTCTGGCATTTACGTCACGGCACTGGGGGAGAGTTTTACACTGGAGATGGGTGGAGGGTTGTGCTCGTGGAACAGAGGATGAGCGAGTTTCACTGTGGGGTAGAGGGATGCGAAAGAGACGAGCCAGAGGGACGGAGATTATGCTGCGGGACTTCTGTGTTGGGGGTGGGCTGGGGATCCGGGGGGCAGGGAAGGGGAGAACCTCCTGCCTACGAACGAAACATCTCCCTCAAAAACCATCCTCACCCCCTTCCCTCCGTCACCCTTTCTATCTATCTATCTCGTTCTCTCCATCGGTCGACCCCGGTACATCCACCTCTAGTATCGATTCACTTGCGATCTTAGCACTAGCGACGGATACCTTTTGCTCAAAAAGAAAGTGAGGGAGCAACGATGACAGCGCGATAAGCGAAAGTGAACGACAGCTGTGCGTTCCTCTGACCGCTAGTCGGGAATGTACTGCTGGCAGCTGAGGAAATTTGTCCTCCAAGGAATGTGGGTCCAATTGGTCAGAATTCTGTCGATTTTATCTTCTAACTAGTCGAAACTAGTTGAAATAAACGATACCATCAATATTTACGATTACCACCGCAAGTAGAAATAATTCGTAATGGTCGACAGATTTCTCGATTCACTTTTTCATAAAGTATATTTGTTGTTTTTGGGAGGGAGGTATTGGAAACTGAACAGTGCTTCCTTAGAAAAAATGCCACCCTTATTGACCGGAGTTCCACTCATTCGAATAGCTTCTATCTAGTTAAATCCTGTTCAATCAGATTGCATCCTACTACCGTCAATGTTAACAAATACCTACTAACATAAGAAAGAGTAACGAGTAACAGATAGATACGGTAGATCAGAGTGTCGGCCAATCACGCGTCGCATTGTCAAGCCTTTCGATATCATCGAAGAACTTGCATTGATAATGGAGAAAAAGGTTCGCGATCCGCGACTCTGGAATTATTCGATTTGTGCCCCAAGATTCGACTGGTACGAGAGAGAGCAACGTCGAGGGTGGAGGGGGTTGGTGTTTTGAGCGACTTTGGACGATGGAGGGGGGGCGGGCGGGCGTTCGCGTGGCTGCTTGGAAGTTTGCCGGGCGGAGCATAATGTCCCTAATGAATCCTCAAACTCAAATTAAAACTTCGAAATTGTCGGCAGTCAGCGAATGCGACACTCGATTCCGTAACAATGCAAAAGTTCGCTTCCTCGTGTACTCTCAGTTGCGAAGGAGAAAAGAGTCCCAAAACAAATTATCGGCTGTCTCGTTCACGATACGCCTTCGAGGGGTTTCCGTGCATTGGTCGCTGCAGGAAAGAATTTTTCTTTCTTGCTTGACATCTTGTTTCCCTCTCGAAAAATCCTCGTTTCATCGGCCACGTTCAGTTGTGCTCCGTTTATCCAGAACAAATTAATTGAACGGCTGAGACGACAGCGATTCCGCCGATGCGTCCGTCCACTCACCCTCTACTGCTCTTCTTCGTATAACGGACAAAAAGTTTTATTCGACGTGAAATTGCGAAATAACGATCGCTACTGTGCTAGCAAAGTGTTTCAAATTCGTGGAAAACAATCTTTTCGGAAGAATAAAATTGGTAAAACGGGTTATTGTTTGATTCATTGAACGATTTACAATGCTCTACACTATTGATAATGTTTTAGCAGATTTAAGAAATTTTAACAAAAATATAGATTTCTAAATTATAAACGGAAATGTAAATAACAAAAGTATTCAGTTTAAATTGTTGTAATATATTTGTTCAATATTATATATCTTATGGTGATATCGTCCTATACTAGTGATGTTTTTTACTCAACAATGTAAATTTTCATAACTGTTACTACTCAAATTTAATTTGAAAATAACTTTTACATACATCTCATTTAGTTTCACCCCTCTACCGTGCATTTAAATTGAATTCTAACCATGTACGAATTGCAATCATATTTTCGTGGAACAGTGGAATTCGTAACGACGACATCGAGTAACGATTCTTCTTCGTTCACAGAAATGCGAACCGTGTCGCCACAGCCGTCCGCGTTGCCGTTAATAATTGAATAAATCGCGTCGGCATTGTTGCAATTTTCGCCTGGCCCGACTATATGTAGTGTTTGCTAGCGTGTTACAAAAAGAAAATGATTACCTTTCGGCCGCGACTCCGCGGCCAACCGCGCGGGTAATTTTCCGCAGGAAATTTACCGCGGTACATCATTACCTGCTGCAGTCTCCCCTGTTCGTGTCTATGTTCACAAAGAACCAGAGCGCGAGAGAGCAAAGAGGAAAGAAAGACGAGGAACGCGGTTTGTACCTCCCTCCTTCCCCTTTTTTTCTCTCATCCTTTCCGCGAGGTTCCTTCTCGCTCTCTCCTTTCTTCGCGAAAAGCGAAAGAACGTCGTTAGCTCGCACGCCGTACCGGCTTGCCTTCCACCCTCCCCTCCCAGTAGACGTCGCAAAAGCTAACGGGGAGGGGAAGGTGGCTAGTGGTGGGCGTTGGTTACCGAGGTTCGTCGTCGACCTCCACCCTCTCACCCGGTTCCCCTTGAACCGCCCTCCATACAGGTCCGCACCCTCCGCACCCTTCCGCCCTCGCGGCACAGCTCCACACCGCGCCGCGTTCAGCCAGCGAGGGTGGCCTGGGGTGGGATTGTGTATTCGAGATAAACCACCCTCCCCGTCGACGGTACTGCCACGTGTGCGCCGACCATTTTGCTGAAACATAATGTAACTCGGAACGATGTTAAAATATGGCGCGGCCTCGGAATTACACGCACCCCCGCGTATATTAGAGCCACGAACCAGTTTCATCCCTTCCTTCAGCATTCTTATCGGGAATGGATTCTGGCAGGTTCACTTCGCGCGATTGAATATCAGGCAAAATGGAAAGAAAATTAAAAATGTTTTCCCGTGGTTCGTGACGTTCTCCTCCTTAGAAACACTCATCCCGTCTGGTTGCGACTTGTTCTTACCCTCGTATCTGATTCGACACTCGCGGAATGTAAAGACACCTTGCGACGCGATGTAAAGGTTTTATAAATTCGTGCAATTATTTTTTTTTATTCTATATCGTCGATCGTTTATTTTACAATTTCGTTGATTGTTTCGTTTTTGTACAAACTTTTTTACGTAGTCGGTGGTGGTTTAAATTTAGCTACGTTCGGTCGCGCCGTTTTAAAGGGGAAAGACGCTCGTTCGAGGTCAGAGTCCGAAATTAAAAGTGGCTGATACGGTACGGCAGAAAAGTCACTGAATAATAACTGGTTTCGTGCCGTTGGAAATGAACATAGATTACCCTGTTGTTTCGTGGCATGAACGACAACGAGTTTTATGCGGACGACTGAATTTTTTATAATTTTCAATGAAAACGTTGACCTTCGACTCGTGGCGCGAGGTTAATTTATAACGTTGGCACATGCTCGGCGAATTAAGCTTATCGTAGTCCCGGCCTCACGTGACGCGTCGTTGCGAGAGAAAAAATGTCACGGTTATGATTGAATATTTATAACGAGACCGTGTTACCTTTGCATCGAATCTCGCCTGGGAAACTCGTTCTGCAGAAACTCTATTACAACGTCGCCGTTTATTTATGTACCATTAAAACTTATAACGGAACTTTTCCTTCCGTACTTCGACCATGTAAAAACTGTCCCAACTTCATTTTGTGACATTATGAAATTACTTGTCCGGTTTTCCTTACAGAGCGTGCCGGATCCTGCATAAAATGAACTTACAATATGTAGAAATTATTAAAAACTTTATTACACAGACGACCGATGCTTTACCATTTCAAAATACGTTCGAGCATATTTTTCTATCAGCGTCGAATTAACATTTCTCGTTTTACAAGTATATTTTCGTCACACTTTTCGTCCTACGCGTCAAATCGATAATAATTTCGACGCGCACGTGAGACACAATAACGCGTGTATTAGGGTTCGTAAAAAAATCGTCCAAAAATTACATCGATACGTCACTCGCGAAGTTCGTCGAAAAGCGCCGAGGGGATGCACCGAGCGGTCAGTCGTTTTGCGAGCTACTGGCCACTCGCAGTTGCATCCGCTGTACGAGATGCATTCACACACACATGGAATCATCTCGTCACATACTGCACCAACGACAACGAGGGAATCTGCATGACGGAGCGAATGCTTGCTCGTAATTCGATTTCTGGCATTAACTCCGCCGCTCGGACATCTGCGCACCCAATGTTTTTCTTGCAAATTTCCGTTCCGAAAATTCACAAAATGGTCGACCTTTTTTTATCCCGACAGATGTGCAATTCTCCCTCGAGGTCGTGGTAAAATTACTGCAAACTGCATTTCTCGTCGACTATACTATATTATATTACGCAAAATAATTTAGAACAAAGAGATAACATACACAACGGATATTTCAAAAGTAAATCAAACAAGGTATACAATGTGCTCTATAGGTACAAATATAAATTAACAATGTAGTCTAGATTATCTTCAGATACAAATAAATCTATAATCTTATAAACACAAAAACGTCGAAAATATTTACGTACAAAATTTAATTTTTAAAAAACATGAATACATGTATGCTTGCAAGTTCTATATTTCATTTTATTTTTTTTTAATATTAAATAAAAGCATTAAATAGTAACAAGTTGTTGGAACGTTGTAATCTTATTCTAAATATTATTATGGCTAATTCAAGATTAATATGATTAATAATATTTTATCTTACGGTTGTAATTTTCAAATAAAACATCTTTGAGTCCGTATTTATACCCGTAGAACATATTTATCGAGTTTGATTGTCGTATTTGGAAATATCCTGTGTGAATATAGTAGGTATTGATATATTCGAATAAAAGTCTATATAACAAGCTATAGCTCGTAGGGCCTTGTGTATACTTTGCACAAAGATAAAGTTACTAGAGTAGGCGGTCCTTGCATTGTCTTGAGCACTGTATAAAGAAGACTATGGCGTTATTTTGTGCAAAAATGTGATACAATCACCGTCACTGGTCAGACACACTCGGAGACAAACATCGAAACGCGTTAGAACTATTTTTTATCCGACCGAAACGCTATGTAGTTCCGTAACGACTAGTGGACTTCACCCTTTGCCTCGTCTCTGAATAATTTTTTTCTCCCTTTCCCTCCCGCTGCTCGCCCCACCCTCCTTCCCGTGAATCTCGAAACACGAACAAAGGGCCCGAATAAATACAAATAGCACTTCCGAACAACAGGCCAACGAGGTCTCCGCCTATGGCGTTGTCTGCAAGGGCCCCGTCCTCGTTCTTCCTCCTTTTTTTATTTGCTATTCCTTTGTGCATCTCACGGAGACAATTTTTGAGCGAGCTGCGAGCGTTCACCGAACGCGACGGATCCGCACGCTATAATTGGCTTTCACCGGCGTATCGATATCGCATTATGCCTGCTGATTAGCATACTTGCCTCTCCAAAGATCTCTTTCGTCACGCACATAGTAGTCAGGTATGCCGGAGCAAGGCCCTACGAGTTTTGGAACTCGACGGATGACTTCTCTCGCTCGAAAGTAACGAAAGATAGCGTATTTTAACTTCATGAAAAAGATTTTTATTTTATTACTGTAATCTGATAATTTATCTGGCCAGTGATGTTTTTTGTTTCTCTACAAAGTTGTGAAAGTTAATATTAAATATGCTCAAATACGTTTTCGAAATTTGAATCTGATACGTGTAGTACACTTTTTAATTTCTAGACCAGACAATTCAAAATATGTTGAATTGAATAAACAAATTCTAAATTGCAAAGGAAGTTTCCAAAATTACTCTCGTAAGATTTGTTAGATGGGATTATTTTTAACAACATAATAAGTGAGAAAGGAGTGTCAAACAAATTTTCGTTTTACTAATTTTTGTAATATTCATTAATTCGTTGAACTTGTAATTACTGAAGCTGTTCGAATTCAAGAAATTTTCTTTTTGCACATTAGGTGAATACATAATTTATAATGTCAAAATGTTTCAAACGTTTTATTATGTTGAGAGTCTGTTGTACATTGAATTTTATTGAACACTTCTGCTACTTTTGTTTTTTCTTCTGTTGGTTTTTTATATTCGTCCTTTATGCAAATCAGATACGGGATTACGGTGCCAGGGACGGTTGCACTTTTACCAGTCAGGCCTGGTTTTGAATAATTCCTCTAGAGCCCAATGTCACGGTGTCACCTGGGTGAATGAAATCCGAACAGCCATGAGAAAGAATGCGACGTTTAAAACTGCGTAAAGGTCGTGACATATAAAACAATATTATTCAAGTAACTACTTTTTGTAACGTTTGTCATAGCTTCATTATGTCTATTATTTTTCTAGTCGATTCCATTCCTACGATCGAGCCCATTTATAACGTATCTGACCATATTTTGTAGACCAATAATCATCTTGACAACAACTTTCAAATACTAAAAAATTATATTACCTGCTACCGCTTAAAATGTTTCACAGTTTCGAGAAATGTAACAACAGCTGTAACACCTGTTGTACGAGTAACAAAACATACTCTTTAGGTTACCTGGTGTAACGTTTACCCTTTGTAAATACTTACCTTAAATAAGAACAGCGAATGCAATTTAATGAATATTAATGCACGTGTTACTTTAGCGAATTGTATGCCACTGTCCCGAGGGTCCCGTGAACTCGCTTTTGCCATCAGCAGCAGTTCCCAACCGGAAGTTAATTTGGTACGAGTAAGAGGCATCGTGAAGGCCCACTGCGTTCGTCAATGAATTTGCGAAAAGTACGGTTCCATCGTAAACTTTTCAGCGGGCCGAAGGTCGAGCCCGTTTTTAATTCGAGGTCAATGGTACTCGAGGGAGACTTAAAACTCGGGCGAACGATGGGTCTGTTGACCCCTAAGATTTTTTACTCGGGGTGGATGAAATCGGACCACCCTGTCATTAGCATACAAAAGTCTGGTTCTCCGCTGGAGAGGTCCGTGCCGTGGTTAACGACAGTCATTACGTTGGTTGGCAGCTCGTAAACTTTCCTTGCGGTTCTTTAAAATTCGTCCCTTCTTTGCAACCGCACTTCCGCATTCACCTTGTCCATTTAACGTTTATTTGCGCATTATCGCTCGTTGCTTCTGCGCTACCCCTAAACGCAGGGGTATTCTATGATCACTTAACTGTGGAATGAGTCATTTGAACTGGCTCTTCGAATATATTACCAATCTCTAACGAAAGAATTTGAGTGCAAGGTTAAATTTAATACCTTCTGTGTTCAAATATCATTCCGATCATTTTAATTGACAAACAAGTGAAACATCATTCAAATATTTATGAAGCTGAAAGATCGTGAAATAAATTATTACTTTTTGTTTTCGATCGTTTATTATTTGGTTAAATTTTATTCATAAATTTCGAACAAACATATTTGTATTTAGAATATCGTGCTCGTCGTTTATTATTCAAATAAAATCTCTCGTTCCGCGACCTCTTTCATCCAGCTGCGGAGGAAGAATATTAAAAACGCTGACATAGCGCACAGTAGTCTCGGTGCATTTTCCTAACAAGGATTTCCGTATTTATTGTCAGATTGAAATTCAATAGCGTAGAAAATATACGTGCCACCGCATTCAAGAGCATTGACGAACTCGACACGGTACGTTCTGAATGGCACACACGAGCGTCGTCTTGAGAAAAGTTTCGCCAGGAAATGCCAGCATCCTGGAAGAAGGAAGGCGTCTCTTTTTTTCGTAGTCTGTTGGCTTTTTTGTCTCTGCTGGCTGAAAGGGTTGTGAAACGAGCAAGGGAAAGGTGGAGGAAGGAAGCTGAGAAAGACGGAAGTTAGGGAAGAGGGACCGTGAAAGAGAAGGACGGAACGATCGTTGCTAAGACGTGTGGGAAACTAGCCTACGGTATGCAAATGAACGACTGGTGGAGTAAGGAACGGCCGAGGGGCGCAGGGGTATACGGTGCAAAAAACGCTAACCTTCAGATTGGCATTGTGCTCGCTTCTCATAATGGACCAGTGGCACCGATCTTATGTAAATCGTCGCTGTGATCAAAGACGTGCCAGTTTCTTTCTTCCTCTTCACTTTCTGATCTTCTGATGTATTCCATTGATTCGACGTACTGTTGGCGACTCGGACCTCTCCGCTTATTTCACTTTGCCTCTGGAATCGTGTAATTGATCGCTACGCGAGGTTTTCATTTCGCTTTTGCCTGATCGTTGTTTATTTTTCAATGCTGGGCTAAGATCGAAAGAACAGACAGATTAAGAAAGGTGGATGCATTTATTGTATTCAAACGAGTACTTTCCTGTGTTTTATAAAGAAAGAAGACATATCCTTACATTTATTGTTCTATGTTTAGAGTGTTTCTTCTTCTTGGTACACTAGCTGGACGTTAAGTTGAATTCGAGAACGCCAAACTGTATTTCAAATTACATTTCTTCTCTGGATCTGGAAAAATAGAATTTATCTAGCCTACATTCTCTTCGATTAGAATTCTTCATCGTTTAGTAGTGACATTATTAATGTTCAGGTATAGAAGTTGTAAGACTTTTGTTTTGCTTTTTATGAAAAGCATGCAACCTCACTGCAACGTTGTCATTAAGAAGATAAATATTTGTAAAAATGGAATAATAAAATGTAAATATTGTTGACTAAAATTGAAACATCAACAGAGGTGGGTTATAACGATAGAAATTCAGACCGAAGTCTGGGCAACGACTAATTCGCGTTGATTCGGGTGCTACTGTAGCGATTAATCCATTTTCCCTCGTAATTCTCGCTTTCACTTTTTGTTTCTGTTTAATCGCTGTCTGGCAAGCTGCAAGAGAACCTCGGTGCCGTCCAGAGGCGACATCCGGCGGCGCTTTCGCGTCTTCCCCGGAAGTTAGGAGCGTCGGGGGTGGAGAGGAACGGATCATCGCGGGTTGGAAGTGGGCCGAGCGGGATGAAATCGATTTTTTTCTGTCACCGCCGGAAGTCCGAATACCGTTTCCCTAATTTTATCACGAGATGGCGCCAACTCAACCGTTTACAGCTGATGTTATTACTTTCGTTCGCAACTTCTTACGCTCAATTTCATTATTCAGCAATTCTACGACAATTCATTGAATATTAAATACCTTAGTCGCGTAATAAAGTTTTTTTCTTTTTCAATAAATAAAATGGGCAAGAAGTTATTCAGTATAATCATGTTATAAACTGTGAATAATGTGACGACATTAGGTCTAAGCCCTTCTCCAAGCCTACCGTTCCATTGAGATGGTTGGTCACCTGAACAATGACCTAAGCCTCCAAAAGCAAGGACAGCAGTCATACTTCTTTGCAAATTGTTTTAGTTGATCACTTTTAACATTATTATCTTTATATAACTTGCTTTTATTATTTTATATTCCACTCCATGACTACTCGACAAATTCAATTTTGCTCGATAGGATAATATCGAATAGTCACGTATTTCTTTATTTCGGAAAGGAAACAAATAAATGTGTAGCCAATACATGCATGCTCACGTGCCCATATAATGTGTTGATTCCATATCGTATACTATAATTGTCGCATGCAACATGTTGCCTAAATGTTGCGCCAATAGAATTGTGTTTTGTCGTGTGTGTCATTGTCGCATGCTACATGTTGCCTCGGTGGAATCGGGACTTAAACGCTGATAAAAAAGAATAATTAGCATCTGTCGCAGGACATCGAAGACAGAGACATCTGACAACGGGTGTCGAAAGGTCGAGGTTTGATTTTGTGCACCCCTTACAAGGCCACCCCTTGCCCACATGGAAGGTGGGGCTTGATGGTATCCAAACTTCCACGAACCCACCCTTCGCCCGGCCCAACCATGCCTCCCCTACGATCCTCCCTTTTTCTCTATTTCCAGCCCTCCCAGCATCTTCTTCCGCGCCATCTGCGACCCTGGCGTTGTACCTTCGATAGAGACGGACAGAACTGGAATTCAATTTGGTGCCTTTTGAGAACATTTTACGGCAGGACTTTCGTCGATGGTCAGTCAGACACATTCTTCTATAGGGATGGACGGCTCACCTCGTTCTGAAATCTGTTGCAATAATTTTTTACCAGATTTATAAAAACATAGTTTCGTCTACCTCTCTTAATTTTGAGTAATGTTTATTGGCTGATTTATTTATCATATGGGACTATTCAAAGGTTTTGTTAAGGGATGGTTCTTCTTTAAAAATTAATTTAACATCTAGATAACCTCTGTTAGCTTCTTTGACAGACTACAATTTTGAACGATACGTTTCGATAAGTATAATTCCTTATCATACGCCATGAATTCTATTTACCGCGATATAATACACATATTATTACTCACACGCGAGGTGCTCGGATCGAACATTATTAGAGTCGTGAAAACTAGAAGTAAGATTCCGTAAGGTTCAAATTCTACAACATACTGCGTGGGTTAGGCTGCAAATTTCGTTAACGCATCGTAAATAATGAAAGCAAACAAGGAAAGGGAAAAGGAATAGAGAGGGAAAGGCCGAGCAATGGAAAGTTTATAATGCCTCGACGATAACACGTGGCTGCAAAAGTTGAGGCATTTCCTGAAGGCACGCGACGAAAGTTAACACGGCCACGAGACCAGTTCCGGGTGGTCGTAATTTGTACTTCGCTTCCCCTCCGTTCCTCTTCCGTTATCTCTTTTTCTCCAACTCCTTTATATAGCGCTCGTCTCCACTTTCGCCCTTATCTGATCACAAGTTTTCCTCGTTTTCTGCAGCTGCAATTCGACCTGTGCTACGAAACTGTACGCTTTCGTTATCAAGGCTACTGAGATTTTAGTCGAAGATTGCTGATATCTATGTTAGCGAATTGCAACGTACTCGTGAAATTGCATTCTCAACTTTTTATGGTCGAACGCTGTTAAGTTTGACATATTTTTGTTCGAATTAGATTTATAAATCTCTCTTTACCCTTCACTGTATAGTATTAAAAAAATGTATTCTATTTCTGTAGAGTAAAAATTAATACCCATGCAATTCGTTCTAGTTCATTTTTTAAAAGATGCAACACATATAAGTTAACGAAGGTAAATTTTATTTTTCAATTAATAGAATTTTGGATTTTCAAGTTCAAATATTAGGACGTATATTTGCTGTCCGGTACTATTAGTATTGCAGTAACCCAGTAGTTGAAAGATTCCAAGAAGAAGAGACCAATTCAAAAATTCCGATAAAATCTCGCACGTAATTTCGTCCCTGGTACCAGCAGATCGAATGTTAAACAATTATGGTATGAGAACGATGGACAAGACGTGCATAATTGGCCCGAAGTCTTCTCGGGAGGACCAGCTGCGTGTCTAGAAGCGATGTACCCGTTTGCTAACGCGCTAACTGTTCATAAGAGAAGACCATCGTCGGGTTCTCGCCCACTTTTCCTCGCTGAATATTAATTATTCTCTCGGAAGGTACACCTGCCCTCACCCCCAGGGCCGGACATACCTATACACGCCTGTATACATGTATCACGGCTCATGATTCTCGCCGCAGATTATCCTAACAGTTGTGTAACGAAGTCGGTAACGATCGGTCTCTCGAGGATACGAAAACAGTCCCGTGCTTTATACGACTTGCTACCCCCGAAAATGGAGAAAACCGCACGGCATAGTCGCTTTCTCGGTAAACCACCCATCCTTCTTCCGATGTTTTATTTACCCTTTCATTATCTCTGTATTATACACGGTCTGCCAAGGGTTTAATATTGAGTCTTAATGAAAACGTTGTTCATTTTTTCAAAGATTCAGTGAAGGTGAAGGCTTCCTATTTCTTTTTATTTGAAGGTGTAACTTCGTTTTAGGACAATGAAATCTTCGCATATTAAATAAAGAATTCAGTGTTTGAAGTTGGGAGAATACGTAACAATTTAATTTGCAAGCATCTTGTATTTGAATTAATACAATGCTAAGCTAGTATAATTTGAAAACGTTTGCCACCTGGTACCTTCTATTTCGTGGACTCGTATCTCCAATAGATTAGGCACTCCGTTGACCAATCATACAGAAATCTATTTGTCAGCGAATACAGCCGTTCAACTGCATCTCGCGTAACGGTCCGGAATCGAATAGTCCTTTCAGTTATCGCGTCCCCCTCCAGTTAATACAGTTTTTTTCTCGTATTTGTTTCGAAAAGCAGATGTCACGGTGGAATCCCTCCAACGCTTTCACGCTTCCAGTTCTATCTCTATGATTCATATTTTTCGACGCGCAACCGGTTTTGTTATTCCCCGTCACTTTTTTTTTTCTTGAACGCGGTTCAGCTCGAAACGTCGTACGCGTTCGGCGACGAGAAACGGGGTTCGCGAGGGAGGGAGAGAGAGAGTAACCTATGGTGAGACGATAGGATAGACAAAGAAGTGGTGAACGGAAGATGAAGAGGATAACGAGGAAGGAAGGGAGATACGAAGCTGGTCCACGCCGCCACGTCGAATGAGTTAACGGACAATGGCGGTCCACGTTAAAAAAATAAAGGAAAGAGGGACGAGGAGCGAAGGGAGGGGGCCCTCATTACGAGGGGCGCCCCCGGTGTATTTGTCGATAAGGGGGCCTATATGCAAATGGCCGTCCCTCGCCGGGCGACGGAAGAAAAAGTTTCCCTCTCAGTTGCGCTCGTTTGCTCTGTTTCCCTCGGTGCACGAATAATGCCCTCTGACGGTGTACCAAAGTAGAAAAAGGGGGGTATAATGTATCGTAATCAGATGATCAATTATTAAGAGCGCGGCAAAAAAACAACGAGGGTTGACATACGACTGACAGGACAGGAACGTATCCGGATACGAGGGGGCCTTCGTACTTTTTCTCTCTCACGACTCGGCTTCGGGCTTCACGGAACGTAATCGATACTCTCAGCAATTTTAGAATTATTCCTTCCACGTTTTGCATAGGTTGCTTTTCTCTATGTACTCGAATTCGTTTAAATATTTAAGCCGAAGCTGTGCTAAAATATAAAGATTTCCGAGTTAAGTACAAATTTTATAGCCAATAGTCAATATTTAACCTTTTTTTTTCTTATTTGGTGGTGACAAATACTTTATATTTTATAAGTACATTGAACAAATGTATTTGTATGATTGATACTAGAATTACTCCAGTATCAGTTATTATTTTTGGTTTATTTAAAAATATTACTGAAATCTTTGGATAAAATTTGGTCTTATTTCTTTCGAAGGTTATCATTCTCTTAAATGTTTTATTTTTCGTTATGGGTGAATACTAGTCATCTATCTTTTCTTGAGACTACTCCACGCACCTTCTACAATTGATTCAATAATAATAATATAATACATACGTGGAACTAAAAAGTCAGCAATGAGGACGAATAATATACAAAATTGGGAAATTCATTTGATTGTTCCAAAAATTGTTAGCTTTAGTGCTTTTTTTGTTCGTTGCCTCTAAACGATATTCTACAATCATAACGTACGTCTGTCCAAAAAGGTGCACAAAAACCTAACATAATGGCGTGTTCTTTTTACCTTTCGGTTCCGAAATATTATTCAACGCGATATGAAATCGCGTGCATGAACAAACACTACCGACGAGCAAACTCGTCCTGTACATTGTTTAGACACCCTGCATAATAAATGTATCGCTTTCTTCAGCCTCTGCCGCATAATAAATGTATCGCTTTCTTCAACCTCTACTGCATAAGTAAGCAAACTTTCCTAGGTATATGCATCGAGTACGTTAGGACAATACCCTGATATCGAGTTACCAATTCTTAATGGATGTGGATCTAACCGCGATCATGCATGTGATCGAAGGTAAAAACTAGTCGTGAGTATTTAAGTAATAAGATGATAGTATAGCTGACGGCGAACAGTCCACGGACTGGGTCAAAGAGACCCGACATTTGGACTGCGAGGGTTAATACGCGTATTCGTTATACACGTTAGTCGGGCTTTGTAATTATAATTTCCATATGGAAACAGATCGATGTGAGGCGTTCGAGGAGTTTGTAGTTTCGATCGAATTGTGACTAAAACTTTTAACATTTTTGAACGTGCTTTTTGGAATTTTTCAGTGAAATATAAAAATAGAATATAATATAATCATATAAAAATGATAAACACGAGAAATGACATGCATTTTACTATGAAAGAAGGCTGAGAAGAAGTCTAAATTCAACATGGATTTGTTTATTATTTACTGCAAATTTAATATAGCAATGTTTCCATGGAGTGATTATTTTCCCATTATTTTGAGCAGTAAACAGTCTTAAAATATTGCTAGATTTTTATCTTCAACTATTAGCTTAATATTATTATTATTATTATTATTCATTTATTAACGGGAAAACCCCATTAGTACAAAAAGAAGTAATGTCAAAGGAACAACAAAATAAAGATTCCAGAGAGAAAATATTATCGCTTATAAAATTGTGTTTTAATATTCATCATAATAATTTCTCCATTGGTATTCACTTGCTTTATTGGCAAAATTTAAATTTAACGTGTAGTATCAGTAGCATTTCGACAACTGATACGTAACGATTATTGATACCGATTGTTAAAAATGAAAAGGATAGCGATGTGTGTCAAATATCGTGAATGTACCTGACTTGTGACACGTGTCACTGAAAACAGGATAATTTGCTGCCTACTCGCAGGTAGCACGAACATATTTGGGGTTGGAGCAGGTATACACGCCTATATATCGAGGCGATTCTGAGGGGTGGCTTCGCCAATCAATAGATTCATCCCTATCGAACCATCGACACTATTGTCGATACACGATGCATTCAGCTGCACCGTGGGACATGCAGGTTGCGCTTTGATGCACCGTGCCACAAGTTAAAGAGATCGTTGACAAAGTGACGAACACAGGTTCCTTTCGTTGTGTTTTCAAATTCTACACTTTTTCTCGAAATGGCAAGTAAACAAGCAATTTTTGATCGACTAAACGTCGTAAATAAATCACTATACGTTGATCTTTTCTGTTATCTACTAGTCGAGTAAAATTTTATTCATCTTTGTTTAAACAAAAGCGAAATTATTCTAATAATTCTACATTTAAATATTCATAGGTACATCTTGAATAATTGACATTAACAGTTATATCAAATTTTACATCTGCTGAGACATGAAGTTTGTTCCGATTTTATTTAATTTAAATAATATTACTTATATTAATTTTTATATTCTTTCAAATAGAAAATGCGACTGGATGATACAGAAAGATACAATAATAATAATAACAACTACGAAATAAGTTGGTATTCTTTTAACAAATGTCCACGTTCGTTCGAATGGAAAGCTAATTAGTTGGATTCCTTTCTTTCTATCGATACTATTGAACGTTTGAATCTTGCAACGGAATTTGGTTCGACCCCTTCGCATAAAATTAATTAATTAACGGTCGATCTGTCGACATCTGCGAATGCGTGCCGTGCAGAATCGTCGTACGAAGGTTTCCCTGCACGAAGGATAAAGAAAGAGGGAAACTTGTTCGAAAGGGAGGCTGGTTTTAACCTCCGCGTGACCCCGCTGGGCGAAAATTTGTGTACGCGTTCGGGACTTAATTAGGTTACGCCTAGAAAACGGGTTGAAGTTCACACACTTCATTAGAAATTCCGGAGGGCCGTTTCGTTTTGATGTATGCGCCTTTCTTCTTGTTTTTCTCGCTCTCCTACCGCGCCCCTCGTGCTTTCGCTTCTTTCGTCGTTTCCTCTACCATGATAATTGAATGCGGAAGGTTCCACCGGCGTCAAAGATTTATTTTCACCTTGATTGTTCGCTTGCATCTTTTCTCATCCTTAAAATAGATCCTGGATGACAGTTCATTTGTATGAATTTATATCGAAGGGAACGAAATGAATTTCTTTCGTACGTTTATTAACGATTTAAATAAGAAAAACATAGTCGATCACGGGCTAACTGGATCTCGTTCTTCATGTTTTTATTCCATTCCTTTAAAGTTATGTGAATGAACTGGCAGGAAGGATCTCTGGTGAAGAAACTTATCAGCAAGATGAAAATAAATTTCTCATAGCAGTCGATGTATTTAATTACATGCTTATCGTGTATTATCTCTTTCTTTTTATTATAGTTTCTGATACTGTTTACGGTTTTTATTATAAGTAAGAGATAAAACATGAATAACAAAATACGACGCTTCCGCGATGCAAGTTGTAGTTGCTATTATTGCGAGCATTTGCATGAAACCAGTCCCTACTAATTATAAATTTTATGCGGTAACCGTGTAAGGGTACGTGTCTTCGACATAGACGAAACGGATGACGTGATCCTGTCGTGCCACGAATCAGGGCCTTATGTAAATGATATCCTGTGCACGGGCATCAGCTGTTCTTAACCTATTCCAAGACACGATCGCGCAGGAAACCAGATAGTTGAGCTACCCCGTTCGGGAGAACGATCCCACGCTATCTTCGATGATCTTCGTTTTATTGATACAAGAAGCAAAATTTATTAAACAAGCTTCTTATTCCCCCGGGGAAAATGATTACTCGATAGGTGCTTAGATATTTAACTTCTAAACTCATCAAATAATCACAAATAATCTTTTAATTCGACAATTTCAAGATCTTCCATTAGGAGAACAAGTACAAGAAATATGTAATCTAAAAAATCCACGGATCGATATGTTTCGAATTTGAGTAATATTTATTTTTCGATTTCATAAAGTTTTTAGCGTGCCACGGTTAAAAGTCAAATCTGTAGGATCTTACGATCGCGATCACGACACGGTAAAAAGAATCGTAAACGAAAGTTACGTATCACGCGACTGTCGTGAAGCAATTGTCGGCCAATCAGACGCCTGAAAATCGTATAATCATAGAATGGCCTCACATTCTACGCACACTTTTTCCGCTAATGTGATTTCGACGGGAGTTCCAAACAACCGATGGTCTAGCAATTACTCGCGTCATTTGCTTCACGACAGTCGGTCGATACGCGATTCTTACTCACGACATTTTTCCTCGTCGCGTCGCGTCGTTTAGGTGGGAGAATGGCTTTAATTGCGAACGCGACAATTTGTACGGGGAACGGCTTAACGAACTTTTCCTTTGTCACTCGTCTCTATCGATCCCGAATGAATACCTACCTCCCCTCCCGTTAGGGAGTAACTCGGCAGTAATAATTTTTTAAGAACTCTCGACTTCCTTCTTCCCGTCCCCGCTCGTGCATTTCCGCGGTCGTGATTCGTACAAATTGCAATTTAACAGTGGCGAGAGAGAAAGAGGCAGCAGGCCGGCGTTCGTTCTGCTCCTCGAGGATTTCTATCGAGAGACGTAATCCTGGAATGGCGGGGTGGCGCGGGGGTCGTTTAATAACGTAATTAGCCCAAAGGATCGGGAATTTCTGCGGCGGATCGAGAATAAATTAATGCAATTATCCTTGATCGAGGGCGGTCGCGACTGGATGAAAGGGGTTGGAGACACGAACTTCGCCCCCGTTCCCCCCTCCTTGGTTTTCGCGACACGACGGAAACGATTCGGTCGTTTCCCGTACTCATTGTCGGCTCTCCGTCTTCCAAGTTCATCGAGTCTACCGTCGAAAGCGACCCGGGTATCGCTCCGCGGCGGAGGATCGCTTATTAACATCTCATCGATTCGACTCGCCCAATTAACTGACTTACTTTCTTTTCTTTTCTTTTTCTTTCTTTCTCTATCGTTTTTTTTTCTTTTTTTTTTATACGCGCTCGAAAGCTGCATCCTCGAGTTCGCTTTAAATGAATACTCCACGGAACCTGAGCGCCCCGCGGGTGGTTTCTTTAGTATGCTAAATATCCTGCCGCTCGGCCTCCGGGGTAAAATGTCAGTCCCTAAATGCCTGACCACCGATTAATAGTCGCTTTTTTCGGTTTCGGCGGGAAAGGCGCGCGTTACGGTCAATTATTAACTTAACGACAACATTGACGTAACGTGTAAGCCTGATCGCTTCGCGTGCACGAGGCTTCCATACTAAGTGTCCTGCTTTGTAATTTTGATATTATGTAAAATGGTTCGCTTTTCGTTTTCGCCGTGTTGCCCGACGTTTCGGATAGGTACGCTGTCATAATGTAATCTGAAAGATCGACGCCGAGACGTACTCGTATCGTGACTGATATTGCTTTTTCAGAAAATTTATTTCGGAATAATTTTCGTAAACGACGGAGGCGTTGCTTTTGTTATGTTGTAATTTTCAACGTAGTAGTTTCAATTTGATTTTCTACCCCAGTTTATATTGAAATTTACAAACACAAATACTGTTTGGTGTTTGTCGTTTCTATCAATGGACGTATTCTGCTGGAGATTTTCTTCCTAGAAAAATTTTGTACATTTGAAAGTACATGAATTATATGTTTCGTTCTAGTTGTATTCATTAATTCCCATTTTTTGATGCCATACATAATATTTTTATTAAGAGAAAATATTCCGATGGTAAATTATCAAAACGCTTTGT
Organism: Colletes gigas; assembly: GCF_013123115.1. Taxonomy (NCBI): domain Eukaryota; kingdom Metazoa; phylum Arthropoda; class Insecta; order Hymenoptera; family Colletidae; genus Colletes; species Colletes gigas. The sequence continues at coordinate 468,994 of NW_025106694.1, read as the reverse complement.
ATGCGAGTATGAAAAGATATACAAGTATAAAGATATTCAGCGACGTTCGTTTCTACGAGCCATCCACCCTCGTTTCTAAACATTGATCCGAATATAGAACTCCGAAGCAGTTCTCGTGCGTTAGATCACCGGGTGGCGACGTGATCTCGCACGAATTAACGGGCCCGCATATGAAAAACGACGTTCGCATGCACAATCGTGCGCACCACGAAGAAAAGAAGAAAAATAACTAGAACGTAGGAGAAGGGGAACATCGTATAATTCGTACGATGAAGGGGTACGTCTTCCGTTCTCCTTTCGTGGATGTGGTTTTGGATTCTCAGGCACGGTCGTTTGTAATTATGCAAACTCGGTAACAAGGGTGCAGGGACGTTGTGGACCTCCGGAGGCACCCAATTGATATAACGAAATTTGTGTAATCGTGCTTCTGATTGCTCTTGAATTTTGACACAGTATACGTTCTTTTATCGTTTATCGTTCTTGATAATCAAATTAACAAGTAAAAAGGTACACTTTTTTTACTTAATTATCAAATATTTCTACGTATGGTTGACACTGAGATCAAGCAATTATTTTTGTCGCGTAACGAATGTTGGGCAATTATTGTGCTTTGCAATAAGAAAGAACGGAGCGCAAAAATTAAAGGAATCTCGTGGCAGATGTGCCACCAAATCACGCCCCTGGAAGAGAAGGAGCCCTCAAGGTAGTCCGTGCAAAGGGCCCATTACGCGAACCGGCCCCGGAACAAGAAAAAACGACACATTGTGATGGGATGTATGCGCAGAGGGTCGCACCGTGGGACTAGAACAAAGCGGTACGATAAAAACTGGGTATGAATCCGAGGGCCCGGGCGCCCGAGAAGGAGGAGGTGGAGGAGGGGGAACGGGGGCCAGTGGGGGCCCCGCGCTTTCAAACCTGCTCCAATACTTTCAGTCATCCGCGTGTATTCGAGCCGCGTTTCCGCTCGTTTCTTCGCTTCTCTTCGCGTCCTTTGTTCCGCAATGCGTTTGTCGCGATCCTCGTGATCCACCGATACGATAACGATTTCCTCTTGCACAGATCACCGTTCGTCGCGATTCACGCGAGATTTTCTCGGTTCGTCGTGTGTCCCTCTCACGTTTGGTCTACGTACTCGCGCAAACCGCCAAGGGAATAGTGCAGTTGAGCGTCGTCATTTATCTCACTTTTGAAATCCATGAATGGAAATTGGGAAAAACGGAGAGTTACAGTGGATTCTTAAAAGTTAGTGCTTGGGTTTTAAAAGTTACGATAGAAAAACGGTATAATTACAAAAAGAATTATAGAATGTGGGTGTAAATTCTGGGGTGAGTTTATTGGGCTGTTATGTATGAAATGTCTATTCGCAAGTAGGCTGTCAGTGTTTGTGTTAGTAGCTGTTAATATTGTTTGTCTGCAATATCTTAGTTTAGTACACAGCTTACACAACTTATAGCCAACATTTTTCTTAGTTAAATATCTGCAGAAGACTTCCATATGCTACTAGTTAACAGAGATTTATTTCTTCAAATAGTGAATACTTATTTTAATATATAAAAAAAAAACAGATATTTTATACTACAATACAGGGCCAGATAAAAATACAAAAGATAAGTTTGAATGGGCGATTTTTCTACTTAATCTTATCTTGTAATTTTAGTGGAGGCAACCCTTATACGAACTTTCTTTATTTCTGTGTTTTTAAATTTACCTCTAAAGTTTCGTCCACATTTTATGAGACATCTTGTTGACGATTCATTACAATTTCATTATTTATATAAAGTAGCCCAATAAAAATCAAAATATTAATCGTATGGTAAAAGGTTCTTTCGCTCGTTCAAAGATATTCGACAAGAATATATTATAGAGCATTTCTTAACCGAATCGTAGGATCTTGTGTTTACAAAAGATTTTTTGCGCGCCTTTCAACTTCCACGTGGTCCATAGTAATCTACAAGGACACGCGAACCGGAAAGGAAGCAAGATTCGTGGGATCCTGCGAGTCGAGAACCGGAATGATGTTATCCCCTCTCGTTAGATTTGCACGCGTCCGGCCCAATCGTAGTTCCACCTTAGGCCTCGAGCAACCAGTTTTCGAGCGACCCGCGTCAGTTTAACCTGTACCTTGCTAATCGTCGAAAAATTGAGGAATACTTTTCTTATAAGAGTGTTGGTCTTCGTAACAACTAAAACGATTCGGAGTATTAAAAAAAAAAAATGCAACGCGTAAAATAACACAGTGCGAGAATATCTTGTTATAAAGTTTTATTTTAACAACGTTGGTTGTGTCGCAATTAAGAAGTATTTAACGTGTTCGTCGTTTGTTGGAGGGTGTTCCGCAAAGATGGCGGCCATTGCCTCGGACGATCGTGCTACGAGGGATGTGGAGCATTAGGGCATTTCGAGATACACACCCCTGTTTGTGGGACGCAAACCGGCAGAGAGTGGTCAGACTTTTCAACATGGTCGAATCAGCATGAAGTTTGTGTCTTGAAGTGGAAAGTTTTTTGACGTTTCGTCTGGAAAGTGTGTTGTATAATGAAAGTATTGTTTCACCATGGATTTATTTGCAGCAAATGATTTCTTTTAACGAAAAGACACAGTAAAATGAATGGAAATCAGTTTTGAAAACTGGTGCGTAATTTCGCCAAATGACCTTCCATTATTTAAACGTACATACATTAAGTTCTAAATCTATTAAATTTTATTAAAAAATTCAATTTATAATATTGAATAGATTATAAATTCAAGAAAGTTCAATATTGAATTTATATTGTATAGTTTTAGTATTTTCTCGTCTAAACAAGAACGCGAAACATTTTCCAAAATTAAAGAATCCATACCAAACTACCAACAAATAAAATCGTTTTAATAGAATTTAATAGATTTGTAATTTACTGTACGTATTTTTAGATAATAATTAAACGTTTCACAAAATTACATACCAGTCTTCATGCAAAATTCCGGAAAATTGCCATATTTTTTAACTAGACATCTTGGTGAACACCTTACTATGTTACACTTAGCAGTATTAACATTAGTGGTAATCCAGAGTACTTAAAAGTGTAATAATGCTAATCGTCGATAAATAATGCACTGAAATCTCGATTATTTATCATTTTTTGCGCCAGTTAGTAAACATTTTTTTCCGGACGAAAGCATAAAAACAACGTCAATATTAAATATGCGAGTTACGCGCGAGGAGCGAGTCTACCTGGTTAGTCGGGCTTTCATCCCTCGCGACGTAGGGAGCACGTCTCGAGAGAACGAAGTGGGGGAAAAAGAACGAGATAGAAGGCATAGCCGCGTATGGATTTGCTCGGGGCCGTTTCAAGGGTGAGGTTAGACCAGGGCGGTTTGAAAATGATGAAAAAGCTTCTTGCGTCACTGTCAGCCTCTGTAGACCATCCCTTTCGCCCTCTCCTTCCCTCGTCACCTACAGAAGAACCTGCACCCTCGCCCCTATCCATCTTAATATTATTATTTCATTCCGCTAGCCCGTTTTTAGAGCCTCTCGGCTCCTCTCTTTCTTTCGTTCTTTCTCCCGATCTAATCGTACGAGTACGAGTCCGACCTCCGTGCCCTTCACGGTGGAAACCACCTACCGCCCTTACTCATCCCCAGAACCAATCCACCCCCGTCAGGGGACACCCTCCACCTTCCGCAGCACCATCACTTACGGATCAATAGGGTATGGAAGATAAACGCACCTAGAGGGGATTCAGAGGGGCTGTCGGTTGGAAGGAGGAGAAAGAGGAAACGCAAATGGCATCCACGCTGACTTCTCATCTCTTGTCAACAAGCTACAGGAATTGTCCTGTTGTTGTTGTCGTTCTGCTGGTTTACGATTTTCGTGGCCACGCGCTTAATGTGCAGCACAATTTATCATCTACGTTCTGTTTATTGAAAACCTTACGGAGTTGTCTGAAATTTACTTGTTGTCTATCAATAGCAGTAGAATTTTTGCTAATGCGGTGAAATATAGAATGACTTAGGAATAGTATCGTGAGAGAATTGCTTCGGTGTACGTCAATCTCGGCACAGTCCACCGTGAATATTCGCGAAAACGAAACAAGCTTTCCGTCTTCTGGTAAACAGTATCGATATTCCTTGGGTTCCATCGAAGAAGACCAATCTTCGTATCAAGATGAGCCCCCTAAAATATATTTGGGGCGAATCTCGCGGTGCTATCGCGAGTATCTTGCATAGAAACGAAGGGGGGACCACCTTATTCAACGTCATTTCTTTTATCGATGAACGGGATGGAGCCCGAGTTCTCTCCTCGAAGAAGGAAATCGTTAGGAGAGCGACATGCAAATTCGTTCGAAAGTTTCACCCACCTCTGGCTCTAGCACCCTCTGGGCAAGAAAAGCGGGACAAGGGAAGGGGGACCCTCGAAGACGGAGAAACCCCAAGGAGGAGAGAAAGAAGAAGATAAAGAAGAAGGTGGTCGCGAATGTTTTCTGTTCCTGGCTGCCGGCGATTTATGCGCCCGAAATCGCATCGCCCCTAGAAATGAAACGTCGCGAGGACGACGGGGTAAAAAGGGAAGAATGGCCGTGCGCGAGGAGGGACAGTGATCTACGTGAGACGTTTTCGCACGACCTCCTTGTCTTAAGAAAAATTGAAGATATGTCTCGAATCCCCCGGGATACTCGAAACTTGCCACTCGAGTGGTTCGCTTTAGTACTGCAAGCGAAGATCAAAGAAAGAACTCGTCAAGCTAAACAGTACAGGGCTCTCGCGCGTACCTTCTGGACTAAAATTAATTATGGTAGCGGCGATAGGTATTTTATGACCTAGCATTGGTTTCGTGTCTTTTCTACACACTTTTAAATCGTCGTGAATAGTTTCTTATCGATGACCATCGCACCAGCTATGTTGTGTTTACTCCAATTTGTTGCGAACTATTTCTCAGGCTCTATTCTCATGTTTCGTCTTTGTAGATTGATTCTTCTGACGTAAGGCACTTTCAATAATAATTCCGCGCTATATATTGGAAAGTCTAGGACACGATTGGACTCTGGAAGTCGGTTCAAAGCATGCCGCTTGAATGTTCCGCTGGTCGTGCAGCGAAGATCAAAGAAGTAAGATCTCTTTGTCTTGTGCCGAGGATTTCCAGGGGTACTTTGAAGAGGAAGGAATATTAAAATCTGGGGAATTAAATTTTGAGAACGCTTCGAAATTTTCATTCGCGAAACATTCCCAAACTACGATCTGCATACCTTGTTCGAATTTAGTGGCGGAGAGTAGGATAAAACCGCATCGGTGGGTCAAACCGCGAATTTTGTTTAAGTCTTGGTATTAGTTTTAAGTTTCTCACAAAGCATTTTGAGATAAATAATAGATGTTTTTGTTTGAACGAGTTTTAAGAATTTTTGTCTCGTACCGTTCAATGGTATGTTGGTGATTCGTGTCTTGTTTACAACTTGTATAAAGTATATGCCCGTCGATGAATACTTTTTAACGTTTCCATTTTGATCTAACCTCACGATAACTCGTGGAAGTATAACGTGTCTTACACTTCTTTCTGCAAACGTATATTACGTATGAAAATAATCGCACGTCGGCGAACGGAAAAGTAAAAAGCGTCCGGGGGCTGTTTATTGACAACAAATTCTCGCGGTATCCAATTATTTTGATATCCCTAGTCATAAATCTCGCGAAACACGAGATAGCGCGGTCTCGGTCTCCGGGCGTAAATGCCGAATCGCGCGGTCGCCTCGTTTTTCAAGCTTCGTGAATTTTTATCGCGCCACGACGCGTCCGGCGGCCGCGTGCCATATTTCCCCGGCCATCCGATAGATTTTCGGGGCCGTGCGGGAAAATATTGTCGGACAAGATAAAAAAAAATGGAAATAAAATAAAACGAAGAAAACAATGCCGCCTCGGTTTCGGATCGCCGCAACCGCCGCCCGACTTCCTCGCCTTCTTCCTTTCCTTTCCAGCGTATTTTTTATTTTTTTTCAATCGCCTGCACGCCGTCGGCGCAGGGGCGGGATGGCAATATTCGAAGCGAATCGAGCCAAGCCCGTTTAATATCAGCAGATCGAGGCACAAATGAATATTCATTAAACACATTTTTCCGATTTTAATTACATCCCTTAAGCGGATCTGGCCCGGGCTTATGCAGCGGTTCCCCGCCTTCTCTCTTGCTCTTTCTCTCTGTCTTTCTCCGTTTTCTCTGCTCCATCTGCCCGTCTCTTTCCCGTTTCTCTGCTTTCTCTACATCTTTCTTTCCTCGTCTCGCCCCCGTGCCTTTTTCCCCACCAACCTATCATCTCCTGTCCCATTCTCTGTTCTTCGTTCACTTTACATCGTAGCCGCTTTTTAATGAAATCCACCGCGGCGCGGGAACAACGAATGCCCATTATTAATATCACCGGTCTTGTCTTTGAGCGCAATATAGAATTAATTTGTTATTAATTCCAATGTTCGGTAATTCCACCCCCTCTTCGTCATCCGTGTTCTCTTCATCGCGCAAAATTGCCGTACCGGCGCGCATCGAACTGAAGATACTCGTCGAAGGGAGGCAAGATACTTCCACACGAAATCCTCGCATTGCAATTTAATTTAGAAAAAAAAAAGAAAAAACGGGGGTACGTTTGTTCGTTGACGTGGAAAGGCACGGTTGTTTCTCGTTTGATGTCTTCGATTTTGAGCTTCAATGACCTATAAGCGAATTTTCTCCTCGATACGCTTTGGAGGCGAACGTTCTATGTCGCGAGAAGCGCGCGACTTACACAGAAATTTCTAGTTATTTTCAGTCTGTTACTTAACCTCTTGCCTTCGTTTTACTGTTAAATGTTTATTTGCAAACGCTTGTGTACTAGAACACTACTAGTAAATAATAAGTAATAACGATTTATTCATAAAACAATAAAATAAAGTAGCATCGTGAATTATTTCTTACAAGAGGAATCATACAACCCCTTGATCGAAAAATAAAGAATTAAATTCAAAATGTCTAAGTCGAGAAGTTAAATATAGATAGTTTACGTAAAACCAAAAATTAGTCATTATACAAATCGGATCGCGATTAAATTTAAAAGTGTAGCGGACGCCAATCGTCGACCTTCTTCATCAAAGTTCAAATCGAACGTTAGTCCATCCTCGCCATTATTCTGTACTCTACGGTTGATCCTGTTTTGACCAAGGATGACAGAAGTCGTTTTACTCTTTTTCCAATCTCTGTTTGTTCGTCGAGGCTGATCAAAACAGAGAACGAGCCGAGTAATTCTTGATCTACCGTCCTTGCGCGTGCACCGTACTCCTTATCGCTCCAGGGGTGTACGAATGCGTGCGCACGCACCTACTCGAGGGAACGACACCGTCTCAGGAAGCGCGACGCGTTCGAGCCGAAAGGGTCTCGTTAAACAATCGTCCAGACCGTTTCTCAATCCTTCCTCTCTTCTCCAGACACCCCCGAATTTTTCTTTGTACCGCGGCCACCCCCGTTTGCCGCCGCCCTCATACAGGGCCGCGTACACATGACGCGATGGCGAATGGTGGAATCGGTGCACGCATGCGCGTCCCGACATCACGTTTTTTTCCTCTCCTTGTTCGTACCCCCAACCCACACCCCACTCGCAAGACGAGGGGTGGTTTGGCGGTCGGGTGTGCGGGTCTGCGAAGTAAGGGTGTTGCCACGGGCAACGCTAACGAGCTCCATGAGCGACGTTAGATAGAGCAACACACCCCCATGGTACCCTCGGAATTCCCCTCCTTTCCTGCCACTGCTACGACAAACGCCGTAGAAAGTTGGTTATGTATAAATACTCCCTCTTACGCGGATACCGTCTATGCAATACGAAGGATGAGAACATGCAAAAAAGAGGGAAAAGGAAAAACAGAAAACGGTACACGGTGTACGTCGACTCAGACCACTGTTTCTTTTTTTTTATTTATTTTATTTTATTCTTACGCGCGTACAGACGTAATTTAACCTCTTTCGTTCGTTGTTCGTTCGTTCTTGCCTGGAACAACTCGTAGCTTTGTTTGTCGGTGCTTTATGCCTCGCCTCCGACTTTCACTTCATTTTCCTGATTAATAAAATTGATTGTACGTAACACGATGAAAGTTTGCGTACTTATATTTTTATTAAATCGTACCAGAAATAATTTTTTCCATAGAGACGAGAATATCCGTCGCGCGACGGTGGAGGGTGACATTTTTCAAGGAATTCGTATTTCGCCGACGGTCTCGAGCAACGATTTAAAAATCGTGTTTCAACACGTTCCCGAGGGTTCGCGCGAGAAAGGTAGGCCGGGAAGAAAATTAATTCGAGCTAAAAGGGTTCTTTCTTTCAGGAAGATGTTCAGGGTGAGGATCACGCAGTTAGGGGTGAATCAGCGGGGGGTTTACCGGCCGCGGCGGGCTGTGGGAGGGTGATTGTCGGAGTGGGAAGGCAATTACGTAATCAAGTAATTAGTCCCTGACCTCAGTTAACAGATTTTACCGTGCCATTCAACCGTCCTAATTTCCTACCGTGTCTCGACTTCCTTTCCTTTCCATTCTTTCGCGTGTAACGCAGCACGAGCGGCGAAAAGTTTTCGTTATTTCGAACGTCTTCGCTAAAATATCACATTGTAAATTATCTACGCAATTGTTTACAATCGTCACTCAATATGTCGTCTAGAAAATATTATACAATCTCAGACATGTTTCATTTTTTTGTTCTTAAACTGCCCATGGAAATGAATCATATGCATTGACACAATATTGAAAAGTTTTATATATATTTGATTGTGTTTCCATTCTTTGTTTTGTTTATTTTTTAAATGAACTACAAGAAGGTTAAAGTTTTGATACTTTTGTGCCATCATTGAAAACAAAATTAGAATTCTGTAGTTAAATGTATAATTTTCGTCCCAAAATTCGTTTAATAATTTGTTACATATGAATAATTCACAGTAAAATAGAGAAAAGTAAAATTTGAGGGAACTTTGTGTTTCATTGACCTGTCTATCGATACGCGTTGGTAATTCAAATGTTATTTTGCCGATACAAGGGGAGGTGGCTGTCTGGGTGTGTTCTACTGTTCCTTTTTACCTCAGAAAAAGAAAGAGCACGCGCATATTCCCTGTAGCCAAACAAGCAAATTAAATTTCGAGCAAATTAAAAGACTTCGTTTAAACAACGCCATCGCGAGGAAAATTGTTTGAGTTTGTGTTCAGCGCGTGTTTGTGTGAATAAGTGTAGAAGTTCCTGGCTGTTTCCGCGGTAAACAATACAAATTTTTGTTTGTAACGCGGCAGAACGAGACGTCATAAAATAGTTGAGCGGATACTGCGACGAAGTAACTCGATATTTTCGTTCACCGGGTGGAATTCATGTAGAAATATTTATTGGAGCGAGAAATGCGACAGGGTACCGGCAGAACGTTTTTTTTTCCCCCATCGGTTCGAAAGTTTGGAGCAAATTTTTAAAAGCACGATAAAAAGACTAGACGAGGCAGAGGGCGGACAGGCGAACGAGTTTCGCGCAAATTGGAGAGCTCCTTTTCGCAAACATAGTCACGGTTAAATCGTTATATTTGAACTGCGTGGAACACGTATGATTAAAAAGGAAAAAAAGAAAGTTCAATCCACGACTCTTTGTAGAGCCGCATATGATTTGTCCTAATGAGATACTCGTATTTCAAGAGAAGAGTGGAAACGTTAAGCGCTGCAACACGAATTTTTGTTTTGAGACATCAAAGGGAACCCATTGGTCTGTTTAAAAATGTCTGTTTAAAAAAGAGGAACAGATACTATAGGCAAATAATATATATCGCGAAAAATGTCGTGAACCGTGTTATCCACTTCAGGGATTAATTAATTAGCTTAAACTGGATAAAAATACAAGCTTATGTAAAATATTTGACATGCATCAATTTTCAGACGGTGGTAGCGAATGAAAACCTAAATTGTGAATATTTATTGACAAGTTTAACGTCTCTTAAACGTAAGATTACGTAGCGGTACCTTTCAAGAGATTAACTTAACTCAATCTAAAATAAGAATGATTAAAAGAAAGTATAGTTTTTTGTATGTTAAATGCACCCCTAAGGTTGTATTAAAATTTTAGAATGCAGACTGTGTATTACAAGTGCTTAAATAAAATTTTCGTGGGACATCTTTTGCTTTGTATATTAGAAACTAAATCAAGAATTGCTCGGGAACTTCGAACGTTTCATATATTCTTTGTGCGGCGGGGAACATTAGAGACATCTCGTCTTCATCCCAAGAAATGAAAAAAAAATCCCGCGAGCACACGGAATACAAGAGGGTGGCTCCGAAGTTGGAGGGGGTTAACATCGAAGGCAAGAGGAGAAAACAGACTGAGGGAGGCTTACTTATTGCTATGTTTTAATATAACGATGCTATAACGATGCTTCGTCTGTTGTTACGTTTACTCCGACATCGACCACTCCTATTTGCTTCCATCACCCCCGTCGTGGTTTTACTTCAATAATCCGTTCGCGATATCGGCTGTGTGTTGGTGCATCTGCAACGTCATCGTTGCATGATACACCGACGTCGTTTCTGATTTCATTCAAGCACGATTCGATGCTATCGACTGATGATTGCTCGAGTTTTCTGTTTTGAAAGACTGATCGTGTGCATGCCTACCGTTTCCACCTGTTACGAAATACTAGTGTAGCAGATACGAATATTGCGAGAATAATACGATATTTTCAATAAAAGAAAAATAAGGATACCGTCATTGGGAGAAATAACAATTTCAAGTAGGCAATAATTTGAGATTCGTTTTTAGAAAGGACTCCTTCTAAGCTTCGTCGACAATACAAATTTTATTCACTATGATTACTAATCGTGAGAATTCTTCTTTACCTAGGAATCATTTTTTAAAATCAATTCCAATTTCATAAAATAGTTTTCCTTTGCCTTTGACTCATGTAATAAAGTAGAACTTTTGATGACCCCTCTACTTTTAAAAATATTGGTTTTATAACTTGGAATTAACTTCATTTTATTATCTGTTTAAGCTCCTAGTTCATAATTGAAATGGGTGCATCGTAGATTCAAGAATTCCTCACTCTAAAAGTTCGTGTAAAAATCGCGGAGGTCATAGATCGCTGCGAAAGGGTTCGATTATTATTCGATATTTCGAATATTCCGTCGGACGTAAATTATTTTTTAACTGGATCGATGTCATCCGACGGGTGTGTGTGTGTCTCCGATGAGCTGCATCTGGAACGGAGCAGAATCGGAAGGACAAAGATATCCCGGCAGTCAAGAAGAAATGATCAACGAGGAGGAAGAGTCACAGGCGGCGGAGTGTTCTCTCTCGATTATTGTGTATGGCACAAAGCACGGTTCTTTTCTCCATTTCTTTCCATTCCTCTTTCTACTGCGAGCCCCTCTGACTAACCTTCTATATCAGTTCCTCCACTCTCCGTCCTCATCTTGGCGGATAATACCGGCTCGGATATAATAATACTCCCGCACAAGGCACAATACGATATTTTCTCTTGGTAAATTATCTCTGTGTTGCTTTCTCAAGCTTCTGCTCCTTTCCACCTACTGCGTTTTCCTCTCGTCGTTCCTTCGACTCTCTTCTGACGATCACTCTCGCATCTCTTTGCTAGCTTACTACTTTTCTCGATGTCGCTTCTAATAACATGGTCTGGGTTAGATAGATGAATGTCAACTTCATTAACAGTAAATTTTTCATTTGTTTTTATATAGGACGGTCCATCTATAAATGGTCGCTTCAGGTATAATTTTAAACAATTATTATTTCAGGAACTAGATGGATTGGTTTCGAGAAGCTGGTAAGGTGTTAGAAAGAGCTTTTCTCATAAATCAATTATACAAGAATTCAGGATCATCTTTACTTTTATCAGGGAAATATAGGTTTTGTTCGGATAGTCTTATAATTGATTCAAAACGAGATCATTGCAAATAAAACATATTTAACAGGTTCCGTTCTGCTTTAAATACTTCTATTCTTACAGTCTACGTTAGCGAGAAGTGAAAGCAATTGACGCGAAAGTGAGGAACACAAACAATCTGGCGTGTTCGCAGATGATAAATGTTTTCGTTTCGCGGTGCCATCGAAGTATAGCGCTTTTAAATCCAATTCCTATAATGCCCGGCACTCCCTTCTCTGTAGCCAAATCTCCCTGCATCTTTTGCTACGTCTACAGCGAAGAGGATGGGCGAAAAGGGAATGCAAGCCGCAAGCGCGTCCAAACAAACCTAGACCGAGGGATTCGAGAAGCTCTGCGTTCCGGGGGATTTGAGAAAACGGGCTCAGCACCCATTCGATTTTCTCTCGCCGCCTTGGAAATCCTCGGCCTGAAAATAGACGCGAAGATCGTATGATAATGCAAAACCCAGGTCCCTTTCCGATACATTCCAGCCGATTGAAATGTCGAGGAACACCATCGAAATCCTCCCTTCCTGGATAAATCTACCTTAAGGGTTTTCCCTACGGTATTCGTACGAAAAACAAGGGATTCTTGGGTATTATTTCTGAAGCAATTATTAAATAAATAAATCAAAATTTAAAAGCAATGGCTTGTATGAGAGTCATAACACAATCGTGTCTTTGGTACATTTTAATGAGTTTCCAGGTTTGAAACAACAAAAGGCAAAGGTTACAAAAATTGAATGACGTATCGTTCAGCAAACCTTGCTTTAAACGCAATTTCGATTCAGCAGGCTCCGACTTTAGAGCATTCAAGTCGAATCGTTAGCAACGAGTTGGTAGTCGTTTGAACTGATTTGCTAGAGTCTCACTGATGAATTCTTCAACAAAACCTGGACGAAATGCAATTTAATTTCTGTAACTTTCCTTTCTGTTACTCAAACCTGAATATCATTATTATTAACATTTATTAACGACACGATCGTGTTTACAAAGTGAAACGATTAATTTTCTGTCAATTCTAAGTTATACTTGTATATTTCTAAGTACTGACAGACAACTTTCGTGTGCCAAAGAGAATCCGAAATATAGCACCAAATATTCATATCCTACGACCTACGCTTTTTCAGATTATATTTGTTAGAATATTTTTCTCGAATATGACGAGGAACGCATGCATATATTTATTATTTTGAATCGTATCCAGACTACATTTGTAACGTTTCATTTCGTTAGAAGGTACGAATATAAATACCACAGTTGCCGAGGATTTCAGTTGACAAAGCGAGTAATTTCATCGTCCAACGCGGCCCCTTTGAAAAAGATACGACTATGCGACAAATTATGAAATCGCGAGAGCAAACCGACATGCGGGCACGTATGATATTCCGCGTGGTTTTCTACTTGCATACGTCTGCTTACCATTGTTAAGATTTTATTGAAAAAAGGGAACATGCGGTCGCCGGTACAGCAAGTCCTCGATTTTCGCGATTATTTCGTTTTAAATTTTTTGTCGTGAATCGAATAATACAGCGTTTTTCTTCTTTAATAATATCGATTATTATATCGCTAAATTAATTAACTCAATATATCTAGGATATTTGACAGATTAAGAAACGAGTGTCAGGGTTGCTTTTTGAGCACTTTCTATGAAGGTAAGCATTATTGGTACACGAAAAATGACTATAACTCGAAAACAAGGTCAAACAAGGCACACGTTATTATAAACGTTTGTCATTGTTTTTATATCCTCGGTCCATCACAGAAGTAGGTACATTTTATGAAATAACCCGTATAAATAAAATTATATATTAAATTGTTTTCAAACACCTTAACAAAAAAAGTCACGAAAATTGTTTATGTTTGACCCGAGAAAAATGAATGCCCTCTTAATCACGTCGGGTTTTCTTAAGGGCGCACGGAGTGTCGCACGAGCACAGATCCGCAGGAGGAAAGAGTCACACACAGTTCCTGTCGCAAAATAATCCCCTATACCGGCTTATTGATCAGATCACAAGTCGTTGGAGCACGCCACCCCATTTCGTCTACCCTCTCTCTCTCCTCCGGTGTTCCCACCCCCCGCTCAGAAACCGGGCATTTTTATTCGTGCAGTTTCATCCCCGTCCTTCCTTCCCATCTCGCCTCACCTCCCCCGCGCCGCCCTCTCAACGACACTGGGGTGGCAAAGTCGTGAGAGCGCCATTTTTTATTTCATCTACGTCGAGGAACGGCCGCATGGAGATTCATTAATAACAAGCTGCGGTGGTTCCTACGAGGATTAGAGAGAGAAAGAGGGAATCGAGGGAAAGTGGGGGAGGGGGTGGACTCGTTTGTTAGGTGGGATCAATCCTCGAACGAATATCGGGGGAAAAGGAAAATTGCACGAGTCGAAATATTCGATGGATTAGAGGACACGTGCCGTCGCGGTAAGTCTGGAGGAAATTGGTAGGAAATTTTAATAAAACGCTTCTCTCGGTTGCAATTACAATTTAGGGGTTGTATTATAGTTGCGCGTACAACCACCTCGATGTCTGCGTAATTACGAGTGAAAATAATTTAATCGTTATATACACGAAAAAAACGATAATATCGCGTATATAATTCTACGTTTAAAATTTATTTATACCAAGATATTTTCTTATGTAATACGTTGAAAGAATGGCGATAGTGGAAAATAATACATTTTTTTCGTTCTTTGTAAATCCTCCAATAGAGACTTAACATATTGCTTCAAATGATTGAAAATACCTTCCACCTTTAGTGTTGGTTACGAAAATAGAATGCGAAGGATAATTAAGAACGAACAATAGCATCCCCTTCTAGTCCCACACAAAGACACGTTGTTCCAACCAGTGATTACTGGTTACATAATCTATTGAAATGCAGTACACCCTTCGTACAATACGTTTCTTACGAAACAGCGTTTAAGAACGTTATTGAAATATCTGTGATTTAAATATATATATAAACGGAGCTGATACGAATGCAGTGCAATACGGTATATTATTATGCGTCAACATATTACTCTTTCCTCCTGCTTTCGGCCGTTTACTCCTCCTGCTCTGCCAACACTTTTATACGGCCGATTCTGAGGGTTGGTCTCCGCTGAGAAGCGCCTTAGGGTGGACTGCTGCTGTTGCAACGAAGAAAGAGAATTTTTGGTATTTCGCGAGAGGAGGGAGACGAAACGAGGGATGGAAGAGGACAGGTTATAGCTGGTGGGGGTCGGTTAAATAAGGAACAGAAATAAATAGGAAGGGAAGAAAAGAGCTCGTTAGAGGGTCTCCGTGAGTTTCTGAGTACCCAACTACCTGGCCAAACCCACCACTCTTCTTTCTCATCCTCTCTTTTTCCCTTCCCTCCCTTCTGCTTGTTTCGTCTTCATTTCTTCGTCCGTCTCTCGTTCCTTATGTCCTATTTCGTTCTACAAGCGATCCCCTACTATCCTCTCACGTCCCTGTTTCGACAATATTTTCGACATTGATATTTATTTCTTTGCATCTGATGCACAAAGGGAAAGTTGCCGCGGAGTTTGTAGAAAGACTGATCTGTGTGCAAACAAACATGCACGAGTTGCCGGAATTTGTGATTCGAATCGAGTATAAGATTCGAGAGGAAGTTCTTACGGAAACTTATTCCTATTATTAAACGTAATTGTTGGAGCAAGATTTGTTTACATTTACTAAAAAATATTTGCTAATAAGAAAAGGTTATCGAACAAGATTGCCACTGTTACGTCAATTAACAGTTATTTACAATTAAATAAATTAAATTTCAATTATCCTTCCTTCCCAATTTTATTTACGTTTGTATCTGGTCAGACAATTCCTAAAAAATCGATCGCAAAAGATATAACAGAGGAACATAATTGAAAACGTGGATTCACGATTGATAAAAGTAAATACGGTTTAAAATGAATAAAACAGCAAGAATATAATTGAATGTCTAACACGGTGTTTGCTCGAATCTAGTAGTCGCCGCTCTTTAGGAACGC
The DNA here is from genome assembly GCF_013123115.1 of Colletes gigas. Lineage (NCBI taxonomy): Eukaryota > Metazoa > Arthropoda > Insecta > Hymenoptera > Colletidae > Colletes > Colletes gigas. Next base: position 453,126 of record NW_025106694.1, on the reverse strand, counting down.
GTTTAGTAGGCCATTAATCGTTTCCAGGGTCTGTACATTTTAAAGGGTTAATTTTTCCCAATATATTCGGTGTTTCGTGCGGGAGGGTGGTCAACCCTTTCACCACGGAAGGAAGGAAGGAAGGAAGATCCGTCGCCGTGGCAAAGGGTCGGCTAGGTTTTGTCGGATGCTTTCGTCGGTGAGTTTAACGGGATTTTGCTGGTCGCTGGATCGAGGGTTTAGGTTAGATGGAAAGAGGTGGTTTAGCAAGTTACGAGCAATTGCCCACCGCCATTCTGCGCCATTGCTTCGTTCTTTAACCGACCAGCCACTTTCTCACCCCCTAAGACCAGCTTCCTATACCCATAGTAGGAGGGTAGAACTTGATAGGAACCAGCGAAAATTGCGTGATTAACTGAAACCGTCTCCCCCCGGTTCATCAGTACGCTCCTACAACCACAAGGATCGGGATGCCTTCGGGTTATTTGGCCACGGACAATCCTGAAGGACTACGGCATCCTGTTTTGTCCTGCTCTGCGATACATCCGGTTACCATTGGGGTACGTCGTAACGGTGGAAGGTCGTCCAATCGTTGTCGCTGGTCCGAACGACCTGTTCTGTGGTTTTATTGTCATCTATGAGGCTGATCGGATACTCTGGGTTACATTACCAGCCACCACGATTAAAACGACGCCTCACGTTCCACTTTCCGTCATTAACAACTAATTAGAATCAAATGTATGGATTTTATGAAATCATGTAAGACAACTAGGTGCTGTGATTTTTTAAAAATATGTATCCATGTTTTACTTTTATACGTCCCATTTCGATTCGATTAATTTTTACTCGATTTATTAGACTCGGATACTGACTTGTATAATTTTAATATCTTTTTCGTTTTCCACCTTTTTTCTTTTTTTTTTTTTGAGGATATCAGTCTTTTCGTATAATAATAAACGTATTAAACGAAATACCGAGGTTATTGTTTCCTCGTTTCAGTTTCCTTTTCTTCCCACTTAAACTTGCCGCAGATCGAATTATCTGACAGTCGCGAAATTACGCGAGCACAATCAGCGCGAGGCGAGAAACGAAGCGCAAAGCTTAATACGGATAATCCGCGGTTGATTGGTTCAATTAAAGGTGTCCAGACGAGTCTAGAGTATTTAAGAATGCGCACCGAGTTTCTAGCTTCACCGTACAATAGTGATTGTGTTTGCAGGAAATGAAATTGTAAGATAAAGAATACGTGCGTTTAGATATATCAAACATCACGCGTTTAAACAGTAGATTCAGTAATAATAAATAATAAACATTTTTGTGCAAACGCGTGACTCACTTTTGATTTTCTTAGTGTCTGAATTGTAGCTATTTCTTGATTGTGTTTAATTCTCTTAAAAATAACTAATTCTGTTATTCAGTCTATTATTCTGGTATTTAAAAATGTAGAGACAGTAATTTTTTAAACCTAGAGATATTCGAATACAAGTTGTTATTGTTTCTAAGTGGTGAGTTTATATTTGTAAAGTATGTCAAGAATACGGCACACAATGTATGTAATTTATTATTTATTCCATTGTCCTGCCCTTTCTCTAACTACCTTCTCTTCTGAAGAAGCTAGAACGTACTCAGTACAGCTTCAAAATGAACTTTAAAAAAAGTTTTAAGGATGTTAGAGAGTAGAATTTAATGTCAGGTTAACGTGTGTTAAATTCTATTAGTGTAAAATTCAAGTAAATCACGAAAACGGAAGTTCAATTGGCGTAAACAGTAAATGCACGTTTCTAAAGAAGTTTTCAAGTATACTAATCTGCGATTGAGTACAATTGTCATACAGACAGATGATATATTTGAAACATTCGAGATTGGTTGAATAGTTTTCTAGTTTAAAGTGGAATGAAAGCAAACGATACTCGAGAACGTACTTCTTACGATCAAGGGGAAATATGTTAACGAGCTCCTTGCCCCCGTGTCTCTATTTTCAAGGTGAAAACCATTGGGCATCTCCGTTTTCCCGCGTGTTTCTCGCCTTTCCACCGTCTCCTCTCGAGACACAGCCTAATAGTCCTGTCGCTATCTCGCATTGTAATCAGAGGGCGGCAGCATGGCTTCCTGCCGGTGGCCCAACACATTCGTACGGCATCAATATTTGATCATGGCTGGCGGGGGCGCGTGTATGTACGTTCACACATCGAGGGCGGGGCAAAGGTACACAGAGAAACGTTACAAGGATTATAGACATTCCGTTCGGTTGACCCAGCCAAATTTTCATAATTCTCATTTCCCACGGATGTTCGTGCCGTGCGCCGTTTTTAAGGGGCTGAGTTCTTCACGATATGAAATATTTTCAATGACGCAAACAATTCATATTTTGGCTGCTACTCGACGAGTTGGGTTTATTTTTAACGAATTAATTTTGAATCCAATTCTTTCTACCATACGATGACTAATTTTGTTTTCTGTGAACCTAGTATGTTATATAAATATAGTCAACGCGATCTTGTGAAAGTAGAAACGCGTAATAGTTTGTTAAATTACAAAGCAGTAGATGCATCGTTTGAAAATGCTTTGAGAAAATAATGTTTATAAATTGACAGATTTAAAAAATAATTGGGCCTCGACTTACCAAATATCCAGGCGCCTAAATTGAACGTCTTTGTAGTATGAAACAATATTTTAAAGAATGGAACGTACGATCTATCGATTCTCTTGTCCTCGTGTTCCGCGCTGGGTACTTTAACTACGTTTTACGAGAAATAGAAAGGACAGTTGTACGCGCTGAGGGCAGAATGATCGCGCAAAGCAAGGGTAATCGAAGGCAATATAACGTGTGGCGTGTCGACGATCTGATTTCAGCCCTTTCCCTTCTGGCTAGTAGCGGTATAATGTAATCGGAGTCGCGCAAGCACATTAGCTCCCTTGGAGCTATCCCGGCGTACCTTGATATCCTACCGTGTTATGGACCGTCCTAATTGTCCCTTAGGAGCCAATGTTTGTACAGGCGAAACTTTTTTCCCTTCTTCTCGGCGTGTACACAAAATTATTTCTCGATCCGTCAACGAGGAGCGAGCGTAAATATCGAGTTTCGCCGGGACTCGAGTTCAGCGTAGAATTACCGCGGAGACACCGATTGGAAAATGCGAACGGAACAAAAAAGGAACCGCTTGAAATTTTGATCGTTTACCGTCGAAACGTAAACGATATTGTTTCCATCGGACGCGGCTTTCCGCCGGAAATAATAGCGGGTATTAGCTAATTAAAGTTTTTCGATACCTTCGTTCGTCGAATATCGTGTTTCCGACAAGAGAAATTTCGTTTTACTCGTCGATTGAAATAAAAACTTGTTCCTCTGTACCGTTCGTTCCTCCGTGTAACGGAATACGCGATAGGTTTTCGCAGTGCATATTTTCGAATAGCAAAAGTGAGTATTGAATTAACGTAACGAAATTCTTTGCGCAATGTATCATCATGGAAAAATTCTATTGCAATGTACGAAATTATATTCTTGAGAAGGTCTTGGAAATAGGGGACGAAAGAGGGAAATCCAACAATTATATGAGTGGTATCGAACAGAGAAAAAATTAAATTTGTGTTATAGTTTTGTGGATAGTTCGTATTACTACACCTTTTTTGCTATAATTTTTTCATGGCACGTTGATTGAATAACTACTGCATTCTCATTCCATATGGTAAATTTCCGAGCATTGTCCCTTCCTTTATTATGATTATGCATCGCGGACTTCAAGAGTGGTCTAATGTCCGTATAATTACGAGGAATATTAAGGTAAAAACATTCCTGAATAACGACACGTTAATCATATATTACAGTTCACTGACTACGGACGGTTTTAGTAGATCCTAAACTTAATTCGATGCTCTATTTCGATAATTGGATCTAACTCGAGTTGTTTACATTCGGAGCGAGTCGCTCGCCTTCCTCAGGATGACGTTAATTAGGCAACCCTGATCCCTACCCGAGGGTCGTTTAGATATCACTCCGGCGATTATATCGCGTCTCTAGAAAGACAGCGTTTAGCAGGCCTGCCCGCTGCGACTTCTCTGGTCGATAATTGAGGTCGACCGTGCCCATTTGTCTCCGCATTAAATCGAAACAATAGACAGTTTCTTCCGTTTTCGTTCTGCTTACCTGCTTCGGCACTGTTCCCCACCGATTCAGTTTTCAAATACACAAAGACGTGCTTAATTTAACGAATTTAACGTATACAAAACAATATTAATAACAATCTATTTATTTCATACCGAATCTTTAACAACTGTTGCAAATTACGTTTATATTTAATTATCTATTTACATTTAAAATTGAGTATAACCATATCTGAATTTCACGTTTTTGAAATAGATTGATATTAGCTTGTAATATTTTCTGTTATTTTGGAGGTGTATTTTTTATCCTTTTTAGCCTGAATAGAAAACAGTTCTTTTTTCATAAACGCTCCAATATTCTGCATATTGTTTTTTTTTTATAATTGTAGGAGAAAATTTATTTGAACTATTCCGCGTGGAATTCGTTGAAATCTCCAACGTTCATGCCGTGTAAAATATTACGAAAATGATTGCACGTGTCACACATAATACCTCGCTGAACCTAATTATTCAGGGGGAAACAGCTTTTCCGACTTTTTGGCTACCGTTAAGTTTGATCGACCGGTCAAAGGAATCGGTGATGCAGTCACAGGAGCGTACAACAAAGTCGTTAGCAGTTAGTATATAAAGAAACGGGCGAGGTAGCGAACGGAAAGGGGGTCGGAGGGAGCATAACTGAGTCTTCTGCCGTGAGATGAACCATGAACAGAGCTCAATCTCCCGGAATCCTGAAGAACGGACACCGATCCACTTCAGGGCCGGCTCGAGAGCAAACCGTCTGGAAGATCGTCTTCCAAAAGGACCAGACACAGAGGCCGTGCCCCCGATGCACACATAACCGCGCATGTACACGCGTACGCTAACCGGGCACACAAGTTCGACTCGGAACTTCCGCACACACGGTCGAGACCGTCGATGGAGCGTGAGAACGTCCTTTGCTAGGCCCCGATTCTTCAAGCTTAATTGGTCCACGAGTCAATTTGAGACCCGAAAAAGGAAGAGCAGGCTCAACAGCATAGACGCGAGGCTTCTTCCGCTCGTGAAGATCTGGAGTAATTTATCGCTAGATGATGAACGAGCTAGTCCAGCTCGAGTCAAGGTTAATTCATCGAACAATGACTCAAAATCGAGCGTAAAAATGAAAAGGTCATCACCATTCCTTGGTAACTCACACGAGTTTTGACATTGGTCTTTGCTGAATAAAAAATTAAGAAACCAGCAGTTATGAATGTTTCTACAGACTTAATATGCTTATTAGTTTCTTATAGTAAAAATCCACGGTATGTAAAATCCATTTTCTCCACCTAAATTACATTAACTTCCACGAGCGTCAGAAATTTGAAAGCTCGATATAAAAGTTGAAGTACCTGTCTTGTTCTAAGTGAACAGTAATCGACGTGTTTGGTACTTTTGACGGGCTTTGACGGTAATCGTTCGGTAGCAGTGCGTCACTTTTTTGCGGCGAGTTCTGTCGGTTCATTCTGTCGAGAAAAGCGAGGTCAGAAATAAAAAAAAAAAGGAGGCACAATCTAACAGACGATTGGCCGAGAATGGGCCCGGTGTCGGTTGAACGATTTTGCCTGCGGGCGACATGTGGACAGGCAGCAGGTGATTCTGATGTAACATGTAAGCCCCTGCGAGCGTGTGCGTGAGTGCATTCGCGCGTGTGCATCGCACCCACGTGTCGGTCCTCAAACCTCGTGCGCTGCGTTCCTCGATAACCGACCATCGAGTGCAACGAATTGCACGGGATTATATCGAATGCTCGGACGAAAGGTTTTCTCATCTTGACGCCAAGTTTTTATGTGCACGTTAAATTGATAAAGTTTCATACGCCTGTAATTATTTACATATTTTAAAATGGATAAAAGTCCAAAAGTAAATTATATTCGAGGAAAATTTGTAAAGATGTGCAAGATCCATGCTATCATCCACGTACGACTCTTTTCTATCATTAAATTAATATTTATTGACGTCTGTTTCATAGTGATTAGTCAGTTTATTTTCAAAAATGTTTGCTAGTTTCAGTAATAAAGTTGTCTCAATTTCGGAATTATTTAAATTTGGTAGGTAGAGTGTGCCTAATACGAACACTTTTCGCGTTCGTTTTAACATGTTTTGTGCGTAGGGCAAGACTGCATACAAAGGTTAACAACATTCCGTCGTAGGGTGTTTCACGATGTCGGCGAGTTTCTGACGGCAATAAAATTCAAGTCGATAAGTGGCCCGATCGATTTTCGATTAATCAGCACGCGTGCAACCACACGAGCGCGAATTGGTTCTCTCTCTCTCTCGCTTTGTTGTCTCACGACAAGACCGTTACACAATCTAGACGAGCTGATACTGTTTACGAAGCGTCGCTTCAGCGACGACGAGCTAATGGCTCCAAGACATTAAGTTAATTGCTCGGCACATCGTACCTATGTACTCGCATTTGCGTGCGCGGACGAGCCCATCTTTCTTTCCTTATCTACCTACCTTCCGCATCCCCTGCCGCCCCTTTCTTCTGCCGTCACGTAATGTTCACCGTAATGGAAGCATCGTAAAGGACATAAGTGCTTCCACAGGGGACTTTTCACGGGAAAGAGCCTCGTCTTCCTCGTCAATATTCGATCCATTAAAGTAGAAGTTTTTAGACAGGTTGTCGCACTCATCGCGGCCGATTCGAATCGGTTGCGCGCCTTCTGCTCCAACTTGCTGGAAAATATTTTTCCAACGGTTAGCATCCACGGGACCGTGCTTTTACTACCGGCAACGCCGAGAAACCTTTGCGCTTGTATGCGTTCCCTGGCGAGCATTGTGGTCTGAACGCGACATTAAGGGAAACGTACACATTTAGGTAACCGAAATATCGTTCAGCGAGACGTTACTTTTCTTTCTATTTCTGTCTGCTTCCTGAATCGAGGCGAAACGAAATTACGATTCCGTGCGCGGAGGACTCGTTTAATGGATACTTCAATTAAAATTGGTCCAATCGGGGGACGGGTTAATTAAAACGGTATTTACAAGGGGCATGAAATTTAATAGAAAATTTTTCATTCGCTCGCCCGTCGTTGAAAGTCGTAATGCCGATTATGTAACCGAGAAGCAGGAAAGAAGCAACGTGGCATTTATTAATTCGGCGATGGCCGCGACGGCGTGCTGGTTAATCGTTATAGAAGCAACTGCTGATGAATTCATGAGCTGCCCTTATAAATATGGATGGCCTCGAAGAGCTATACGGCTCGCCGTTATAACTTAACCTAGAATAATCGTAGAATTATTTCCCACGGAGACCATCCGGCTATCCCGGGGATTTCCTACTTTCGAACAATTTTCTTAACAATGGGAGGTCGCCGCTGTTGAATCGAGTCACTCCGTAATGCATATTAAATGCGAAAGCTTTCGCTATCGGCGTCTCGTTAACGAAAATACACAATTGCGACTGTTCCAATTGCGGCATTTCCTTTTAACCTCTTCGTGCCAACAGTTAGACGTAGCAAACATTATTTCTCGTCATTAATGTCTCCATTTTATTATAAATACAAAACAAAATATTAACAAAATAATACAATGCAGATGAGTTTCACGATTGTTTTTTTAAATCGTACCTCAACTTCATATTGCAATGACGCGATAAGTTAAAATTAAAAGGATTGAAGAATTTCAAATTTTCACGATGTGTCAAGCATCCAAATTATCGAATTAATGTTCGCAGTATTATGTCTTCTTTGAGTTACCTCACCTTAATTCGTGAAATAATTATCATTTTCGTATAAATGCAAAATAGAGAAAGCTCAGAAATCTTTTACAAATAGAAATTATGAGGGTACAACGGTTCATGAGAAGTTATAATAAAAATTCCAAGTGATCTGTACAAAGTATAGTACAACATAATACGAATAACGTTGTAAGATGAGGTTACTGTCCTGAAACACGACAAATGAAATATGTTAATATTTACATATAAAAATATTACACTAGACTGGAGGTTGGCTTATTCTAGTACATATCTCGTTATAAAAGAAGAAAACAACATAGCACACTGTGTCCTCGAGACTGGAAATAGGGGTGGCGCCTTCGTCGCTGATTTTTCCTGCCCGTCGAACCGTCTACGTGTATTTACATAAAAGGGCGAGTCGTTGGAATTTTTAAATCAAATTCCTTATCGGACAAGCACGAGGTCGCGCAAAAGGAAAGATCGAGGGGGTGTGTAGCCGGTATAGGATGTGGGGATGACGGTGCGAAAAAGGTGAGTCTCTATCCTCTAACAGGAAGAGGTAACGAGCTCGTTCCTTCTCCACCAATTCCCCTGAAATACCTCGCCACCCCCCACTCGAGTGTCTTCCTACTCCCTCCGCTACCTAGTTTCCCTTTCTTTTCTTGTCTCTTTTCTCGCAGCTTTTCATGTCGACATCCGCGCAGGAAATTAGAAAACGATAAGAAAATATACTATTCGAAGTTTCTGGCCGTTGAAACTCGGAAAATAGCACGACCAAAAATATGTAAAAAGAATGTTTTAATGTTAATCATCAATCCGTTTCGTCTACTGGTAAACTAATAAGTCTAAACGGATGAGAAGAGGGTTGAAATTCTTATTGGATCGATTTGTTTTCAATTGTTTGCTTATACTGATATTACCTTGAATGCCTATTTTAAAACCTTCTGCTCATAAACAGGCATAAAATCTTCGTTACGAACATACAAAGGTACAGTAAAATGTCTTCGGTACAACATAAATGGTGGAAGAGAATGATATTGAAAAGGAGAGACAGAAAGGCGAAAGAAGGGGTTACCGAGGACATAAATCTTCGAAGCTTCCTTATCAAAGGTGCTCCACCGGGAAATGGTGGCAATCTCGGACCTTTTCGTTATCGAAATGAAGAAAAGCCAGTCTCGAAGTCGATATGTCTGTTGCAATGCTTTACGCAATCCTATAGATGATTGCATTCAAATTTTCTTTACAACCAGACCAAGCAACAGATTGCAAAAAAGTCTTTTAATAAAACGATACTCAATTACGCGGGTTTCTGTATTCTTTAACATTCAGATCTTTAGAATAAATTCTTTCGATTACACAAAAATTTCCCAAAAATTCACGTTTTATATTGATTATAATAATAATAATGCTCTCGCCAAGAGTGGCTGTGGTCTCAATATCTACCTGAAACGTCAGCCACGGGAACGTCGTTAAGCTGGCGTTAAAAATATTCGTAAATGAATTATTTTTTTCCGGAATCGTCGATACAAAGATAGGAAGTTTCCAGTAGGCGTAACAGACGCCGTTATATAATGTATTTGCATGCATATAGTGTCTGGTCGTTATCGTGGTAGTCGGTCGTTCCTTGAAGGGCTGTCAGGTGAGAGAGAGCCCTCAAGCGTAGGGAAATAGGAGTGCTATCGGGGTGAGAAAGGCGCGATGAGAGGGTGGACGAAAGGAGAGAGGGCCGAAGTGAGAAAGGGAGAGAGGGAGGAGAGGGCTCTCGGCTTTCGCAAGTATTATCTTGTCAGCGCGGATAACGACACCTCGGCGTCGTTCTACAGCCCTCATCAATTATAAATCCCGGCTACCTCTTACTACCAATCGCGATATCCCTATCTCGAGGCCCACAATCGCAGATCGAGAACGTCTCATTATCTTGCTAGTCGGCCATTGCGGTTTCGTCACACACCCCGGCCGAAATAGGTAGAAAACCCAATGGCGTGTATCGCTGCGGACGTTGCATTTTAGCGAGAGCCTCCACCCTCCTCGATTCGAGATTGATTATAGCGTTTGATACAACCGCTTGTTTCTATCATACAATCGGAACTCCTCCGTTTACTCTAGTACTGGTATCTTCTAAAGTGTCGCCAACTATTTTCTCAAAAGTCGTCTATTAACGCGTTCACTGCCAGATTCCTAAAAATTTTGTACGAAAACATTAAGATTTTAGACAACTGACAACTACTCAATCTGAATTCTTCATAGTAGTTGTTTACTTTCTTATGGTACATCTCGGATAATGCTAATGTCAGAGCATAGTGGAGCTAAAGTCAGAGGATTCATCTTTTTTATTATAATACCATTTGTATACTAGCAAAATTTCAGGTTAGATAGACACCAGGTTCTGAATTTACTTAGTGTTCTTTCGCGAACGACCTTTAATCAAATTTTTCAACAATATTACAATTATTAGCTTCTCAAAACATATTTACATTTTGACCATTTAGTGAAAATAATGTTTTGCTTAAAATAAGTGTACAAAATGTTGCATTTAATCAAGATCTTTCATCTATTTTCTATATTGCGGAGAAATTAGCTACTAATCCTTACAAACAACGCAGGGTCAACAACCCCACCATTTCATAGCGACTCGTGCGATCCGTCACGTGTTTGTTACGCGTATCGTGACAGAATTTAAGTGTGTCAATTTAAATTTTGATACGTTGAAACGTTTGCACCTATCTGTAGAGGTCTGTCAATTAAAATTTTGATACGTCAAACGTTTGCTCCTATCTGAAATTGCTTCTAACCGTGATTGAATACAGGTCTGTCAATTTAAATTTTGATGTGTTTGAACCAGACTTATACAGACAGACTGCGTATTTTTCAGGACACGTTTTGTTATAGAAATAGACCGAGTAAATCCTTTAAAAAAAAAAAAACAAAGTAAGTAAAAAATTATCGTGATTTATTGATGGTATTCGATGTGATAGAAATATACAGCAGTTTTAGTAAGAACCTTTATTGTGACAAAAATTCATGATACAATAATTCATAGATGATCTCTTTAAATATTCCATATTTTTGATCATAATGTTTACTGTTTTATCGTAAAATATCGCGTTTCCATAGAACAATATTAATCGTATTCGTGTATAAACGTAGGTTGACATCTTTAAAATAATCGATAGACAACATTTAAAGATTAACAGACATACGATCTACAAGGCCTAGTAAGATCGATGTTACGAATTCTTTAAACTCATTTAAATTCGATAAAATTTCATTTTAATCCGTCGAAGATGCTGACTCGTACGAATCAACCCTCGGTAATCAGAAAACGATGAAATATGCTCACACAAAAATTGTCGCAAAAATTGAACAGTTTGCAGTTTTCTGTTCCGCGTCTTTCACGGTGCTAACGAGGCGGCAAAAGCCGCGGGATCGCTTGGAAACGTAAAGCTTTTGGTGATCAGGGGGCTAACGATCCCGTCATTAAGAAAGTTAAAATGAATGGGTTTCGTCGGCGTCTCAAACGCAACGATTTTCCGCCATCGTGAGGAATTCCTCGACCCATTTGCCCTTCTTTCCTTTGGAGGACGGTGCAGCAGGTTCACCCCTGATGGATAAAAGGTGTTCCACGTAATGAAGGGTTCCAGTCGGCCTAATAAAAAGCCGGTACCATTAGGACTGCCCTTTTCTATCCTTGTGCTTCGCAGTAGATGTATTTTTACGTCAGGCTTCCTTGCGAGGAAGTTTGCAGGAAACGATCTTTTTCAGAGACGTCATCGTTCCTATCGAGTCTACTATCTAGATCCTGCGCTTAATGGCGCGGATAATAACATTTTTCAGTCGCAGTCGAGAAACTTTTGTTCCGAGATATTCACGTTCATAGTTGGAACGCCGTTCAGATCCGCAATGCTGATTTCTGCGAAGGCGTGAAATCGTAGTTTTCACGGTACAGAATCCTTCAAGTTTTTACAGACGTTTGAAGTATATGCAATACCTACGTAAAATAAATAAGTAATCTTCCAGAATTATATTGCGAAAAATAAATCATGTCTGCAGGTACACAAATTTAAATATTCGATCGTTAAAATTAGTTTAATAATTAGGCGTTTGTTAGAAATGAAATAGCGTTGTATTATGACACAGGTGCGACACGGCTGTCTGTCAGGTTGCCTACCCTCAAGAGTAAGCGTTATGTATATTAGGGTCGGTTAACCCTTCAAGAGGATACATGAACTCGCCATTCATCAGAGAATGTCTGGTTGCTCAATTTTAGGCGCAAACGTTGTAATACAATCGGCCACTTGTTATTTTTTAACGTTTTCAATTTAGAAATCAATGGTAGTTGAACTTTTAATTTTTTTGTTACATTAATAGTTAAGTAGGAAATAAAGTTTACACATTTTTATAAAAGCAGTATTTGATTTTTTACGTCTCGATAAAAGTCGAAAATAATTTCCAATCGTCTGGGTAGTGTTGATGGTGTAACTAAATTTTTTATGTCGCGTTATTTTTACCGTTTAGGGCAACTTTTGCGCGAGTCAGTTGAAGGGGGTTGAACGGAACGTAGCAGTACCAATCGTGGCCACGCGAGTCGCTGGCTGTGAAAAAAAGTTACCCCTAAAGAAAGAATTCTGCCGCATCGATGCGATGGAGGGTTTGAAAGGGTAAGCTGCTTTATCGACCCTTAACTCTCTCTCCACTGGTGTCATTTACAGTTCCACCACTAGATTGGTCTGACGTGGTTGAGAAATTTTTAAACTACCCTGCCTCGTACAGTTTCCAACTTCCTTTTTACTCGTGTCCCGCGCAGCTTGAACTTAAAAATAACAACGCTGATGGAAAATAGCCAACTCGGCAAAGAGATTAAATAGGGCTCAATTAGGATCGATATAAACTTCTAAATGTATACAACTTTCCATCAACGCGATAAATTAAATTTGACGAGAATTTGTTAACTACCTTTTTCTTTGTTTGCCTACGGTGGCAAACACGAGGGTGTTGGGGGATTGAATTTTAATGGACTATGGAATAAACCTCCTATATACCCATGACGTTTAGCACAAGGCGATCCAGTAATTGTTAATGTCCCAATTACGTTTGGAATTATAGTAGTTACGAGGCATTGCTTGTTTGTAATGATTTCTTTAGAATCTGTCAAAAATACAATTCAATTGTCTGTTAAGACGCATGCAATAAATTGTAGTAGAATTTCATTCATGGTCAGCTACATTAAAATAAATCAATGTCAACAGTTGTTTTCAGATGATAAATATATATATTTTTTTTTATTTTTACTATTACTTACAATTTGTTTCTTCAAGGTAAAAGCATTCCTTATATGTAGAGTACGCATACAACAATTAAATTCTGCCTAAAAACGGAAAAAGGTTATATAAACATACATCCAGTAACTGTTCTTTTTCGGGATATAAACAAGTTTTATTTACCTCGCAATTTTTAACACTTTCTTTTGTTAAAAGTAAAAATAATTCAGCATGTCTTCGTGATATTCAAAGTAACTTATGTGGTAGTAGTTAGTTGCTTACGATTATTAGTCAGTTTCTATCTAAAATAGTTAGTTAGTACCTATCTAAATGTTTGATAGTTAAGACAGTCTTATTAAAACGGTTTATATTAATATCGAATGCGCAGATATTCATTTTACATATGGATGAGCTTACGAAAGCTGCAGAGCAGCTCAATGTCCGTATCGGAAAACTTTTCTGCAAAGACGAAGTCCTGATAAGGAAATATTCTGGAACGTCGGTACGATGCGTGTATTATTGCAGAGGGAAACCATTTTTAACAATATCTTTAAGAAAATTTTAAGCATTTTTGAAATACTCTGTCACAAACAAAAAGTGACTCTTAAAAAGAAAACGTTTCCGGACCTATGTTTATTCATCCAGAAAGAGATTATAATATAACATCAAATTTTGGTGACCGATTTTGAGAATCTTAAAGAACATCGAATTCAGTATCAAAAAATTCTCTGAAATTTAATATTAGTTTGACACAAAAGTTTTTGACAAACAATAACGCGAGCAATGCAGAGTATTTAAAAACTTGTACGCTAAAAAAAAGTATCATTTCAGGCTTCAGATTATATTTTCGGCAAGAAATTTTTTTCTCGAAAATGGGTAGAATTTCGGGGGTATGTCTATTCACCAGAAATAGTTGTAATTGACTCCCTCAACTGAAAATAATTTTTTCAGAACGATTTAATTTTTTAATAACTTTTTAACGAAGCCTCAATCAACAAATTGATATGCTTGATTTTCGTCTCATTTTGGCCTATAGAATCTCCCATTAAAATTTTTCCCAAGAATGGTCGAACACTCTGTATAGAATCGTGATTTTAATTTAGACCAACAGCTTCCAAGCATAAGTTCTTCAAGCTTTCATCGGGGTCCAAAGATAAGTTAAATTTTAGTATCGACGCTTCAAATGCCAGCATTCCTCGGAACGCAATATTGCGGGAATAACAACTCTTGTTTTATTTGTGATACACGGAGCTCTCGTGTTTACGACTATTATAAAATACACGCGTATACACGCGCTTCTTTCGCGCGCTCCACTGTCATCTCTACGCGGACGTATCGCGGCGGAGCGGAAATATCTCGAGCGTGTAATAAAGCACCGAGAAAAATGTCGAAACTCGAAACCGAGACGAAGCTCGAGGTGCATAATCTACGAGTATCATACGTTACAATCAACTGCACGCGGCGCCAACTGCTTATTTCTCCGATGGCGCTGCCACGCTATGAAATTACACCAAGTTGACTTACGTTCGCGAACGACACCCCGACATTGTCTAAACTCGGTTTCGTCGGGCAAAAATAATTTTCTCGTATATTTAATGCTGTATTTAGGTCCATCGCAGCCAACCTCGGAACACTGTTTTCTTAACAACGAAACCAAGAGGTTTTCGAGTTGGCAAACTAATGGGCTAACGAAGAATATCTATTTGTTGATAATTTAAGGAGAAACGAAAAAAAATTTTTGTGCAATCCGTAGAAAGTGGATTCACTATCTATAATAGACCCTTGATGTTATTCGCGCAAGCTTGGTCATTAAATGTTTATACATAAGGCTAACCATACTTTTTCGAAAACATGGAAAACGAAGTTTAAAATTAAAGAAGAAGAAGTACATAAGGACCAGATGTTGAACGCATTAAAAAGACATGAAGAAATTAAAAATGCAATGCAAAAGTATAGATTGACGATTGCTGGTGAATACGTTGAAAGGCGTTATGTTATTAACAAATTAGCCTTCGCTATTTTTAAGTTGAGCTACTTTCATCGATTTGATCAATTTTTGTAGTTTTAATCCAGACTGCCCTTTGAAATGATACCTCGAACCTCTATCGTTTCTCGCGCAGCTGAAGGCTACGATCAAGAACAATGAAATTTTGCATGGATGGAAGAAACAGTGGCCCTCGATGGTCGGGTCAATAAAGCGATCGATAATCGGTGAGGCAATATTATCTGACAGATCCATCGAAAATATGATACCATATGCTAATAACTCACGCATGGTTCGCTGTAAAAAAAAAGCCTAAGAAATCGGGTAGCAGCGGTTAGGCTAACCACACAAGACCGACCGTATTATGCTCGCAAGGACGAATAAAGCCAGGATTCCGCATTGTGGTAGCATGCGTCGCGTTTTCAGAGAGTCGAGGAGAGAGACAGCGAGAGCGTAAGGTCAGGTAGAAGCTTTTAAGCGTTCGAAAAACGAGACGGAAGCCAGATAGGGTTGCTTCTGGATGCGCGCGTGAGGGGCGCGTCGACGCAACCGGTTACAAACGCGATATGTACCTGCGATTTTGCTGTCCGATCGGATCAGCAGCCGGTTCGTTTCACTGGATATTCGACGTACAAAAGCAAACATCGCGGCCAAAGAACCTCGAGCAACAAGCCACGAGCCGCAAAGTCGTGCCGGGGTGAGATCGGTTTTCTTATTTACTTTGGTGTCTGTGCACGTTAAAGCTGCTAAATGATATCGGGAATTTATTCTAAGGAGATAATATTGCGTACCATGCTGTAACAAAGTGAATGAACTAGTGTTTGATTATTTAAGAAAACGGCGTTACAAAAAGTTATGCATATACACATCTTCTAAAAATTTGGACAACTTTATATTTAAGTTTTATATTCCTTTTTAAGATCCGGTTACATTTTAATTACATTTTATTAACTCCTTAGAAATAATAATCAAACTCTTACGTTCAACAAGTATAACCTTGTATCGACATAACGCAATCGATTTATTAATGTAACATCCTAATAGTGACAAATGGTATAACGAAACTGACATATCGATATAACGGTGTCGATAAATCGATGTAATGTTGATATCTTAATTCGACGGTGTCATACCGACATGCCAGTATCGATAAGTGACGAAACAAAATCGACACATCGATCTGGGCATATCGGTACCAGGAATTTGTAACAGTAAAAATACAAATAACACGTTTACTATTCAAATAGAAATCCAACGAGTGCTCGAAAGCACAGCCTCTGTAAAAGCTATTGTTGATATCGATAAAATTAAAGGTATCGAGTCAGAAGTATAAATTATGAAGAAACCAGCAGCGGCGTTCAGGAAAACATTTTATGAAATCGGCTTACCCGTCGACGTTTCACGGAGAGAAATCCAATCATGCAGTTGTTCCGGAAACAGATTTTCCATACCTACCATAAACGGAGCGCTATCGTTGTGCTCGCGTGTATGCGCAGGATTAAAAAATTCGATTCGTCGGTAAAGCAAGCGACGAACAAACAAGGTCAGTGGAATATGAATGGCCGCTGGCTTTGAGGTACGAGTTTGCCGATTGATCGACATCAGCCCCAAAACCCATCAATTGGTCGAATTCGTCCCCCTCTGACGGACGGGGTGGACGCATTTCGATTTCCACCCCCTGCGTGCGAGGGTGCGTTTGTCATCAAACGGCTCGGCCATGCTTGAAATTTCGTGCGATACAGCCATGGAATATCGATATTCCCTGCCAGCATTGCTGGATTCCTCAAGGACGACATCAAAGGACGCTATCCGCGGGTATTACATTCACGGAAGGACGTACAAGCGTAATCTTTCTAGAAAAAGCCACGTTCTTCATTTTTTTCCCCAACGTTCTCGCGTCAATTTTTACCAAAAAATTTTATTATCGTTAATTCGTCCCGTTTACGAACAACCAGTTTCGATTCGCCGTTTCGCCGGGCGCAAAAGTGACTTTTAATTTCGGGTGTCTGCGGACGAAGATCGATCCGGGCAATTTCAATGTTTCCAATCGCGGGACGACTTAAGAGTTTTAAACCAAAAGTGCCACCGCTCTTCCGTCACGTGGGTAGAAAAAGAGACTTCCGTGAAATTGGCCCCGACGTCACCGGGAGAAGATAATACTGAAGCTCGGCGCTAGGTCTTCGCGAGGTGAGGTCTTCTCCATGCGTGAGAATCTATGCCGGTATAGCGCATCGTGATTCTGGTTTCGAGAGAATCCAACCTCCCTCTCTCTCCGTGTCCCACCCCCGAAGAAATAAATCTTCGGCCCGGGGCTCTACATCACCGGTTGGCAAGCAATTTGGGCCCCGACGATAACTCATATATGCATCGATAGTACCTCCTCCCTCTCTTTCTCATCGCGTAGCTACGACCCGCTCGCGTCCGTGTGCGCGCGGCTGCGCTTGTATACGCATAATATATTATGTATGTACGTATATAAGCTGAGAAAACTGACGGAGAAGATGCACGATGATTCGGTGGTCGAGGTACGATCTTCCAACCGGGCGAGAACGAGATAGAGGCATCGCGGCGCCGCGGACCGACGAGGACGGCGAGATCGGTAAATACCGATAGCGGGGAAAATAAGCGGTTGGAACGAAAGATCAGTGCCAATTTTTGCGAGGGGTCTCGATTTTCAATTGTATCGAATCGATTCCACGAATATTAATGATAATCCTGGCTGCTGGAACTGCGTGCGAAGCCAACCACAGCCTGTAGTAGCTAACCTATTCGGTGGGTTTCTTTTTCGAAACTTGTTGAGAAATACTGGCACTGATCTACAAAATCGAGTCGGTGGTTCTTACACTAAATTATCGTGGTCCTTGATGTGAATTAAATTACTCGGAACATATATTTCCGTCGAGTATTTCGCAACTTGAACAAATGCATAGTAATTATTTGAATTGTGTCTAAAAAATTCGAATGAGTTTGACTTTTTTCATTTTACAGGATGTTTCATTCTGAACAAAAAATGTCTATGTTATGGGTCTTGGTCTACTCAATGTTTAATTTGTCTAATGTTTTCGAGTGTGGTTAAATTTCTGAACATATTTTGGACCGTCGAACAATAAATATATAACCTTTAGCTGAAAAGTAGACTGGTAGAAAATTCTGGCAGGACTATGTTTACGTGTGTTTATATTAAGTTCGCGTAGCTAAATATGCAGACTCGTCAGACGGCTTAATAAATAATAGATGGTTAATAATAATTTTTACGGAATATCGTAGAGATATATAATCCCATTTCCGCAGCAGGAGGAGCAAGGAATATCGAGTTATCCTTCGTTGAACGCACTCGACATTCACAACCGCGTTTCCGGATATGATTTGTACGTTACGTAAGCACGTCGTTCGGTTTCTTATGTAATCCCAACGGTACATGGGTAGTTTCGTGCATCTTTGCATATAATTAGAAGAGCATTGAATCGACCCCCATCGGACGTCTTTTCACTATGAAAAAGCAGGATGGGACCACGGGGGTTGGTCCGCTCGCATCCAAGTCAGAGGTACGACGCTCTCTCTTTTTTCGGGCTTTACAAAAAGAGGTCTCTCCTTCGCTCGATGGAAAAAAAGGGTTGACGGTTCCTTTCTCGATCGGCAGGTACATGCCTGTAACGTGTTCTAGAGCATATGCATATTACCTGACAATGGCCCATCCGGAAGAGGGCAACCGAGTTAGGCCAGTGCCGTAAAATACCTGGCCCCAAAGATTAAATCGCAAGAGCATACTGATCAGAATATTATATATGCACATAAAGTTTCATTGCAGAATCGTTGACTTTAAATTTCTGAACAATTATTATATAAAGTATTTACATCTTGAATCGTAATAGAAAATTTGTAATTAAAATTATTTCGCACTTAAATTCATAAGGAGCAAGTTATCAATCAATAGTGAAAAATGTAATATTCGTGTATAAATTTAAACAAAAACCGCTCATAAACTTTTAACAACTGAATCACTATGTTCACATCGCGAATGTCAACAATATTTGTTTGCAATTTCATCGTGTTATATCTAAAATAGTGTATGAAAAATGTAGTAATGAAACAAATTGAAAATGTCCATGACTGCATTATTGTCAAAATTAAGTGTACTTACCTTATACTGTCAAATTTTTAGCAACTTGCAACTTTTTTACCATGACACAGGTACAGAAAGCAACGCAAATCGAAATGGAAAGGAAATCTGTAAGTGGAAAGGATATCTAGCGAATTTTATTCGAAACGCAACAAAACTGTTTTTTTATACACGTTTTAAGGAATAGATTTTGCGTTAGGATATTATTACGCATTTTCCGAGTAGGAAGAAACCAGGGTAGTAAACTACGGCCCTGACCAGGCAACCCTTTCCTCCTTGGGCCCCGTCTGCTTCCTTGAAAATCATCGGCATAAATTATGCATGCAGGTAGTCAGCATTGTGCGGCCGCTCACCTCAGCGGGGACCGATGATAAATTATTGCACATTGAGAATTTTGGGGCTAACGAGGGTACGAAATTTGAATATCCTTCCTCGCGTTTTTCATTCTCACGCTCTTCCGTCTTTCTCGCTCTTGCTTTTCCTCGCAACCCCCTGATCTTACGTTCTCTTACTCGCGTGCATCCATTCTAACCTACCTGAGGCTACACGAGTACAATGACTCTCTGATTTGATTTATCGAACGATTTCTTTCCTATGTGTGAACTTGCGTTTATCAAACGATTAGTTTTTTCTGCCTCTGCGAACTTGTATCAAGCACGACGAGATTGGTCAAATTATAATAGAATGTAATACCCCACCGCACTGATTACGGTATATTTTCTGGCCACACCGTCGCAGGGTTAAATAACCACTTCTTTGATACTTTAAATTTTCATTCAAGTGTTCCATAAATTGTAAAACAGAATATTGTATCTATCTTCGTTTCTGTAAGCTGTGAATTTATTCTCCAAAATAATCCTACAAAATATATCTGGAATTTGATCTCACTAAATTACATGCAGTGAAAATGAACAATTTTTTTAAGTTTTCCAACGAGTCTAAAATCATATTATAGTTATTCCAATTGTGTATTAAAATAATCCTCATTGATCATTCAAAATATGTGGTATAATAAATTATTTTTGTACCAGTTTCTATTTTCAAAGAAATTAGAGAAAAATTAGTAAACAATTAAAATTAAAAACTTTTGTTCGTTCAACACTTATTTCCAGTATTAAAATTGTCAGCATATACAAAATGATTGATAACCAATTCAATAAATACCTGGAATATTTGAGAGAGTGAAAAATTGTTTAACACTGCATGCATGAATTTCAGTCAAAGGTGGTTATTTCGAGCACTTTCTATGTAAGTAAACAGACACATTAACGTAGTAAGAAAATGGTCATAAGTTTGGAATAGAATCAAATAGAGCACATATTTACATCGAAATATGAATTCTCCTTTGCTTTTGTGTCGTCGATGCAAGTTCCACGTATTACGATACACCCTGTATTCGCGAAGCGTCGCAGTCGATGTATCTTAATAAAAATGAGATAAAAATGATTGCTCTAAGTGAGAGGATGCGATAGTTTGCCTCGAGGTGGAATCCATACCTTACAGATGATTACGCGGTCACGGTGCGGTATTTGTGATAATCGCGTTATAAGGGTTACTGAACCGGACCGCCTATCGGTGTAAACTACACCCTTTATAAACAATCGAGGGCTGGCCCGATGGTGGGGTAGGCGAGCATGATGGCCGCCAATTCGGACCCAGTGCCCCTATCACGAGTGAAAGAAAAAAATAACGAGCTTCCTCGTTTGACCCCACCAATCGGTATTTCTTTACTATGGAACACCATACGCGGGGCAGAATAGAAAGAGAAAGTCTAGAGGAGGAGAGACCACGAAAAGAAAGAGAAACGAGTACATTCGGGTGGCGCGAAAGAGAACGAAACAGGAAGAACCCCACGCGAGCGATTTGCATACACAGCCAGCCGGCTGTGCGATGCGAGTTAGTTCTATCGGCGAGGGGTTAAGTCGAGTCGTCTCTCTGCTTTAATGAAGTGCTGTTTGAACAACGATCTCTTTTTTTTATTTATTTTTTCCGTTATCTCTCGCTCGAAAAAGAAAATGGTGCAAAATAGACGCAGGATTAACGTAGGGGTTGTTACTCTTTTCGATCCTGCGCGTTTAAAAAAATTTGAAGTTGTTCTGTGCTGTAATTTGTGATCGATGTCACGAAAGTAGGTAAATGGAATGTAATTACACCGCTCGAAATAATTAGAAGACAACTATTCTGGAATATTCTGAATAGAAATGACACTGTGATGGTGATTTCGTAGAGAAAAATTAATTCAAGATGTGAAATAAAGTTTTGTCGAACAGGGTTCCATTCTGTGATTCACTTGTTTGCATTCTTAATACGTTTTTAATAAGTTTTTGCTCAAAAATGACTGCTTTTATAGTATTATTCTACACCAAAATTTTATCTTACTTTTGGATATAAAATCACCCTATTTTCACTCGTATCACAGATTACCCAACACAATCTATATTATTAGAAAAGAATGAAATGCGCTATTGATCGTTCGACGTTCAAAAAGGGTATTCTTAGCTATAGATATAAAATACTGTTTTTTTACCGCTGTTCAGACCTAAGAGCACAAGTTACTGGTTTATATTTGTTTAAAAAATGAATGACTAGAAACACATTGTCGAAACCTGTAATTTAAGATATTCATTAAAATATTCATTCACATTTTAGTTCTCTTTTCGTCTCTGATAAATTTAAAAAATTTTTTTCGAATTCTCGAAACTATTTCATTCAAAATGGCCACTTGAAAAAACAATCTATGATTAGAAATCTACTGAGAACTTCTATAATAATACACATTAAAATATATTTTTTGCTTCTTAGACGAACGTGTCTGATATTTTATTCATTCATTCAATGTGCACACAGTAAATTCAAATATTTCTAGATTTTGAACTTCGAGGAACAAATTGTATTACTTTAGAAGAGAACATTTGTGTTCAGCAAAATAAGATGAAGACGTTGCAATTGAAACAAATCGGCGAATTGGTTTTTATCGATGCCCAGTGTCTCCACGAAATTAGGTCACCGTTCTTCAAGAATGAACGTAGATTCATCCTTCCGCGAATTATTGATCATCGAAAACAACCATTCCGGCTCACAAATTTATGAAAGAAACTTGAGCACTCGTACACTTTATTTCCTGTTAGAAAGAAGCAATTTAGATTCCATGGGTAGAACGTACTGTGATCTGCTTAGAAAGAGAGAAATACTTCTATCAGGGATTTCATTAATGAAACAACCACTTCACCTTTCTTATCAATTGCGTTTTGAGATTCACTCGAACTATCGTGAAACGACTACACTGTGAACGTTTCTGTTTCGTCGAGGCTGTTACACGCGAGATCGCGAGAGGCACGAAAGCACTTAGCGACGTTTTATTAATTACTGGTACGAGTTAAACGAAGGAGAATCTAGTCTGGATGGAGGCGAGAAACAGCAGCCATCTTGACGCCTGCGTAGAGAGGCGCCGCGACGCTCTCCTAACGCGTCGTGTCACGGGGGCGAACAGGGGGTGTGCTCTGCGCCGAGGGGATGATTCTTGAAAAAATCATTGACACGAAAAGAGCTAGTGAATGCCAATAAATTTTTGATTTTCAACTTTTAGAATATTCGACTACAATAATATTTTCGTTTCTTACAAGTTAACGGATAAAGAGTTGACCGAATTTCTGAAATTAGCACAAAAAGTGACCCAGTTTACAGAGACCCGTAATGCAAAGTACCATGATCTTTATTAAAAGAATTCACAAAATAATATGACAAATTTTACTATCAAATGAATTTTAATTTCGAATAATTACTAAGCATCAGAAGTGCGTAAATACGAGTTTTCACTAAATTGTCAATAATTAAATACAGAATAAAGTATCGAAGACACATTTTTTATGAATATTGTATCTCTCCGGCACGTCGAGATGCTATAGCAGTTGCAAAATATATACATAAGCAAGGAAATACTTCGACTTTACGTAACCAGATAACAAGATGACGGAATCAAGAAAACAAGAATATCTTTCTCTAGAATTTGATTGGCGCCGCTAGAGGCTTTCACAATCTCCCGAATATATTTCCGCGCACATGTAAATATTATATTATACAATCCGTACATGCAGGCTTTTATTCGTCTACGTAGTTATATGTATATATAGGCAGATGGGACGCAGACGCCGGCGTCGCGACGTTCGACGGTACAGTTCCCGTCGGACGGTCCTTCGAGATGGCAGGATTCGGTCCCGGATCCACTCTCAGTCCTTCCTACGCCTTCGTCCTGACACATCGTCCTTCCCTCTTTTCTTGTCGAACCATGGGTTTTTCACTGAAGGGTCGCGACTAAAGTTCAGTGACTGCTCGAACTCGCGTACGAATCACTGAATTGTTCATATAAAATTGCGCAAAATCATTATTGTCTCTCGACTTTCGAACTAGCCTCTACTTTTTCGAAAAGTGAAGTGAAACTTCTTCTTTTAAAAATTGATTCTCCTTCGATAGCTTCTCAGAATAGTGAATCAAAAACGTCTTTTCTATCATCAAAATAGTTTTCTCTAGAAAATATTAATTCTATTACTCTTTTGTATCGTTTGCGTATATCGAGAGTCGTGCTATGTCAACAGTTCAGTGTTCAAATATTTATATCCGACGCGATGTTTTGTTTTTGCCACATTTACGACGGAACGAGGCACGAAGTGTTTCCGAGGGAAGCCGGCAGCTGATTGTTTCCTTCTCGTGGTACGTTAACCGTCCCTCGTCTCGAATTAATTACGTCACCGCCAACCACCCCTCCGCGACCAACCCTCCCGGCGCTCTTAATCATCATCCCTTCCACTCCGTTCCTTTTCATTCATTTTCACTTTCTCCTTCGCTCGCGGCGTGCTCCTCCCCTACTTTTGCCGCTATTATTTACCTGCCTCTTCCTCTGTGTACTTGAAAATTAACGCGGCGGCTCGTTGCCTGCCCGTTAGAGCTGCACGGGACGAGAACGATCGATTTTTCACGCGTCACGTTGCTCTCCACGAAGAAGATTCGACGCGACGATCGACGAGACACGAAGATCGAGACGGTTTCGCACGACGATCGTCGATGGTGAGTGTGTCACAAATTATATTAGCTTTACGATTTAAAAACAATCAAGAGAATCCGTTGGGCGTTGATCGTTTTCACGCGTGTATCGCGATTAATAAAATGGAAATAGATACTTCGTAGCGCGGTTTAAGGAGTTGCAAATTCAACCAGATTGCGGACAAACGATATTAAGGTCGATGTTGGTGGCTGGTCTGCGGTACTTCTGGAGTATTGGAGTATTCGCGATGTTCATGAGACGCAAGCTAAACGGTTATACTTTTGCGCGAGTAATAAATACGATTTTCTTGGGGGCGGAGCGAAGAGCGAGGCGCAGAAATTGATAAACGCATTATGGCTGAGTTGAAGCGAAAACGGAATCTTTAATTTAGAAACTGGAATATTCCAAGGGGTATATCCAGGGGACGTTTACAGTTTGCGATGCAAAGTAGATGATTCACTTTAGTCATTACTTAAATTTCTTATTATCGAATGTTCCGTCGATGATTTTTTGAAATTAATTCCCTATTAATCGCCACGAACGATTTAAGACTATAAAATTCGTGAAAAATTACACGCACGTACAAGGAGTGGTCCGCTTCGATAAAATTATTTCAGTGATTATTGATCGCTGATTCTTATAGTTACTCACAGATACAACAACGATTTTACACAATGTAAAAATTCTATCCGTTCTTTGGCCTCTCTTCTTCGTGGTTAGGTATAAATTTCGCGCAGAGAAATCTTTCTCTTTGGCTTCTCACTTTCGATGTCACTTTCGGTCTTCCTGCATCGAGATTTCGTGTTAAACTGACACGTTTCCGGTGACAGGAATCCGCGAGGCCGTTTTGTCGACTGTTGGGGACAGAAGGTGGGGAGAAAGACACCGGTTGCACTCATCAAACCCCCTCTCTCTCTACCCTCTTTAACCCTTTCGACCCCTCTACTTTCCATTGTATTTCCTGCATGTGTAATTACGATCACGAACGATGACACAGCCATAGGTTCTATGTTTTGCCATGGGACCGGAGACGTCAAGATTTTAGAAAATTAGGATTTCAAAATACATTTTCGATTTTAGAACTTCGAAATATAATCGTCTTAAGAAAAGAGTAACCTTCTTTTGAGAGCAAGCATCGAATCCATACTAACAGTAAAAGCAATTCCATTATCATTTTAT
Source organism: Colletes gigas (assembly GCF_013123115.1). Taxonomy (NCBI): domain Eukaryota; kingdom Metazoa; phylum Arthropoda; class Insecta; order Hymenoptera; family Colletidae; genus Colletes; species Colletes gigas. The sequence goes on along the minus strand of NW_025106694.1, from coordinate 427,767 downwards.
TTGCATCTCATATTTTTGTTTTAATTATTTAATAAAACCTTTAACAATCTATGTTCATATATTTTTTGTTGCAAAACATAGAACTTACTGGCACATCATACATTTCATGTTCAAAATATTCAATAAGATATTCATAATTTAGATATATTTTAACACACATTGAACTTTAATCATAAAATTAGTAAGAAAAACTTAAAACGTTCCAGCGATAGTATCTGAAAAGAATTAAGATAAAATACATAATTCCTCCGTTCTGAATCATGTATTTTTTCTTCTACGGTGTTAGGCACCCTTTCATCTCTCCGCGTTCAACTCTTTTTCCTTCCGGGAAGGCGGGCGGGATTCACCCTGCGGGGCACCCCGTTGTCGTTCCCATTGTATGCCAGGTCGAATAATGAATTATATTTTTCTTTTCCAACGAAGCATAGATTATAATATTTTTTACTATCTATAAAAAGCAACCGGGAGAACCGGCGGTTGGTATGCCCTGTCCTTTTTCTCTCCCTTCCACGCGTCGACGTCTATCTCACCCTATAACCGACAAAGTGGAAGAGAGAACGATGACATAGAAGGGTTAAAAAAAGGGAGGTACAGCACATAAATAATCAGAGCGACTATTCCTCTACCTGAGCAGGCTTTGCATACACGCTAACTAAGTAACCAGGCTGCCAGCCAACAGACAGGCAGGCAGAAAAGACGGGATACGACATATGCAGTGGGTTGACCCTATCTGTGTTTAATGACCCGCTGATACGCCGCTCTTTCCCTGACGCTTCCTTTTTTTCGTCCTTTGTGCCTTCTTTTGTTCGCCATGTTTTATGCGTGTTACGCAAAACTTCCCTTCTTTAGTGTTTGATATATTTCACACATCGTCCGATCCATAAACACTTCAGATTTTACTATATAATGTTGTTCTTCTTGCATTAGATACTCTATTTATCTTACTCGATTGTACTTACTTCAAAATTACACATGCAAGTGTCATCGGAGATGTTTCAAACCTTGGGTTGATATGTTTAGCAAACTATACTTGTATTTGGCCAAATTATTTATTAGCTATTTGATAAAATAAGCATTTGTCAACATAACTGACAAAACAAATTAACGTAGTTTAAAAGAGGCTCGAATCAATTGTAGTCTATTTTGAGTTTTTAATCCATTGAATAGAGTTCAAAAAATTGTAGTTTGATAAATAATATTATTTATTTACGGAACAACATAGAACGAAGCAGCGAATTTCAAAGAACGAAACAATTTCGTGTAATTAAACCGAAGTCCAGAGGCACTGCAGGATAAAAGATGAAATCCCTTTCTTTTCCCTTTTGGTAAACGGCATTTTGGCTTGTATCCCGTTTCACACATGGTGCCGCGAACCCCTTTTGCCGGCATTTCGGTCTCCGTCTGTGGCAGGTCGGAGCAATGTTTTAGATCTTATCCCCGAAATTATACGTCTGTCTGGCTGTCTGCTCCTACTCCCAACCCTCAGGACGTTGGCACGCGGTATCAAACGCTAATCGCATGCCACGTCCCTCTTACTCGGGCTCCTTCCTCTTTATTCCTTCTTCCTTTTCTTCCTGTCTGGCCTGTTTCACGTCCTTCTGCCTTCCGTTCTCTATCCCGCAGGATAACGGAACGACACCCTTTTCGAGGGATTCCGAAAATCGGGAATTTCTTTTCGCGTGCCTTGCTCACCATCGCGCGAAAACTATTTCAGTTTGGAAGTTTTCGAATTGTATTTTCATTTCAATCCTTAATTACAGTTGGACGATTCAGTGCATAAAGCCAATTAACCCGTTGCAATTTAGTATAATTTTCAAAATTTAGAGAAATGCATTTGATATTCAATCGATTTCATATTCGAATTTCAAACTTATTTTGTTAAGTTAAATGATGACTGACAGTTTGGGGTAATTGACACTGCTGGTTTCACATTTCACAAATAGAGCAGCTCAATTTAGATAGTATATTGGATATTTTAGTGTCATTTTCTATTAATTTGTATCACAGAATGTTAGATTAATGACGAGAAAATGAGGCACGCAAGCGCGGCCATCGCGCAGGACCAGGCTCATCCCTAACATCTCGTTCTACGTTATTATGCAACAAGTTGCTCTACTCACCCTCTTTCTTTCTCTCTCTCGCTCTGTCTGGTCTTCAGTCACCCACAGTTATTAAGGGCGTCGTTTTCATTGGGCAACAATCCAACCAAATATACTGATACTTTATGCTTTCCTTTAAAGACGATGTCTGATTATTCGCGTTACTTGCTTTGTGAAATCTATGCCAAGAAAAGCTAAAGAACAAACTAAAGACGAAGTTAAAATAATCCACTGATAGAAATGTTCAAAATCATCTATTATATAAATGAAATATTAAACAATCGTTTCGAACTTATAGTTTCTTAATCATTCGAATTACTATTATTTATCAATATCTGTACCAAGAATATAAAATCATTAGGATGGGTATTTTAAAAAAGAACATGCTTGTGTCTTTGTTGCTTCGGAATATATAAAACAAATATTGAGGACAAAGTTGAATTTTTGACGTATCGAATTCGAAAACTCAATAATTTATATACTATATTCATAAGGAACAAAGATGTTTAAGTATTTCTTTTTAAATAGTCTATCCTGTTATTTAAACCTTTTATTTTAACTCAATTGAGTGGCTTGACTGAAACATCGAAATAAAATTGTTAAAATAATAAGATTTCAATGAACAAAAGTAAATAGTGATCGTAAATAACTTAACATTACTGTACTTTCGACACGAAGCAATTGCGTGCCATGTATATCGCCTTATCTAATTGTGGAAAAGCCTTGGATAAAGTTATTTTTTAAACTCGCGTTAATATGATGGTGAGAGAAATGTGATGGTACCGAGCGTATAAATACGATAGTTTCGCCTTGTGGAAAACGTCTAAGGAAAACTGCGAGTGAAAAGAGAAAATGCGATGCGAGGAGAAAGGACACCAAGATTCTGAAAGTAACGTATTCGAGTCGCAATAACGAGGACGCTTATTTGAATATCCCGCCTTCCTTGAATTTTATTCTACCTCTCCGTGCTTTTCCCTGCTTCGTTCTTACGTTTCGTCGTTTGCTTTTGATATCTACGTAACTCGGCCATGTTAACAGGCGTTCCTTCATGCGTGACAGCAATACGCACGTGCGTGGAATCGTTAGCGCGGAAGTAACAAAGTTAATAAACATTGTGAATTCTGTTTAAGAACGTGCGTGAAAATATAAACACCGAAAATTATATGTATATTGCGTCACTGAATTTTGCAAGGTTTTTGATAAATATCAAACGAAAATGACGTTGAAAGTAATTGTTCGATGAAACTATTTCCCGACGTATTCTTGTAAACAATAATACATCACGCGGAACCGTTTTACCCATAAGCGTGTCTATTCTCGCACAACTCGAAATTGTACGGTCGATTTAAAAAAGAGAAAAGGGTGGTTCCTGATTTATGGGAGGACGCGTTGCTGTGTTTAACCCTTTCGACAAAGGTCAGGGTGTATCTTTGAGGACTCGAGGGTAATCGTATGCATTTTACGGGATTTCTAGATCCGAATTTCTCTTTCACGCACGATATTACGTTATTATACTATGCTTGAGTAGCATAACGCCGTAATAAATCTCGATTATCGACGTCCTTCTTTCCGATTCTATTATTCAATTTCACTGCGTCCATATGCAGATATGAACGAGTTATATGGACCGTGTAAAAGCGAGAAAAGGCACGGCTGCTTTCCATCGAATGCAGAAATAGGCGCCTGTGTAAAGTTACATTTTCGAAGCTTCGTTATTGCATTCGAAAATGGTGCGGTTTCGGCGGCATGTATCTACCTGGCTGTTGAAATGGCGCAAATATTTGACACCCGATGAGTGCTCCCTTTTACAGCGCGTGCAATATACACACAAACACCGCGCGTTTATTTCGGAACTGCAACGGTACAAATTTTAAGCTTCACTTATTTATATATTAAACAGGTAAATCAAAGATGAAAGATATAGATAAAATAACATATAAAATTATTTGTCTTCCAACGAGGAATCGAGTAATATTATATTTGTAAAATTAAATACATATAACATATGATTCTGTAGGGTCCAAGTTTGAGATAAAACACAAGTTCGAAGACGATTTCAGAATCCCTATCTTATTCCAACGTTATAAAAGATTCATTGAACTAATAATTATTCACACCATCGAACGTACGGAGCGGGAATGGATCGCGCGCGTGAGCCTATGTACCATCTCGTCGCGTTCGTATAACCGGATACATCCAGCCCGTTTCTTCGTGTCTTCTTACACGCGTAAACCTCCTGCGAGCGTATATATTACATACGTTGTTCAATTTCACGACGTCTCGCTTCAATTCAGCCGACGGATTTTCCACCATTACTCCGGCGTATTTCTCCTCTTTCTGCCGTTCTCCACCTACACCATCGCGCGCCCTCCGCCCCCCCCCCTTTCCTACATCCCTTTCGCCCTCTGTCGGCTTCAGGAACGGGCGCGCCACTTTGTGCGCGAAGACAAATTGGAAATATCTTCTCGCGAAATATAGCCGCGGTACCGGGTTCGACTCACCGGAATATATGGGGCGACAACGGTATATCCGGTCGTACCGGCTCGTTATTAAATATCCGTCCTCCGTGCATGGGCGCGCCGGTACCAGATACGTCTACCACCAGACCTCGAACCGGTTACCAAATGGCTCGTGGTAATGCTCCGGTTGCACGATAACGAACCTCGAAATTGCCGTACCACTTTCCGCGTCGAATTGATTTTAGACGCGACGCGGTAGTCGCGAATAAATCTGCTTTCTTCTGACCGCTCCCAAACCCCTCGCCAAATTGCGATTGGTAGCCGTGTCCAAAGTCTGACGCATCGACAGTTAAATCCGAAGAATGTCAAAACTTAAAGACTACCTCAGTCGAGGCGTAGCTTAAACATTTTAACTCTCTTCATTCATTCGAGAAAACATAATAACTCAATTGTTAAATATAAATTTGTCTATACCTTTTTAAGGAAGTTCAATAGATCTGCAATAGTGTATCCACACTTGTGTCCATAAAACACAATAATAGAGAATTTTTTTAATCAGGCTGTGTAACCAAGTTTTATTCTAAATCGCGATTGTTTGTTCGTAGATTTTCGGTAGACAATAATTTGCCGCTAAGCATTATTAAATACCGAGTATCATTCATCGTGACACGTTCAAAGACTGTATCATCAGGGGGATCATTACGGAATAATGCGGGGAAGGCTTAGAGATCGCTTAGGCCACGATTTGATGGATTAAATGGCAGCGGAGGATAGTTCGTTCGTTTTAACGGAAATGGTTCTGTCGAACCTTCGAAACAGCATCCATTAATAACGCGTCCAATATAATGCCGCATTAAAGAACAGTGGCCGTGTAAAAGGTCCCGAGGGGCCGTGCGGGAATCGTCGTGGAAATGTTTGTATCCGCAGGTAGTCGGGTCGTGGGTCAACGTGTGTTCGCGCCAGAAGGGTGTGTATTTTTTTTTTTACTGCTACAAAACTTTCGGGGAAAACGAAAGTGGCTCGATTGAATAGCGATTTTCGGAAACGAGTCAGGTGTTATTGTAACGGAGAGACGAGTTTAATCGAACAGGATCTTCCCCTTAACAATGAAGAAAATATCGCTTTCATCGTTACGGAAGGGCAATGCGAGGTATCGACAGTTTCATCGCGCAGTTGCTTTCGTTCTACCCGTGGTAACAAGGAAGACTCGGGCTGGATTGCGAGCGTTGCATAATCTACGCGACAATGTCTCCTCGAAGGAAACGACGAGCTATGAATATTCTTCGGATGCAGCAACACCACGTGAGAGAAAGATTCACGTTGGCGTCATCTACGCTACTTTAAATGTCGACTCGCAGGTATTTTTATATTCCGTACGCTCAGGTAGAAAGCGAGGACCTACCCCCGTTGGAAAAGGTTGTGTAACCCCTCGCTCTAGACAAGCACAATCAAACGGGGACAAGAGAGGCTCGTACGTACCGAGGCTGAAAGAAGAGGATGAGAGAGAGCTACCTACTGAACTGTCGGCACAATGACACCAAATAGGCGGTTGATTGCACAATACTCCCGATGTTTATCGACCCATCATCGATACATGCCTCTTCTGCGCGCATGCACGATCGGGACAATCCGCACGAGTGTGTGCACGGAGTCAACAGCCGAATGTTACACCCAATTTAAGACGGCCAATGCGGAAACGTTTGATGCGCATTAGAAAGCGAGAGAGCAGAACTTTGTGCCCTTTCGAGGATTTCAGTCGAATGTCAAAAGGCATCGATTTCAATTGTTCAATGACATTTCGGTCGGATGGAATCGGCGCATCAAGAGACGTCCGCGATGAGTGATTCGACTGATATGGAAATTTAGCGTCAAAGTCAAGGGATGCTTCTACTCAAAACGTTTCTCTACTTTGCATGTTCTTGCTGGTCCAGGTGTTCAAACTATGTTTATAAATTGCTTGGTCTTAAATTTGAAAAATTGGCAAAGATATGGGAATTGAAGGGTAAACATACAAGCGCTCAAAGTATCCACATCCTTAAAATTAAGATGTGTTTAACATCTTAAAGATTAATGAAGATAAAAAAAAGTATTGTATTTGGAAAGAAATTGTTCTTAAGAAATAATTACAAGGTTTGAACAAAAATTGAATCGTAATAGGTAGTTCCACTATAGTTAATCAGATAACATGGTGACGTTTTCATTTAAATTTGATTAGTAAAATACTAAATACAATATTTTTATTAATCTTTATTAACTTTTAACTCATCCTCTTGAGCAGCAGAGAAATTGGAACGACAGGATTTTTTACGAATAACTTCTGCAACTTTTTTGTACGTTGAAAATATCCTTCCACTTTTTTATCAATTTAATTAAACTCTCTTTTAATTCCTCTTTATCGAGAGTATAATTGCACAGTTAAATAGGCCTTCATTACAGTAGAATCTCACGTATCACCGGATAAAGGAAGTGGAAATTTAAAATTTTAAGCTTCCTGATGTTCACAATGTTCAACAATTTAAGCCCCCAGGTAGACAGCCGTATTACGGTATTCCGTTATATGCACTGAAAAGTCTCACATAAAATTCAGAAAGCTAAGCCGGTCGAGTTAAATCTCTTCACGGTAAGCCTAAAAACAGACGGGAGGGGGGTGTGGGTGCGCGTGGCGCGTGGTCGTCAAATTAAAAAGTTGTCCGTATTTCTTGTTCATAGCTTAATTCTAGAAAGACTAGGGAGTAGGATGGTACGTCCTTTTTAATCACAGAATCTAAAAAATATGACGTTTCCTACTCGTAAAATATTTTCAGAACATTATGTCGTTTAAATTAATATTAAAATATAAAAGAATGGGGTCAGGAAAATCGCTGTTTACGTAAACGTAAAAATTAAAGATAGTCAATATTTCATATAATATACTACTAAATATTGTTTCTACTAAACGTACGTAATTTGAAGTGCTTTTGAGAAATTAATGGACGACTGATCTTTTTACAAAAGCCACTGAATGAATGATATAAAACGCAAATCGATGATAGGAGCTCAAACTCGACCAATTTGCAAAAGTACGTTGCGAGTGTCACAGAAAATATAAAAGATAAGTAAAGTAATAATTTACAAAATTCTAATACACAAAACTATTATTTCTCTTAAAATGTTTGTTTTTTAAAATTGTTTACCGATTAAAATTATAGATAACGTAGAATTTAGTCTCTCTAGTGTTAATGTTTGAATAAAACGGGCTCCAGAAAAAAATCAACGAAACCGTAGAGGAACTACGAAACTCGGCGTTAGCACGTGAAGGTTTGTGAAGTGGTCGGTAGAATGCTCCGAATTAAAATCAGCGTGAAAGATGTCGAGCAATGAGCCATATTTGGCGAACGTTGGATAACCGAGAAGGAAAGAGTGCTCCACGAAGTGAAGGAGGAAGGGGTGGAGAGTAGGGGGGACCTCAGAAGGGGGTTTTGGGGTTGGTCGAGGGTGGTGTGAGTATGTGGGGGCTGAAAGGCGTTGCCTGGCAACCACCCCCGGCTCTTCGTAATGGCTGCCACACACATCGCACACACATACTCTCCCTTCCTTCTCCTACGTTCTCCGTCCTCCTCCTGCTTGGCCGCCTCTCCTCCTTCTTCTTTCTGGCAAGACACCGTTCCCCGCATAATACATATCCTGCACCCTACACCCGGCCGCGTGCGGGGTAAATTCTTAAATTTTGCCCGAATTGAAAATTTCCATATCTTATTCCCGCGGCGCGAGACTGCCTGCCTGCTGGCTGCTGGCTGCAACCAGCAGTCGTTGTCGTCGTAGTCGTCGTCTACGGGCGTCGCGCGACAGCTGCAATCGAATCGAAAAATTTCCCAAAGCTGCTGCCGTCTTATCCAGCGCCCGTGTATTGTTAGGACGCCGGTAATCGAGGAAAAGCAGAAATGCATCGACAATTTCCCTGAGTTCTTCAAGGGAACGTTGTCGCTCGTCGCATGGACCCCGTTGCGATCAAACGGATCCCGTCCTAAAACGATAGTGGATTCTAATTTTCCTGTGGTTGCGTCGTTGTTGTCAAGATTGCGTATCGTATGATATAGCATTCCAATCGTAAAAATGCATTGTTTGAGCAGAAAGACGAATTTCTACGTCGTAGACATCGGTCAGGAGCAATTTAGGAATACAAAAGTGTTTAAAGTAACCGAGCTTTAGCTGGTCAAATCCGGAGAATGCTCTCGTAGAATTTGCATTAAAATTAAGCGACACGAGGATCGGACGCTTGGAAGCGCGATCCCGAGGCGAGGTTAATGGATCGCTCTATGACGAAGGACAGTGGCCGTGAAGTTCCGCAAGCAGAGCTGAAGCGGGAAGCACAACACCCGGAAGCAGGAAACAGAGGGTCGCGAGTCCTTTAATCGGATGTCGGGGCACGTGTTTCGCGGTGGCACTGTTCGCAGCTGCCAGGACATTTATGCAAATCGCGCCTCGAGCCGGCTGAGCTTTCGGCTTTATGCACTCCGTTTTAGTTGGCGAATTTGCATCCGTTGAATCGACTCTGCCTTCTCTCTTCCTCCGGGCCCATCCACCCTTTCTATTTTTACCTTTTGCCCGCGATATATACCTGCGAGGACGCGAGCGACTGCGCGTATGTATACCGAGCCGCTACGTAACGCACGACAATATCGGCCAATTTGCATACGAGACGCGTCGCTACAGGCTCTTTCACTGTTTTTTTTTTCTATGCACCAATCGGGCCGAGACAAATATTTCCCTCTTTCTACGGTCTTCTATCTGCCGCGCGGAATATCCTCTTGCCGTTTTCTGGCTCCTATCTCGGAATCAAATATATCGATCATGGGATTCGTTGCTGTGCCCGGAAGTCGTTTAACGTTCTGACAAATTATTTTTCGCTTCTTGAAATATTCTATACCAAACACGAACTAAAGCAAATTTCTTAGTGACTATACTAATATCGTAAAGACAATGTCGGCACAACAGACGAAATGTATGTATATGTGATTAGAGGGGCACATTAAATTACAGAATATTAAGCGCATTTTCTTCGCGAATTAGTAACAAGAAAACTATAGAACAGAAACAATAATTCTTACAGCAATAATAAAACAATTTCAATATCGCAAGGCCAAAGCCTACAATTTAAGAAACCTCCTTAACGCATAGATCACACACTTTTACATAATTTAATACGGTAGAAACATCTAGTATATTATACTAGTGGAAACATCGGAGGAACCGTCGAACCGTACGAATCTTTTCTGAAAGTTCGAAATCACGTAAAACCGGAAGTGACAGAAGAATAACTCCCGTGGAGCGTCTTGTAGCCAGGTAGAAAAAAAAAAGAATAAGCAATCCGCGTATGCTTGGAGTGGAATAATATTGTCATGCAAATACAGCTAGGCCCTGTACGTATGCTATTACGCGCACGCACACGCGGATCTTCTAACGTGCGTGACACACGTGGGCACACGATATGCCCGGGAACGGCTGCTACGCGGTGATTTGCATATACCTATGGAGAACGGGGACTGAAATAGAGAGACGTCGAAAGAAAGAGGACGACAAAGACAAAAAAGGGAGCTTTCGCTTCGCATCTACCTGATTATTCGTTCGAAACCTGGAGGGTTCACTGCTGACAAGAGGGTGCGAGTGGGTACCGGTAAGGAAAGAAGGAGCGAGAGAAAGAGCCGGAGAGGAAGGGGCTGAAACGGGGACCATAGATCGTCGGGGATACGTACATATTTGCAAATATATTTATCCCTGTTCGACAGGGCCGGAAAGTTAAAAGGGCAAACGATGTATGTTCGATACTCCGTCCGAACTCGTTGAGCCAGGGCCAATTTAATGATTTCGTCCTATTCCCATCGTGGTGCTCCTGTTTTCGTGAAAGAGAAGCGTACTAAGAGAGAATCTAATCTTGTACGTGGATGTACACGGAGTTAGGAAATTATGGTATTTCTGCTGTTAGGAGTATCGCGGTTTGAACGAAATTTTAGATTTTAAACTCAGCTTAGAAAAATTTCTTGGGAGAAACTAAAATATATAAACTGTTTACTATATTTAAAATATGGATTATAAGGACTATAGTTTTAAACGATACTTTGTTTTTAGACAATTAGAAACTAGCATACCTACTACTTATTTTTACTTATTTTTTAGCTCCTCAGTAAAAATTCATTCCATTCACATATGAGTAACGTGGTAGTCAATGAGTTAAATCGAATTCTTGCTTAAATATATTGAGTTAGTAATTGTTGGAAAAATTGGTACTTATAACTGGACGTAAAGTACCACATAAATTGATCAGACAATCTGTTTTAATTTTGGGAAAGGGAAAAACTTACAGAAGATATTATGTAACAATATCATTTCATTTTAGAATTTCTAACGACCTCAATTGGTGATTATTATTGACATAATCTAGATTAAACATCGATACAATTCTTACGATCCCTTTAGAATAGTGTTTCGAATACATTTGTTTTTATTTGCATTACTCCAATATATCAGATACATTACGACTTAGCCTGTGTACAAAATATTTACAAGAACATACTGCTAAGCGTTGACATAAGATTTCGAGGATTCCCTTCCCAACATTTCATACCTAGGCTCTATTATTCGAAATTTGGGCACAGCCAATCAGGCGACGCAGGTACGCGCGGTCCCGAAACGAAGGAAGGGGTTGATTCTGTAGGTTGCGGGGTCCTCGAAAGATTCGAGGGATAGTTTCCTCTGGAACATCCAATGCATGGGATCTCCGTTCAGTGGTGTGGTGTATAATTCAGTGTTCGATCCTCTATTCTTTAAAGTATAACAACTTGTGTATTTCGTTAATGTTAAGATCTCGAGTCCTTCAACGGTATTAAAAAGAATCGAATTATTTTGAAATATCGCTGTTAAAAATCAGCACGCACGGGTCGAAAGAAATTTTATTCCCGCCACGATCAGACACGGCGGATACGCGAAATATTTTTAAGGGTGTAGAGAGAAGTTGCGTCGACTCCCGCGGTTCACACGTACTCGAGACAGCTCATTCACTATCTACTCAAGAAATCAAATCTCCTAGAGCGAAGGAAAAGTGACAAGCTCTCGTTTGCGATCGAAGGAGGTGGCGGCAGAATGCGTGGAATTTCTGGTAACCCGTCAGCCCGTCGATTTCCAAGCCGGTCCGCCAGCCAGGCACGTACAGTACAGACCAGCTCCGCAACTTCTGACAGATACAAATCTTCCCGACGTTATTTGCAGTGCCGCGGCGTTAGCCCCGCTCGTGTGCACCCGACAAATCTCGATATGGAAAATCCGCGGAACGTATAAATGTAGCTGTCAGTCGCAGCTTGCACCCCTAACACCTTTATCCTTCGGGTCGGTTGCCTTTCGCCAATGGCAGAGGGCTGCCTCTAAGTGTCTGTCGTGTACACACGCGTATCGAGGGAATAGGGAGAGCCTTCGTTTGGCGAAATACAACATCCAGATTCAGCGTTCGCGCGCTAAATGGACACCCCCGCGTTCCTTCTCGAGTGCTTGAAATTTACGATGTTGCGTGCCTTCGTGGATATCAGCGCGGATAAACTGTTACCTCCAACACGGAGGTAACGATTTTTTGCTCCATTTACCTGAAACTGTACACATGGCATACAAACACCTAACTAGTGAGAGTTGGAAATAAAGAAAAATGTGAACTGATCGCTTTCGAGATATCCGACTTCTCGCCTCCTCGACTAAGTGCTTTGTATTATTGCACATATTATAGTAGCGACTTCGTTTTAATATTCTTGAGATATTATTCATTACAATTTAGGAAACGAAAAGCAGAATATTTGAGAAACGATTATTTCGAGGACCTACTTTCGTGCTGATAATCGCGTGTAATCGAATGAAGGCAAACGATATTGAGAATTTTTGTTATATCGGCGTAACTTTAGCTCTCTTTCGTTGCATAGTTTCTTGTAGCAGGCGTGTGCTTCGATTCAACGTGCCCTCCATGCATCGCGTGTCTATCCTGCCGCGGCTAGAGAAGAATTTTCGAGAAAAAGCTCGCGACTTTCCAAGAGTGGCATCGAGATATGAAAATTCCTGACATCCTATATTCGGGCCTCGGTTGGTCGGTCGCTCTCTTCTTTTTCCGTGAGCCCCCCTGGGGCCTTCATTCTGATAGGGTTGCCACTGGCTTTTCCATATCCGCATACATCGACGCACACCAACAACACATACGCGCGTGCACACACACACACACCCGCGCGCGAACTACCACGTGCAGGCAGATACTCCAGCCACCCTTATCACATATTTTTGCATATCATGCCACTGTTCTCGGAGGCACACCTTTCCGTGAAAGGTCGTAAGGTAGAAACAAAATCGTTGGAGAACGAGAGAATGAGGAGGTCGAAAGGATGACACGAAGATTTTGTTACTGCAAAATATCGTTATAGTTTCTTGAGTAAAAAACAAATAGCGTGCCTTGTTGATAGTGTGAAAAATATACCACCGATCGCGAATAAAATTGTTACATAAATGTATTGATCCATAGAGAATCTATAGCTTGTATACAGGATGATCAAAATTAAACTGTTTGTCGCTTTCGAGGCTTGAAGTAGTGTATCTATTAAGTATTATAAGAAATAAAGTAGATTTTAGACTCGCGTTTACTAAAATTTTATCTTTCTTTATGTTTTAACCTATCATTTGGAGCAGCTTAATAAGCGTAGCGCGGCTATACATAATTTTCTATTCATACGGTAGACAAGCATACATCAGCAGCAGCGTAGCAGAAGTTTCTTTTGTACTTTTAAATACTCGCGGAAGTTCGTCGACGATACAAAAGTTTGTACGATCGAGCAAGTTTTCTCTCTTCGACATCGTCGACCATTGCAAAGTTATAAGCGTGCGCTCCTATGTTTTTACAGGTTGTGCGTAAGGGAAGAAACACTCTCGAGGAAACACATCTTTCTAAATCTTGTGAGCATTTCAATCGCTCCGGCGAAACATAACATTTAATTCTTTATTTCTACCCTTTCGGTTTACGCAATCCTTCTTCCCGTAAATATCTGATGGTCTCAAGAAGCAGATACGTACAATAGTGTGCAAACATTTCTGGGCTTTCAAATACGATTCTCTTGCATTCTTATCAATTAATTATCAGGGCATCTTGTTACTTTTCATCATACAAATCATAAAGAATTTATTGTAAAAACTTCTTTGCATCTTTATTAGTTTCCAGGATAGTGTTAGAGTGAAACTTTGAAAGATAGCTGCACTTCTTGAATTTGATATAGTCTTTTATATTTGGAAATACCGTATATTTTATTTTATAGTGCAAATTGGAGTTTAAATTTAACAGATAACAGATTATAAGTTGTTCAATTTTTTGCTACAGATTCAAAATTGTTATCTAGATATGAATATTCTTCTCATCTACTTTGTTGTAAGCTTTGAATCTTTATAAAATCCTGTAAAATATCTGACAGCGCCAGGCTCCAAATATGAAGGGAATTTTTTCCGACGGCAGGCACATCGTTTCTTCTCGTGGTATTTTAATTCCACATTACGTGAAATTCGTCTTGGCTCGCAGTATTCAAAGGCGAGTAAAACATATAAGTGCTCAGAGGCTTTTACACACTGTCGTATCTCCGAGATAGTGGCTATCTAAAGAAGTGTGAAAGAGTGTAGGTGTGGAATTGTCAATTTCATAGCCGAACGAGGAACTCGTATCCAACTCAGGGGGCATATTTGCCTACGGTGCGAGCTACCTTAGCCACGGCCATATTTATATTATTATTAAACATTGCAATGCGCAGCTCATGCATACATTCTCGTATTCCAAACCGCCCGCCGAACTTCCGTCGCGGAGCTTCTTTCTTCCGCGGGATATTCCATTTCTGCGCTATTCTTCCTATTCCAGCACGCTTCTTCGCGGTTATAAAAAATATTGTTTCGTTCCAGAACTGCTTGATTACCGGAACATTGTTATCGCTATTCCTTGCCTCGCTATTTTATTTATACGCGTTCAAACGAAATCGCGGTCTGAAATATTTCTTGCGTTGCAATGATATGAAATGTGATTATCGCTGCTCGAAATAATCAGAGTCTGTTCAAACGTATTTATCTTTTACTAAAGTATACATGTTTCACGAGTTCCAATCTGACGTACGTTGTCGTCTAATTGAATTACGTTGAGGAATATTTGTAGATCTGAATGTTTATGCTGTTTTTATATTATTAAGTTACCACTTAAAATGTTACCTCGATAAAAATGTTTCATCTGCAATGATCAACTCGTAATTCTCTCAATATTATAGAGGAGAATTTTCTTCGTACCTAATATGATCTAAATCTTCAATAGTTACGTTCATAATATTACACGTTTACGTGAGTGTCTTAAAATAATATTTGTTTGTTACCACACATTTTATATTGTTGTAGTTTATTGTGTAATTAGTATACAATAAGTTTTGTCATTTCGTAACATCTATGAGGGTGTTACAGAGATAAATAGTAGTCAGAATTGGGCAAAGAGTTAAGAAAGTTGAAAAACACCGGTGTATACGTTACGCCAGAGTATTCAAGAGCCAGGCTACGCCACTGTGCTATTCACTCGAGACATTTCTCGGCGCTGGGTTTTCTTCTCATGTTCCAGGCCAACGGGAAGGGCGAAGAGAGGGCTGCAGAAGGGATAAGGGGTGGTGGATGGGTCGGCGGTGGTTTCCGGAATCCGAGCGGGGCGGGGGTGGTTTTTTCTTTTCGTTTCTGCCGGCGAAATGGGAGGGCCGGAGGGCGAGCGAGAGAAGAGTGTCTTATACCGCGGGTGCAGCGGCCTCTTATATGAAATACTTATACCGGGGGATATTCAGCAAGCTTATATTCGACTCGCATGCAAATCTCTTCCATACTTGATTTCTCGTGGATGCGACGCTCCGGGGGATGATGGCTCGTTTTACGCGGCAGCCACTTTCCTTCTCTCCGCCGTTCTTTTTCCCGTCGTTAAGTTCGACCAGCGCCGTATCGTTGCTGCCTTAGAAAAGATAGGGTTGTCCGTTGAATACGCTCCGAGCGGATCGCTCGCGAGGACGAGGCTTTATTGTACCATCCTCGACGCGTTTCGAATATTTATCCCTCTTTCGCGATTTAACCCTCGACATGTTTCATCCGAGCTTGATTTTAATCGTCTGCGCATTCGAGACGCATTCAAACACAGAAAATGTCATCTGCATTAGCAAACTTTATACTGACAGTTAATTGAACTTCAGCTATTACTCAAGATTAATTCATTCAACGTCTGTTGATTTACGATGAAGCTACGCGCGTTTGAATTAGTCTTCGAAATCATTGAAAAGTTCAATCATCGTTTACAACTTCCTTGATACGTGATTGAATCAAGTTAGCTAAATACATATTTAAATGGCCCTAGATTAGACTTTGATACTATTGAAATGTTTTGAGATACACCTCATCGAATATTCAATTTTTTTCTTGTTTTAAATAAATGCAGTGCAGTGTAGTGATCTTTTTACTCCCATTGATAAGAGAACCGCAACTATTTAGTTTTCAAAAAAAAACAACCCTTTGCAGTCTTCAACTTATTCAACTATTAAGATTTCAGAAACTTCATTGCGTTCAATATTAATTATTCCTAAGGAAAGAGAACTTCAAATTAGGTATGACTGTATACGTCACAGCCACGGTTTGCTAGCTATTGCAGGGTGGCGTATGTATCGTGGGTGGTACAATTTTTGCCAGGAAAATATGGCGACTCTCTCGACCTTAGGAATAATATAATCTCGCTATTTTACTTTAACCACTGTATGTGCCGCGACTAGGAAGAATACGCGGGAGGAGCAAAGGGGATGAAAGAGGGATGAAACCATAGAGGGGGACGCGGTGTAACATAGTACTGGGGGATGAACGGAGTCAGGGATGGTGGGAATACTGTCGGATGAGGCGCGATGGTCTAGCTTAAAGCACCAAGACACACTGTCTAGCTGCGGAATTGTTTGGCGAAATACGTTGGGACTTTGTCACTTCTTTCCGGGTACATTTTCCTGCGCGCACGGCAACGCGTACCCATTTCCCTCGCACGCTCAGGTTGGAATAACTTCCGTGGAAAAACAAAGGTTTGATTTACTGTGTTCGGCGCTAACCTTTCTCCTTCGGATGCGTTCAGTTACTCGGTTAATAGTTTTCGTACTTGAAACAATTTTTACGTTATCGTTGTATTCGTGGTCCTGATCTTCCACGATAATATTGTAGTTTTGCCATTCGAACGCACAGAATGATTAGAGGGATGGTTTATTCAAATGAGGACAAAATATAGGTCAAGGATGCGAAGTAGAATCAAATGCATACATCCATCGATTCGAAAATTTGTAGATGAATTTGGGTACGTCTAAATTGAAAAAATCAAAACGAAGAACATAAAAGCACGAATAAACACGAATGGCTCAAAATTTCTAATCAAACAGTATACATTAATATCGATACTGAAAAAATTGTTTTCTTTTTTATTCAAAAGAAAAACTATCGAAAATGATTTCTATATAAAATTTCTCACAATTTCGCCACCGTTTTTTGTGGGGGAGAATTTTTATTCCGCCAAACCCGAAATCGTAATTTTTCTTTCATCCTGTCGCGTGGAAGAGGATTTTCGATCGAAATTTAACTACTGTGATCGAACTTGAGGAAGACAGAATCGAAGGGTGCGGGTCGACATTCGGATTCTCCGTTGTGACGTTCGTCTCTCTAACCCTCATAAGTGTGCGAGGGTGTGTTGCAAATTGGGGGTGGGTTTTAGAAGGATAGAATCCCAAGGGAGGCGTCTTGAAAGATAGGCAAGATAAAGGCTGCGAAATATGTATCCTTTCAAGATTCTACCTGAAATTCTATAAAATTCTAATAAAAATTAACATTCACAAGTTGTTAGAATATTGATCATAAATTTTGAAAGAAGTATGTTACAATTGGATATTCATTACGCATGGAAACTGTTATATAAAGTGTGTTGATATCGAAATTTGATTATCAAAAATTAAAGGAACAAAAATTGTTGGTGACAGTCGAATTTTTGGTAATAATTATATGTGTATTCCAGTAACTGGTTCATTTGTGAGACGGCTAACAGCAGGGAATAAATTATGGTAATTCGCCATCGTTTACATAGACGTCGCGCGACGGTACTCATTGCTCGAACGTCCCTCTGAAATAACATCGCGCAGAGGAAAATCCTGACCCACCTTAAGAAGTTTCGCAAAGTACTTCGCAGTAACTTTCACTCTCACCGAATGAACTTACCCCGAGTTAACGGTCGAAGTAACGAGGAACACTTTTCCTCTCTTACACGCTGCAAGTACGGAACGTGCACTGTACGATACAATTGTTACGCGTAATATATTATGCATAGAATTTGATTAACTACGAAACATGCAACAACATTTTAACACACTCGCGATACGATTGATTTTCACTTCGGTTTTATCACGAGATAATCGTACATAAATTTTTAAATATAAACGTTAGAGTTGTATTCTTGTTGCAAAAATATCCGGAGCTTTTTCAAAGTAAAATTCTTCGATGTTGAATTTTTCTCCGAAATAAGTTCTCGTGATCTGATCTAGGAATTCTTACTTCTACGTGGGAGTTACATGCACGAGATCCCGAGTATCGCGACTATCGATTTTGCGTTTCCAGTAATTTTACGTTTCCAAGGAGAGGCCAGACAGAAGAAGACGGGCGAACGTGCGTACATATACTCACATATGTGTAGCTGTATGTATGTATGCATGTATGGAACACGTGTATGTATGTCTCCTTATGTGCTTCGTGCAACCCCCTTACGAATACGTGTATCGTATAGGGTAAAAAGGGGGTGACGCCACGGCGCCATGACAGATGCGTATATCCGTCGAAGAAAAAGATGGAGTCTGTGATAGTTCGTGTATGATAAAAATAATCGACCGTAATCAGGCGAAAAATATAGAACTTATAAAAAAAAGAAAGGATTATAACTATATCTCTACAGACCTCGATGACTAATATAAATAAAATTTTCAAAAATTAATTTTTTCTAGCAAACTAAATACTTTTCGTTTCGCTTAAAATGGTACAAATTGGTTAACACATTTTATATACTGGTTATAAAAAATAATTTGAAATACATATTTTAACGATAGCTACCCAATTTATAATCATAGAAAGATACTGTCAATTTCTTAATTTCATCATGGAGTATATTTTTGTCATTATAAATAAGATTCTGAAAGTTACTTAT
The DNA here is from genome assembly GCF_013123115.1 of Colletes gigas. Lineage (NCBI taxonomy): Eukaryota > Metazoa > Arthropoda > Insecta > Hymenoptera > Colletidae > Colletes > Colletes gigas. The sequence goes on along the minus strand of NW_025106694.1, from coordinate 408,955 downwards.
GTTTCTTTAATAGACATTTCATTTCATTAAATCTAGTAAAATTTTTCTTTTCCTTTATAAGCAAATAAACATTACTTTTAACAATATGTCGAGTCTATAGGAAAAGTGGTTGAAAATAATTATTTTATAAATGTGTAATAGACATTTAGTGCGATGCAAACCGATATTACCCAATCCTCTGTGCGTCACTATGGCTCTTCGTTCTCGAGTTTGATGCGATACAGGATATAACGGTGAACCGAGGAAAGATGATAGAATGTCAACGTCGGCCCGTCGGAGCAGTACTTAAGAAACGGGTACAGGACGTAGAAGGTATTAGCGACGATGCTTGATATTAGGCAGACGTAGAACACGCCGCCCCGCAAAAGTTGGGGGTGTAACGCAGGGTTGCAAAAGAGGGAGCATAGGAAAGAAGAAGGTGGAAAGGGTGGGCGTTCAGGACGGGTTGGTTGGCAAGGATATAAGATAAGGATATACGTGTGCATCGCATCCAGGATCCTTGATCCTTTATCCCAAGAGAGCTCACGCCGGAGATGGAGCTTCTCGAGTCCTCCTTTCAGCCGAGACTACGTCTACAGGTCGTTCCAGCACGGAACACAGCAAAAACGTGACAGTAATATTCAGATTCCGATTATTAATAAATAAAACCGCTCAATCGCTCGATCGCTAAAAATTTACCCAACTTCAAATAATCTTTCAGTTACCCACAAATGTTCCACGTACCAAACAAGTCAACATCCGTTAAGCTTTCGATCCTAATTAAAATTAGAGATTTGTTAGAAAGCGTAAAGGAAGACAGTAAATCGAACGAGGGGTATGTTAGACGTGATTGAAACACTCTGTAGAACCAGTAATGGAAGTTCACACGCCAACGTGACGCGAGATAGACCGTAAAAGATTACTGCGACATACAGTGTGCTGCTTTCTTCTCCGTCTCTTTGCGTCTCAGGCATCGCGTCACGATACCATCTCCTTCCTTCGCCTACCCTATCCGCGAGTTCTCTTCTGGCGCATCCCGATCTCCCATATCATATTATTCACGGCGAATCCCTTTTCGCATTTGCCTTCTCCCGGCTCGGCCTCGTTTTTTTACATCAAGCTGGCTATTATGCGCGTATTATCGGTGCTTTATGGACATTGATGTCAATGAAACGTTGAAATTTCGCGACTACACACTACCGCCCAACCCCCCCTCCGTGTCCCCATCCCAGGAACTTGAATGGCAGCGCAGTATTAACGACATGTCGAGCAAGCTCCTGGCTGGAATTTATGGTCCCATATTCTCGGCAGAAAATTGGAACTGGTGGTTTTCAATGTCTGGTTCCGCCGATGACAGGTTTTACGTCGCGGAATGCGAGGATTATTGCAACTTCGTCATTCACTTTTATCTGTGGATTATGGTGAACCAGCGGTTTTCAAAATAAGGGGCGCGGTTACTGAAAGGACTTTACGATTCAAATAGAGTGCAAAAAAGAAAGTTTTATTCCAGTCAAACGAATAGATAACGAATAAAATATTAATGCATCGAAGTTTAACAGTTGTAGGATTATATTTTCCTATTATTTATATCTCTGGATAAAAAATTTTTCTATGTTGGAAACTAACATTGACATTTGTCAATATTGGAACGATGTTGTGTTGTATTTTTGGTACATTTAATTATCTGGGTAATGTTTTTATTTGTTTTCAAACTAACTAAACTCCTAGGTTTGAGATCGTACACGGGAATAACGTTTACTTTTTCCAAATATCGCAGCCGGAATATAAGTTGAAATTTGTTAAGCTTGATGTTCCGATTAGGTACGTTCACGTCGTTAACAATGCGACGCAAGCCATCGCGAACGAGCGTCTCTCACGGATTCCCGGGGAAACATTTTTATACGTCGATCCTAATGGCTCTACAGAGTTCCACGACCGTTTCCATCGTTACGAATGCTTTTTCTGTACACACATGACCGTCTTACGAAACGTCGTCTCCTCGAGCATGTAAGAACACTAAGGATCTCGTCGGTATAGTTTTCTCAAGGGTCGTTCGTTCCTCTGAAATTCAAGCCGAAGAGCACCGGCTGGTTCTCCCTCTTCCGTCGTTTCTCTTTCCCTTCGTCTCTTTTCCGTTTCCTGCTGGATTCAGGGGGGAGGGAGGGGCGAGGAAAGACGACGCGATGGTGGAGGGTCCAAATAGGATTTTGCGTATTCCGGCAGACGTCAGGACCATTACCTGGCGAAGAAACAGAAGATAAGGAAACCCGGAGTGTACGAAGGCGGAACTGGAAATGCGGAAAAAGGAAAGCACGAAGTAGGGATAGCACGGTAAAGACACAGAACCCAGAACACGGTGGGCGGAATAGCGACGGTGGATTGTTATTTTCAAAACTGATATGCGACGAAACGGAAGTGCGACGAAAGCGAGAAAAGGATACGGAAACGGCGGAACCAAGTAGGATAAGCTCACGAGGGATGATTGTATTGACTGGAACGGTATTGTATCCCCGTCAAGAGCATGTGCGTCGAGCGAAGGGGAAGAAAGGTGGATTTTTCTTCGACGAGGGGTTGGGTGGATCTTTAGGCAGAATCTCGCTGACTGATGGTAAAACTTGAAAGAAGCATAGAATTGGGTCGTCGGCTGTTGAGATGATAGCGGCAAGTTCGAGGGATACGGTGTTCGCGTCAGCAAGAGAAAGAAAGTTGATAGATTCGAGAAGAAAGAGGAAAATGCTCCGTCTACGAAGACCAATGTAATATACCGGTGGATAGGTATGCCTGAAAATATACACAGCGAAACTGCAACCCGGATAGGGTGGTTCCTTCGTTGACGCTGGCGAAGCGTAAGCTTTTCCTCGAGAATACAAACCCTCCCGTAGTTTGTGTAGCCACGCCGCTTTGACGATGTTTTCCGCGCTTGTTGGTAAGTTGAGAGCTCATCTTACGACGACTGAGGATTTCTCTTTTAAAAGGGTGGTCACTCCGGGTCAGAGGCAAAGAGATGGACGAACGAAATCGAGGTCCTTTTTAAGCTGGGATCCCGGACGGAACGTTTTATCGAAAACGAGGCGCACAGGGGTTGCGTTTCGAAGTCGAAGAATTATCTCGGGAAGTTTAAGGTCGAGCGAACGATCAAAAGGGCTCGCTGCCGAGGGTGGAATTATTTACTTTCGAAATTGAATAATGGGAATCCTTACGTTTGCTATGTCTGCTCTTTTCTTTTTTGATCGATATCGAAACAATACTCGCTTTAATTTCAATCTAGAGAATATTTCTTTTGACCAAATATTCTATGCGATTTGTCAGGAAGACAGAAAATACAAATTTCTTGTATTCTTTTTGGTGCGTAATATGTTCAATTTTTTCATCTTCATCGATCATTTTCGAGTCCTCTGAAAATTAATAACAAATAGTTCACGTGAAGAAAAATTGAAATAAATGCAACTGCAGTGAGAAACGAGACGAATTGCTGGGAGACTGATCGCGGCCAGGAAGTTTTGCAAAAATGTTCGCTCGACTTTCAATTTCAACGGTGGGTAGGACTTAATTGGCATGAATAATGAATTCCGGCGCCCGCGTTTCGCTGGTACAGAGATATACGTAGACGGGAGGCTGGCCGGGGTTAGTTCAGGGTGTAGGTCCGGGCGAGAAGCGCAACAGGTTCCACTTAATTATTGAACACTATAACCGACTGGCGCAGCTGCCATCCCCGTTTTTGCACCCCTCCCGGCGAGCCGTAATCAACCACCTGTCCGCGATTACGGCAAGGTTAAGGTCGATCGTTACCCTCGAATCGCTGGAAATTCTTCCTTTTCTTCCGCGCCGCGTCTTCGTCGTTCAATTTCCATAGCAAAGAAAACACTTTGCGCCTTGGTTCGAATCGATTCTTCCCGATGCGACGATTAAATAATTTTCCTCGAGATTTGCGTTTCCGCCCTAAGAATCCTACCCCCGAAATTGTTTCTCTGTTCCGTTTCTGTCGATCCGGTTTCTCTCGATGGAAGCCAGATTCGTCGAGCCGGCGCGCACCAGGGAAGACATTATTTCGTTTTGGTGAACGTCTCGTTTCACGTTGGCAGCACTGCACGCGGCAGTACGGGAAATGGGTTCAGAGACGCTGAGACGGTATTGATTTTCTATCTGACGTATGAGAGATGCGTGTTTCGGATGGTCTTCTTGCTCTTTGTTTTTTCCTTTCTCGTCTGCTTACCATCTCGGCCGTGCTGCATTCTTTAGACTGCACTTTGATAAAATGTCTTGTTTACGAGTTTAGAAAATGCAGCAACGCGTCGGTGTGTGCTTACGTACTCGAGTAAAACTAAAAGGTAGATCCTCTTGCGCTCTCTATATTTCGATAAAGTTGATTTTACAATTTATTATTAACGAAATTCTTGTACATTTCAATAATATATGAAATGTTCGCTTTTTCCTTTAAAATGTATATGATACTTTCTTTGATTGAGTTTGAATGTTTGCAATACCATTTATGTAAAATGTTGAACTCCTGGATTAGATAGCTTTTGGTTTAGACATATTTTTTTGCTTCAAAAAGCTAGGAGATGGAAAAGATGACAATATCGATTCAATTTGAAGTCCTTGTACTCTATAGTTTGTTTGTCAATTTTATTATTGAGATATCAATGTAGAATTATCCAAAGAATGAATACTACAAATTTTTTAATCATATATGGAAAGGGGTACTCTGGTATTTAGTTCTTGATATAAGTGTTAAATTACTTTTAATAGTACACATAATCTTTATCATATTACTTTTGTCTGTCCATTAAAAACGGGGCAGCAGTAATTCGACAATTTCAGAGGATAACGTATCGCGCGCCATTTGGCGTACAGGCACGCGAGAGATGGCGTCTCGTGAAGAATGGATTCCTTCTTCTTCTTACGAGGGTTTTTGCTCGTCGTGGAAAGGGAGAAAAACTCGCGAGACCGGCTGACGTTGACGAAACGCTATTTGGAAACAACAACTATCGAGAAACTCGCGATATGGGTAAATACAGTGGCTGCTGCAGGCAGCGTCTCGCGTTTTACACACAGACGAGCCACACGCAGATCCCAAGGCGTGTACGTAAGTTCGCGAATACGGGAGCTGCAGTGGCACACGTACGTTCTGCTCTGTATACGTCCGCTTCCGGCTGTGGGGGAGCACGAATGCGAAAGAAAGAAAACGCAGTTCAGTCGCTGGCTGAACTTGACAGATTCGAGAAAAGTTGAAAGAATGCCTCGGTCTGCTCGCGAATCGTTTCAGTAATAGAGCACCGACTAAGCAAGAAAAGAGAGATTTTCAAGGGGAGTAGTGATGTATAAACACAATTGAATATACCAAAATTTTAGTTGATCGACAGGCTTGAAAATCATTTCTCCCCTTTCTGCTTTAGAATTAGAGAAACGTGCAACACTACTAAAATGCTTTTACAGATGATTCTTAGTGTCTTTCAGTAATAACGTATATATATATCAGTTTTCACGTGCAAATTAAAATATATACAGTTGAAAGGAATTGATTCATTTCCATTAGTTACGAAAGGGTTAATATTGTAGGTAAAATTGATCAACGAATGAAATTTGTTTTCTGCATAATATTGGAAACGTGGAATTAATAGCTCGACGTAGCGAACGCATCGAACGACCGAAGTTTCCGTATTCCCGTAAAATAAGAATGTCGGGTTCCCATTTGTTAGCGGCCGCAGTTGTGCGTGTTTTATCGCGCCGCGGAATGCGGTACTCGAGGCGTAAGCGAGCCAAGAAACGACGAAAGGTCATGGGGATGGCTTCGTGCAAAGTCCATGGAATTAGCGAGATTTACACGCGACATAAACGCCGCGAAGGCGTTGTAAAAGTTTTCAGATGCGAGATTTGTACCGGAGGGGGCGCGTCTTCTTGCGCGTGTAGTTGCTCGCCTCTTGGCTTCACGTATGGCGACGGTGAACGTGTCCTACGCGAGACATTCGCCGAGGATGTGGTGCTCCCCGGTTCGATCCGGGGCGCATAGGTTGGTATCACTGCCAGAACGGTAACGGCCCCATCAAAATTCTGAATCGCTGCAACGGCCAAACTTTCGACGTCCCTTACGACCACGGGGATAAGAAAAAGCGTATGATGGAAGGGGGGGGATGCATATTCTCTCTCGAGACAGACAAGAGTTTCATCGATCGGCCATTAATATTAAATCAAAGTGTAGTTTCGAATTTAAAATGGATCTCTGGTCGAGAAATGTTACGGACATATTTAAATCGTAGAATGATTCATTTTTAAGTTCTTTATTAGCCAATAAATGAAACGGATATAAATATTCATACTCCTGCTATTAGATCGATATGAGATAAACAGAATCACTAAAAAGTAAGAAAAATAAAAATCAGGTTAAATATATTTTGAGTAGAATACTCCCTGCGAAACTAGACAAATTTCACGGAATATTTACACTAAAAATTATTAAATTAGTATCACTAATAAAATAAATTATTGTAGTGATTGAAGTAAAACCATCGAGTAATCGCAAAATGGAATATAACGAGTCGGTAGATTTTCATTTGGCTGACCATATATTGGCTTTACTACTAGCACTTACGCATTGGATATCAAAACCCAAGAAACTATTGTCTTAACTCACTTAAAACTATTATTGTTCTGTTTTTATGTTCTATAAGGAAGATATACATGGATAAATACCTCCAAATTAAACAAAACGTATCCACAGTATTTATAGTTTATTCGGAAGAATTAGGTGGAAGAGTTAACTGGAAATACGAAGATAACTATTCGATTCAATGGAAAATTTCGTATCGCGAACTAAGAATCTTTTAAAAAGTATTGTCTCGTGTTAAAGGAAAGCCAAAGCTTTTTCGAAAAACGTTCACCTACATATATGGTGAGGTGCACTATAGACGTCGAAGGGTTTTGCACGGAATGTCTCCGCTATATCGAGCCATTTGTTCTTGCCCTATCTACAACGTGCTCGGCGTTGCTCGATGAAACATGGCCGCTTCGTTCCCGAAATGGCACTTTGTGAAAACGAATTTTCAGGCTTCCGCAATCTTCGATCGCGTACTATATACTTGTATCAACGAACACGTGGATCGATAAGAATCCGTGTTGCCCGTAGACTTTGTATGGGAGAGTTGATTATGATCCGCACAAAATGCAAGAAACAAAGAATGTTGACAAAATTGCCCAAACATGCGAAAAAATGTTCTAATTAAATTTTCCATGCGAATTAAGAGTGAAACAAGTTTCTTATAGATGAAATTAATATAATCTACGCTAGTGGTCAAAATTGTTATTGAAACTATGAAACATCGTTCTATATAGATTCAGTAAGGTTCATGTACCTTTACAACGTACTTTGAAACAATGAAATCATATCACACAAAAGACTAAATACAACTTTGAGATGTACAAAAGTAAGTGATTCTTTAGTATTAATTGAAAGAAAAAAAGACAATGTGTACTGAACTGGAACGTTCTTGACATTTCAATGAAATGAAAATATTTTTCCCCATGAAAAATGCTGTCTTCAAAATGTCCAAATTGGAAAATGATATTTAAAAGCAAGTTTAACAGATACCAATATGAGAAAGTTGACTTTTTGACAAACTGTTACTTCTTCGATCTAGACATCCAGTGTTGCTTTGCTTTATATTGTGTTATACGTTTCCCCATTATGGAAAACATTACAAGAAGACTGCAGATAGTGGTCGATGCGACTCCTTTACGTTCATCATCAAGCCTTTTCGCCATTTACATCCCCGGCTTATCTTTGGTCGAGCAGGTCGAGCCTAAAGATCGACGGTGGTGGCGTCGTTGGAAAGGGGTGTCGAGCGATAGGAGGGGGCGTGGACTCTTCGTCGCGTCAGGAAGATTATCAATATCCAAAGTCCTATCTCTTCAGGACGCGTGTACACATTCCGTCTACATGCTAAAGAGCTCGTATCTACGAGGGTGTAAACGTTCCGTTGGCACATAACCACCCTCGTAGATTACACGCCCGTTGGGCTCCGGAGCTTCCTCTAGCTCGTCAGACCTTCTCCTTGTATCGGGTGAAATCGTTTCGTGGTCGAATTCGAAAGCGGGACGCGTGTCGTTGTACACTGGAATCCATTACCGAGCACTCGACAACTCGGCCGATTCCCTCGATTCATCACTCCCTCGCATCGCGTTGCAATTGTATCGGGATGAAATAAAATCAGGGCATTTATTGAACCAGCGATCAATCTTCTTCGCGGTGTATGCACTTTCGGTATTTCGACACGGTGAACGCGCATTATTCGTGATCGCGATCGCAACTTAGCGCCGTTCGAACTTTGAAACGCGCAAATAAAAAGAAAATTCATTTTCCGTGACGATGTTGCTCAAAAAGTTAAGAACATTGTGGCTCGAGTTTACCGATAGATATAATGAATTTTTATTTTCTTTTAGTTTTTAAAAAGGTGTACACTCAGCTGTCAAGACATGGTAGAATCTATTTACATTTGTAATTACAGTTATGATTTATAAGTTGCCGAAAATTCTCAAAAGTAGAAACTATATTTAAGTCGTCGTCGATACAACGAGAAATATTTACACGAGCGTTGAAATTACCTTCGAACAGAAATCTGAAAGCGTCAACGTCGACCTGTATATTAAATTCAAATTTTTGAAGCACCCGCGAAAGAAGCCGCTCCCGTAATCCTTCGATTTCATTTTCGAGCGGATCCGGGCGGCACTTCTTCACAGTCTGACGTCCCCGCGAGCATTCAATGACTCGCCCAGACCCATTTTGCATTGCGGCCAAAGTAGATAAGGCTGAGAAAGAGAGTTGCTCTCTGTGCGGTTAGGTCTGCAGTGGCTCGACGGTAGTCAGGGGGTTGAAACTGGCTGCGGATGCGAGATGGTTGCTCGAAGACAGCTACCGATAATAAATCATACGATGATACATTCTATCGTTCCATCGCCGAGCGGTTCGTTCCTCTTCGTTCCTCCTGAAAACCAGATCCTAGAGAGAAAGCTCGAGCTTTCTCGAGAGAGATCACCTCTGCTACTAGGAGAGAGGTTGCCTCGACCTCGCGAGGAGGCAATCTATCACTCTTGGAACCTACCATCCAGGGCCCCTCTCGCGTGCTCGCCTCGCCCTCCTCAGCCACAGACCCTCTTCACGCATTCACTGGTGCTTTTGAACCATCCACCTTCTTTATCTTCGTCCTTTCGTTCCTTTGCTTCGGCCTCTAGACACCGCCGATCTCTCGCGGTAAACCTTATTTCTCTACGGTATTTTTTCCTCCACCTTTCCCTTGCTTGCAATTTGTCGATATCTCGGAGTTCTTAGTCCCTAATCGTGGTGGTTTACTTCGACTTCTGGTATCCGCTTGGGTTTGCCTTTCGCCGAGTATTCCGATGCGACGCTTCATCTCTGTTCAAAGAGTTCATCCTTTATTCTTTATTTGAAATTTTGTATATGGATGAATATTATCGTTAGGTACGAATTAATCCAAACTTAACAATTATGTCACCCAATCTTCTCATAGGCAGTGTTGGAACCAAAGTAAGTTGGTTTAGCAGAATTGATTGGATAACATTCCTTGTTTATCTTGCAGTTGTCTTTATTTTTACCCCTATTGGTATTTTACTAAATACTTCTGTTATTTCTACAAAGGATTTAGTCTTCTTATGTAAATTTCTCTGGTATTGAAAGTTAATGAGTTGAAATAAAACTTGCCTGTGTTCTCCGTAAATTTGGTAGTATATAATTTTGTTAAGCTTAATAAACAATAGAAATTACTTCTCGTGGGACGCCATTGTCGCTTGGTCGCACGATAGATTGACTAGAGGTGTCGTATTATTATTTTGAGGAAACAAACTTGATACAACGTAATGTAGTACTCTTTAAAATTATCATTCCCATCGGTCTCGTCCGTTCATTTCACGCCTGTCTCCTCTCGTCGCCTACGAAACCGTGCATGCATCAGTCGGTGTTTCCGAATCATTCTCTTTTCTGTTTCTCTTTCCAAGATCCGTGACAACTCCTATCTCGTACTAAACTTTGTTTGCAGATGATACTTTTCTCTACAAATTTCCACGGAAATAATTGACGTTTTAAAAGGACAGTGTTAAGAAAGGGTCATTCTTTCTAAAAGAAACTTTTTTCTGTCAAAAGAAAATTTTCAACTTTGAGTTAAATAGTGTTCTAATATTAAAAAATGCAATTAAATTTTTCCTTAAGTATCAAGTTGTTGATAACTTTACCTTATATTTTTTACATGCAAAATGACCCAAAGAATCAATTTATATTTCGATTAAGTAAAAATTATTTTGGGCTTCCCTGTGTTATACAAAGTTCTTCGTTTTCATGTAGTACCAAAAATAGCCATTATTTTAATCCTTTGCGATTCGCTCGTGGTTAATGGCACACTGGCTCGCTCTAAAATTCCTTTTTGACAGAATTGAATATTGTCGCAAAGGGAGTCTAGGAAAACATTTTTACAGTATGAGGTAGAAAAAGATACGCGAAAAAATGTTTCGAAAGACTCTAAGAATTTTATGATACGAGCACCATGTAAGTTCACTTGTTACAGGGATAAGAGGATCTTTGACGAAAGAGGCAGGAAAAATCTTTCGGAACGCCGTCGTAACGAAGGATTATGCAACAAAAGTGTCGGCTCAGAGATCCGGGTAATTGGGGTTTAAGGGGCTTTTACACTCGAGCGACTCGTGCTTTCAGTAAGCATGCGAGACACGTTAACAAACGTTGGAGTAAGCGGCTTGTCGATGCATGCAAACAGCGATTGCATACAACTATGCGAAATTTTGCGACAAATATTATATTACAAGGATAGGGAAGCATAACCTTTCGTTTCTTGTACGTCCATGTCTTTTAAAAATTCTATAATCTTACAGTTATATGGATATATATTAATTAAAAATCTTATTCAATCTCATACGAATTATTTTGTTCGAAATAGACGACAATTTTAAGTGATATTGTTCCGTGATATCTATCGAGAATTTCGATCGAAACTTAATGTTTTTAGTTTTTCAAACTTTTGTCTAATAAATATATTCGTCATTAAAAGGAGTAGTTCCAGAAACTGAAGAACATATTATTTCCCAAAGAATTTCGTTTAATTGTCGAAAGTATTACGAGAACGAACATGACGGGGTGTTAGGATCTTCCACTTGGATAAGTTCAATATTTTTTATCGAGTCAAAGTTCTAGTCCTCGCCGCTTCTCACCCCCGCACTGTTTCCTTTATCTTTCAACGAAAGCCAGTATTTCATATCGTCGATTTTCTGACAGACTACCTCCGCAGCGGTCTGGCATGTCAGAATTTTCTGCATTCGCGGTAATTTTATAAGAAGCCGCCATCCGAAACGATCGCTTCAATCTCCTCTTATCTTTTTCCGCGTGTCCATAATTTAATTGCTCACATTCCTGAAACTTAAGCAAAGTCCCCTTATTTGCAAGGTAGACGCCACGCGATCACCGCGTCGAGGGTGGCTCGTCCAATAGGAATAGATTTTATTTTTGGGAGGTCGCTGTTTGTTCTTCTTGCAGTGAATATGGACGCTTTGAAGTGTTATTTGTTTAGTTCAAACTACCTTCTTTTGACATTCGATGCTACTGTTCAATCGTTGCACATTCTTTTATTCACAAAATCGCACGTAAAATTATCTACCCTTTGAATAAACCTGATATTTAAAGCGAATTTATTTGACATACGTACATAATTTATGTTGTGATAGGTTGTCCAATAAGTTCATGCCATTTGATTATAGTTGATTCTTTCATTTTTGTGATATTATTGTCGGACCTAGTATGGAAAATTCCACTCGATTAATCTAGAGTCGTCCAAAAACAGAGAAAGAAGTATTAAAATATATTCTTTACAAACTTATTTAGTAATTAGTGAATTCCCTAAAAGTGTTGAACATATAGAATTGTTACAAATTAAATTATCCAAATAATTTACTACTTGTGATATTTTAATAAACAGTCTACCAAATGCGTATTAAAAGTACACAAACTTTACATGCGTGCAGTTCTGAAGTTACTTGTATTTCCTGCATAACTCGGCCACCATTAGAAGTGGCAAAGTTTCCCCTCTAAAATGGCTTTTGATTTTTGTCGATTCGACTTTTCGTTTTCGAGATATCGTAATTTATGTAAAAGGATATTTTTCTTAATTTAACTATCTCTGTCTCCGTCTGACGAGCCGCGCCGTGACTCTTGACCAAGTGACCTAGTTTCGGAATGAATGTAAACTGAACGTAAACAATGAGTGTTTCTCAATGAATGTAAACAAACGCTTCGGACCTAGCCACCGCATCGACTTGAAACTAAAATCGCTATATCTCCGGAGCTAATTGAGCTATCGACTCGTACAAACGCTCATTTTAAAGGGCATTTCATCCTCTATCCGATGAACATATCAGCTATTATTATTTATGCTGTTTTCTATGTGTAATTTGAAATGTAGTTGTTGAATAATTTCCAGTTGGATTTTATTTACTTTCAAACTTAATTTTATTCTACCATTCAAATTCTAATTTTTATTTAACGCTTGATGCAGAAAATGTTGCTTACGTTTTACATATTATGTTTAATTTATACTTCACAAAATATTATCGACTAAAGTGACCAACAAATCTAAATATTGTAAGTTTGATAAGACAATATTTATTCGTTTACTACAATACTCGACACGAACTTATGGGACGATCTAATAATATGGTTAACGCATGGAGGCTCGCATCCTTTCCTTCGCGGCGCGTCATCAAGAGGATTGCAGAGCCTCGTCGATGTCTTCTCATCCCGGGCACGTTAAGAATAATAGAATTTTGATCGAATACAAACAATCGGGTGGGCGGTAACAGGAAAAAGTCGCTCGTGGGAATATGGAAGAGGCTCTCGGTAAACCGCCCATCCAATCATCGCGCGGTTCTGCCCGCGTGTCTCTTCTTCCTTCACCTCGCTGACTCTTTCGTCTTTTGTCTCGTCTCATCCCTTCGTCTATTCTCCGCATTTTTCACGATCAGTCTTCCACCCTGGGATTCGATGCTCCACCTGCGGCAACGACTTGTCTCGTTGTATTTTCACTATGCTGGTAAGCTTCAGGCATGCTCGTTTTCTTCGGTGTCTCGAAAGAGAGTCATAAGATTCAATTTATTAAATAATACACAAAGTGATTCTTAATTTTCCGTTAATACATCAACACAGTAAGCAACAATATACATACCTGAAGAACCCGTCTATTATATACAGTGGTCTCCCGCTAATGTTCGCTAGTTACATTTTCTAAGTACAATTTATGTAATTCATTGTTCTTAACATTTTAATCGTGATATACATGCCCATATCATATCATGGTTTATTCTGTTATCCACATTTATATGGGCAGCTAAATATTATGAACCTTAAACATGTGTGTTCTGTAACTTCCTTATATCAACAATTCTATAATTGTTTCGTTAGTTTAGATCCATCAATTAAGACACTTTATAGTGTAACAATCTGTAAAAATCGAGCGTACAATCGAGGCCGATCCTTGTATTTTCGTATCTTCGTTCTGGCATTTGTTCAAGGGCCATCAATATTCACGACAGTAGCAGAGAACGCGAGCATTTAGTAATATCGGGCGAGTTTTCCTCCGACATTCGACAAGGATATCGCATCGCGCTCGTTTGAGAGCTACACGGGAATTCTCGTTGTAACCATACGACCGAAAAATTGTATCGTCGAATCGCGTGACGATCGACGCAACCCTGTTGGTCGTAAATCAAGTAGACTCTAAACTCGTGTAGAGCGCACACGTACAGTCGGATCCGCGTTCGGAAGGAATACTCTCGAGCTGGCTGACGTTTCTCTTATTTGATCGTTGATTGTCATGCGAAACGCCACACTTCCTATTGATTGGGGGTTCCTCTACCCCGCCCCTGATTCGGTCCTGCGTGTATGTCTTTTCGTTTCGCCGACGGAAGAATATCCCAGGACTTGTGTACGGTCGCGTCCGTGTGTCCTCGTACGTATTCAGGATCGCGATACCGGGAGGAAGAGGGACGAAAAGAATGCCGGGACAAATTTAGGGACCGTTCGAATGGAGATACCGTGTCGATGTTACTCGCATTTGCATTCTGACTTTCGATACAAACCCCTTTGTCCCAGACCCCCCGGCTTCTTATTCGTGCTTCGCTACACCCTTCCTTTTTTTCTTCTTTTTTGCCCTTTCATTCTCTCCCGATATCTCGGCTTTGCTTTTCTCTCCTTGCCGTTCGGCGTCTTCTTTTTCACGGGGCTGAGTTAACTACCGGATGAAATTCAACTCAAGGTCTGCTTCTTTCTGGATCCCATCCTTATGCTTTTGTTACGTTCGAATATTTTCTATCGTTACTTCGTAACCTTTTCTTCGGAGTTCGAACGCTCTTTAACCTAACAATAGGTCACTACCTCCTGGACACACATAGTACACCGTCATCAGAATTTTCCAATAAAACTTTCACAGAATCCCGATCACATTCTATAGGCAGTTAGTTAGGGGCGCTGCTAACGATTATCGATGAGATATCAAAATCTTATTGATATTGAGGGAATGATGTAAGATGGAGATTCAGCGCATAATAAATTTATAGAATCACATAATGGATCTACTTGGAAAAGAAATCGTTACATTGTGAGCGTTGAATGATCGAGTCTTACTCTCCTTACGAATATTTCTATTCCAATATATGTAGTTTGATTATTTTAATATTTCTGTTTAATAAACTCATTCTGTCTTTTATTTATATAATTATACAAGAAGAAAAAAAATACTACACTGCCCGAAATTTTTATAAAGCCACCTAAATTTTTATATATTTAAAAAAAATAATGGGAACTGTATTATTGTTTAACTATCTATGACTATGCTTTCTACTGAATAGAAGTGCGTACCCCACTTTTGCAATGTTTCACTTTTTGACGTTACTGCATACATTTTAAAAGATCCGAGCATCGCGAGATTGTTTGTCGCGCTTAAGTGTGTCGAAATGAGCGCAGATTCAGAATGGGCTTAGAAAATTTTAACTTATGCTCCGACAAAAGCGGGTCAGCAAGATTGGTCGTTGAATTCGAGCTGCAAAAACGACAGTACGGGATCCAGAAAAAGGAAGAGAATGATAAGTGATGTAAGGAACGAAGAGGGAGGCCGAGAACCGGTGAACTCGGAGTGATATGTACGGGCGTAGGTATGCGGGGTGAATATTTCACGAGGAAAATTCAGTTACGTCCCGAAGATTCTCAGGACACGTAGAGCTCGTCCGCCACGGCGGAGCATTTTGGAGTATTTCAGACTTAGTTAGAACGTTTGCGTTCCTATTTAACGTCCGATGCCTTCGAATCTTTCGCCAGTTTCCTTCTTGTTTTCCTTACGCGGATACACTGCATTTTTATGCGCCGCCAACGACGAGCAGCGACGTACATTCCACCAGTAATATTTTTTACAACAGCGCGGTTTAAAAATTATCAAATTAAATCTAATGTCATTTTATTTCAAACGTTCGCTAAATAACATCCATCAGATACGTTTTGCAGATGAAACATTGATATCTCTTTCTAAGGAGAAGCTATAAACAATGCCCCTAAATTATGATAAAACTAGCGAAAAGATGAAGCTATTTTCTTGATAATTAAATTTGTCTCACACCGAACGTGTCAATTGTGTTACCTTCGTCGTTGTGGAACGTTACAGGCAATTTTTATCGAGTGTAATTTCGCGGGAAATCGGCGACACCGCGTATTCAGTCTCGAGAGGCGACGTCAACTTCATAGATTAATATTCTCCCATTACAAAGCGTTGACATCGTGGACACAGTTGAAAGTAAAAATTCTTGTGTGTTCTGGAGAGGACTCTTTCGAGACGTGGTAGCGCAGAATCGAATTCCTTACCTCATACGCAGGGTCTAGCGAAAGAAGGAGGCACCGGGAGAGGGTCGATGGAGGGTGGAATGGAAAGAGGTTGGAAGCTGAGTCGACGTCTTTCAGCCGATATAAGCGCGGAGTGCAGGCGGAAACGGGAAAGAGACAGACGCGGAAAGAAACAGCCGGAGGGACGGGCAACGGGGGTAGGTGGAGGGTGGGTGTGAGGAGAAGGAGGCACGGGATACGAGATTTCGTATGTCTGCCTGTCCGTCCGTCTGAACCCGAGGGCACATCAGCAGCTGCCAACTTCGAAGGAAGAACTTGGCAGATAGACGCATGCCTCCGCCGCGATGTGAGAAAAAGAGAGTGAAAAAAAGATAGTACGGATAGTAGGATAGGATAGGTAACCTAATAGAAAGAGCTGACGGCAGGGTAGAGAGGAGAAGGAGGGCTTGAGCCGTCGTCATTGGCAGAGGGCTGTCGACTCGTCTGCGAGCGGTTTAAAGTCGAATTCAGAAAAGCGAAATCCTCCAGGGTTATCTATCTTGCGACGTGGATGCGCGTAACCTACATACACGCCAGGGATAAATACGAGCTCGTTTCGTCTTTCCTCGTTCGACGTCTTTTCTGCCGCTCGAATGTTCCAAGGGAATCGGCTTTGCCAAGAATCATATGCCGCTTCTTCACATTTCTTTTTCTACTTTGCTCCTAATTAGACGACGGATCTCCTATTCGATTCTTTCTCCAAGAATTAGAATTTCATCGGATAACCGAAATAGTTCGTGCACTTTTTTGGTCCAGAGAATGTCTGTGAATCGTTTCACGTTGTACTGTATTAACAGTTGATACTGGTTGAGGTGTTCTGATATAAGTCATATCTTTTGTGAAATATATTTATTTAAAGTGTTCTTAATGGTTCGGTCTTAACCAGTATCAACTTTCAGAATCGTGACCCGTGAATTTGCAAAACTATGTAGTATTTTGCAAAAACTACAACTACGAATTTTTGATGCATTCAATGTTTGTAAATTCTGTTAATCCCCTATTTGATCTTGATTTTGATTGTGCTTGCAAACCACAATACGAATGCGAGGTAAACCAAGGATTAGCATCGAAACGATGATCCAGTAGTTTCCCATACTTTTCAGTGTATCTTCTCAAGAAACTGATCTCTAAAATTAAACGAGCTTCTTCGGATTCAAACTGCGCATCACACGCGAGGAATATGCTCGCGTATACGTCTCGTAGGAAGAATTTTTGGGGACAGCGTACGAAAGGGGGTGACTACGAGGGAGCGTACGAGTCTTGCGTCACCGACGCACCCTTAGACTCCATCCTATTCTGCGATTCTACTCACTCATTCCACTTTGCTCACCCCCTGGGAACCACCGGGACTCCTATTCCTCTCTTCGCATCCCACAGTTCCGACACTGACGTCCCGACATCCGCAGTACTCGGCTCTCTTGTTCTCTCTACCCTTCGATTCGCCTTCTCGCTCCTCCGTTCCGCGTGTTTCTGTTCCACTCCTGTCCCAACCACCCTCTGGTTCTTTTCCAGGTCGTCGTGGCGTCGTTCCCTCTTTCTTCGACTCTCCTCTTTCGTTCCTTCGTCGTTCCTCCACCCTTCTCCCGCATCAGCCCACCCTCGTTCGTACATCCAATATTGTAGATACGTCCCAGCTTCGTCTCGGGAATCGTGAGTGTACGCCAGCGACGCCCGTTCGTGCGCGTACAGGTGTGTACGAGCAGACAGGTGCGTGTCGTAGACGATGCAGGGTTTCCCCAAGAATTGCAGACATTTTTGTCAAGACGAGGAACGAAGGTATGGTCGCCCGGAGAACGATACGCGACTCGGTAATAAGAGAGTTCCGTTTCTGTTAATTTTCGAGGATTTATTTCCAAGTTTCAATCCTTTCTCGCCTCTCTACGGTACTCAGAGGTGGAAGGTGTCGATATTTCGAGGCAATCATTCGGTTGGATTTAAATTTCTGTTATATCGTGATCCTCTATATAGGTTCTGTCACTTGGTATGGTGTTTGGAATTAGCACTCAGAAATAATGAAAAATGTCCATACAAAGATTATTCTCTTTCACTTTATTTTCAAGTGTTTCACCAAGTATTTGGTTGTTTTGGAAAAAATATTCAAAGTAATATTACCTCTTTAGAAAGCAATATATTTCTTTAATAGCTTAAAGCATTTTAAAATTTAAGAAGACTTTATCTTCTAACACTTGTATAAATTGCTTTAAAATTATAATAGTATAAGATGGAAATTCCTAATAAATTGTTATAAGTAATTTCTATATATTGCCCTAAACGAACATCAGTATGAAACTGCGGTCAACATATAAAGTCTGTAATTCATCGGTTGAGAGCTTGAACCTGAATCTTGTTTGATCTTCAATTTACTTAATTGAATTGAAACATTACAATATATACGTGAACTTTAATAATCACGATATTCATTAACTTATTTCTAGTGAAATAATTATCATAAACGTGATGTGACATATTTTAAATAATGAAATAAAGATTTCCGAGAAATGTGATTACTAGTACAGTTAAAATTGTTTAACGCGTAATTTAGTTTGCGATAAAATCAGTTTTCATTAATCACCTCGACGATAAACGGATCGTAAAATAGAACAAAACTCGTGTTCGCTCGGTCGTGCGTGGAGCGTGAATTCAATTGTCGCGCGGGCCAAGTCGAATTCCAGGAGGATTCATTTGCCTGAAGCGTATCATCCCTTAAGTCAACTCCGTTCCGTTTGCTCTACATCCGTGGCGCACGGCACCCTCTCTCATTTAAGGGTGCACACGGAGTCAAGGTCGCGATGAGACGTGAATGAGGGAACGAGCGAGACAGGACGACGCTAGAGAAGGCGAGCACAACGACGCCAGAATGAGAGGGAAACGGACTGAGATAAAGAAAGGGAAAGGGAGAGGGTGGAGGGTAGGGTGGAAGCGAGAGTAAGCGGGTCTGAGCGAGGAAGATGAGACCAGAGCGGTGAGGAAGGTAGTTTCCCCCTTATAATTAATGTGTAAGGGTAGGTCATAGTACGCGCGCTGCTCTGCCTTCCTTCCAAGGGAATTAAATTACATCAGCTGATTCGAGGGACAGAGGAAGCGAGTGAGAAAGGAGGAGAAGGACAAAGAAGCCAGAGAGCCATTCCCTTACCTTCTTCCTACCACCTTTGAATCTTCCTCTTCCTTCTGGGCTGGCTACGTTCCCCCCGCAACCACTTGTTAAACGGTTCCATTGTCCTCGAGATCGTGCTAGCGTGGATGAGTCCTTGATCAAGGAAACTTGGAATATACTTGTAATAATACTTGTTAACGCGTTTCACGTTGCGCTAATATTTCGATTACCTTTAGGACGTAACATACAAATACTAATGACGGTATATAAATGTAACATCTTTAAAAAAATGTTGATCAAAGTACGAATATATATATAATCTTCCTTTCAAGAGTGTGTCTTTCACCAGCACGTCCAGATTAAATTAGTCATCGAACCAAATTATGAAATGATTCCTTCGGAAGAATCGGACGAAACTTTCGATCGAGTCTAATGAAAGACGAGTTTAGATAGATCACATTCTGAACTCTGTCGTGCATAGGCATCCTTGTTCTGGAGGGTCCTCCTGCGATCAGGAGGATCCTTCCCGCTGCGCGACGCTCGTCTTGCAACATCGAAAAGGGAGTCGGTTGCCAGAGGAAAACTCGTGAGGGGTGGCGTGGTGCACGTTGGTAACAATCTCGGATAAGGAGTAAAGCTCGCGGGGAGGGAGGAGGGTGGAAGGATGGGAGGGTTTAGAGGGTGCCAGCGGAGGCGGATGCGGTACGACGAGGGATGTACGGAAAATAGAAAGAATTCAGATCACGGAACGCGCGGGGTGAGGCAGGAGGGATGGAAGTAAGCGACGAGGTTGGTTCTAGCAGAAGAGCAACAGAGGCGTACCACAGAAAGAGGGAGAGAAGGGCGTGTAGGGGGTGGAAAACGAAGAACGGAAAAAAGAAAGGGGAAAGGAGTCCCTAGAACGAGAATGGAATCAATACACGGAGGCAAGTGTGTGCCTCTGGTTCCACATGCGTGTTTCAGTGCCCGGGGAGGCCAAACACGCGAGTTTCCACGGGGGTGGATAAAGGCGGCCGCTCCATCCCCTCCACGGGACCAACCCTAGGGGCCACGCGTGTGCGCCTTTGCGTGCGTACCCATATATGAGAAATTCGATAGTATCGAATGTTATTGGAATTTCTTTCTGTTTGCTTCTCAGGTACACGTATTTTGCTCAAATATTGCGAATCGTTGTTTTTGTCTTATTTTTCTGGATCTGTAAAATTCATAATTGTTGGAAACATCGTTCTGTTGTGTTTCGGAAAATTTATGCAACGATTGTAGGTGCAAATAATAGAGACTTGCGCTTCGATCTTGGAGATGGATTTCCTGAGTTCCAATTTTATCAAGCACGCGACAAATTGAGATTGTATGTTAATGTGAGGTACAATGAAATGGACACTTGAAACACAAAATCATTGGATACAAAAATAACATACGACACTCTAATCACATGGTCTTAGCAGAACATAGATTACATTGAATATGTTAGATGTCATGAAAATCCATTTTACTAAAATGAAATCGACAACTAAACGTAGCAAGTGTGATGCTCAAGACTGGTGTATTAGAGTGCGTAAAATGTACCTTAACACCATTTTGTGACAAATTAATAACTAGAAAAACAACAAGACAAGAAAATGCTTTTATCCGTTTCCACTCAGGTTATGCAAATTTTTATTTAAAAAAGGTAAAATATTCGAGATGTATTAGGGGTGGCGAAAGCCCTCGGCGTATCTTTTTGTCTTGCCAATAAAAATGAAACTCCCATCACGTATGATCGATTCTTTCTGCCGTCATGGGGCTGCAACGTCATTTTCGTCCCTCCAACGATCTACCCTCCTGCTTATCTTACAGGATACGTACGAATACTACTCGTATAACCAGGCTCGAGAAGAGCGACGAGGGGGGTGTTGGAGGGGGCAATATTCTTGACTCTATCAATTCTCAACGGGAATGGTTGGCAGCCACCCATGAACTCTTTGACGTTGTTGATTTGTCTCGAAAGCCTCTTCTGCTTTCGAATCGGCTCGACGTATTCGAAGAAATACTGAACCCATGGTTCGCGATATTAAAATTTTATTATTATGGAGGAAACGAGAAAATTATTGCTAATATGTTTCAATCGTGACAGGTGCTTGCTCGCGGCATCAAATTATTGATCGAGAACAATATATAATCATATAATGTCTGCTATTGTAATTGCCGTTCTGTTACCAACAAAGACAAGTGATGAATTATAATATTTAGTTTCAGACTCAGGTTCAGGCACTCATTGCAAAAGAATGGATCTATATTGATCTTTAACTTCTCCCTTGCCCGAGTTTATATTATTCTAATCATTGTATCATTGGGAAAATAGAATATACATTGCTTTTAGTTGGAAAATAGATCATTTGTTCTTACTAAATAATTAAATGTAATAAATTGGGGAAAGATTATCGTTCTTTATTGGTATATTAGAGGGACGAGTGTTAACAAAGAGTATTCGAAATAACTCTTGGTCGAGTCCTCTTCAGGTGCAATATATTCGTTTAGAAATTATTCTCAAATTTATGAGAATATAATTCTGTCTATAATTAGTATATTATGTCCATAGATGAGTGATAATTATACAGTACGAAGGTTTTCTATCTAGGAATTGATTTTAAGTAATACTTAAACAAATCTATCAGACGGTTGTTAAATAGAATATCGTAAGATGTTTTATTTTTCGAAACCTGCACATTTCCCGAAAAACGCTCGTCTATGGTGCAGTGTTGCCCACCAAGCTACATGCTAATTCTACTTAACTCCGTCACGTGCAGATTTCGTAAGTGCGAACGCGCCTCGCGAGGGAACGCATGTGACGGTACACGCCGAGAAATCCCATTTAATTCCATTCCACTCGCATTTCGTAAAGCTGTGCGGTATTTACGGAAGTACGCACGGTGCTTCGATAATTCCATTTGCCGAGTCCGTCTGCACCGGCACGTGGTCGATGGGAATGCTCCTGCATTTAAAACAGTGCGTTCGCAAATAAATCAAGACACGAGTCAACAGAGTCGGATTTTAGCGGGACTAGCAGATTCCTTTTGTTGGGAATCTAATTATCGTAAATTATTGCTTCGATATTCCTCCGTATTGCGGTATCGTAGAAAGTGCAAGGGAATATTTATTAATACAAACCCTAGAAAAATGTTCTCGTTGCAAACAAAATTATTTTAAGACACATTAATAAATGTTATACTCTTTTTGTACTTTTTCAGTAAACATATTTAATATTACAATCTAGTGAAATTAACTCTTCCACATTTACTTGAAAATAGTTCTTAACACTGTCTCAATTAATGTACTGAATTTGTCAAACAGCTTATGTTACAATGGTATCATTCAATAGGTATAAAGTATAATTGGAACACGTAAAATTTTTCTATTTTTTTATTGGAGTTTCTCTAACGAACACACTAATCGCACGAATCGACAATTCTCGATGACAGAGCAGTAGTCGACACGAAGCACCACAATGGTTAATGTACCCTATTCCGCGGCAATTCGTTTGCATCTCGTTAAACGGGAAATCGTTGTCGAAGGGCGGGGACGACACGCGCGCAAAAACGCATACGAATCTCGCGACGCGTTAGACGAACGATAGAAAGAGGAGCACGGGGATAGGGAGTCTCCTATGGACATCTCTGGAAGAAAGGCACGGGGTTGTCATAGCGACCGCACTGAATTCCATAGACACACGCATCCCCCAAGCAGGGGTGAGCTGCACACGTTCTACGTTCCTGATTGGGTGTTATTTTTTTTCTCGATAATGCCTTTTGCGAAGCCCTTTCGATCGTTCCTATGTGCAGGCGAGCATGGTCGAGAGAGTGGGTGGTCTCGAGACTTTAGGGTGGACAAATTTCTTTACATAGGCGACTGTCTGCAGTTCCTTTATGGTGTTGTGGCATCTATGTTTGCTTGTCGTTGTTTGGTTCGAGTTTGATCTCTCAGTGGAAACGAATATATACGAAAATAGTGGATTTTAGGATTGTCAATAAAAATGAGATTGTCTACTAGTCTATAAATATGGACATTGATAACTCATCGAAAGTGAACTTTTATCTTTTTAAATATTAAATAAAACATTTAAAATTGTATTGCATACATGTATATATTAAATTTCATGAACGTTTGGAATTAAATTTGAACATTTTAATAACTGTAGCAACGCACTCGAGTAGCGTAACAATGTATTGATCACCGATATTACGAGTGAATGGGATTTTAACTTACTTTGCATATCTATCGGCAAGATGCTTCATAAATATGAGGCAGTAAAGTAAGGATAACATGTCGACAAGCTTATGGTAATTTCCTTTCTGGCGCGGAGCGGTATTCTGATGTTTGTGATACGAAGTGTTCGCAAACTTGACAGGAACGATTTCGCTTCCTGTTATCTCGAATATCATTAAAGTTTTCGGTTCTCTTTCATTTTTTAAACAACAATATGAATTATTACACATTCGCACGCGACTATTCTTGTGTACTTTATAATACCAAATACACAGTGTCAATTTAATCGAAATTAAAATAAATTCTGTACAAAAACATTAGAAAAATACTTATCTTTATTTGTTGTATAGGAACAGACAAAAATATTGACGAAATCGTACTAAAAATAATACATTCGATTACCTGCACTCTAACTTTTAAACAAAGAACACACCTCTATTAGAATAGAAGTAAAAGTAGTCCCAAAATTGTCAGAATTATAAGAATTTCAAAATAAATTAATTCCCAACCTTTGATAAGGTTTACTAAACACAGAACGTTGCTCTGAGTCGTTTTAACAAAAATGTTAAATTCGTTTGAAATTGATTAATAGTGCTAGTTTAAAATATTTCTCCCCTTTCTAAACGCGTATGACCGAACACAAGGATTAAATATAATATTGTTTATTCCTTTAGGATTACGAAAGAAGGACCAATGTAAAATTTTTTAAATCAATCAAAGTACCTTGGTGGAAGGTTGAGGTACGATGGCCATTCTTCAGTCGAGTAACAGAACCGAGTGTTCGGTTTCGAGGTAGCGATTCGACAGACCAAGGAAGGGAATGATGTCGGCCCATTTCGCATTCTGTCACTGGAGAATTCCGTGGATGCCGAAGACGGGGCCCGCGCGCGCGGAGGCGTGTTTATTTGGCCGGAAGTCCGTTCATAAATCTGGCTGTTTTCGAGTCTCTTCTGTGAAATATGATAATAGATGTGAGAGCGATGGAGGGCTGTCTGGAGAAGGTAAATCCCTGCGAAAGGAGAGAGCCAGAGTCCGTGGACTAACCTCGGTGAACACTTACAGCCCTTTCCATTGTGCTCTCACGTGCCGCGAGGGGCTGAAAGTAACCGACAATGTCTCCTTCTCTCTTTCTCTCTCTCTCCACGGTGTACCCTGTGGATTCTCGATCGTGAGTTTCCCCGAGAAAGTTTGCAGATTACTCATGCGAATGCCGCGGTGCATCGCGTCGGATAGTGAACTCGTTGAATAAATATGTTTCGTGGTTTCTCCGTAGCTTCACTTTTTGCCACGCCACTTTTTCACCTTCATCCGCCGTGTCTCGACCGACGAGCGCCAGCCGAATTGTACGTCTCGTGTCTCGTGATATCGCGAAACTTTACTAAAATAATAGGAATAATTAAACGGTAATGTCCCTTCGAGCACTTTGTCGGTTTGTCGATTTATCTTAATCGAGAACACAATATGAATTAGAATATAGGGAGCAATGTATTTACTACAAAGTAGCTGTCCCATATTGTATGCTGAAAACAGTTATTTACAAAAAAAAGTGTATGTATATAATTTAATCATGGACGTAAAAAGATAAGATAAAAAATGAAGTATTTAAATGTTTTTTCCAAAGTTCTATTAACTATGTACCTATATCTTTGGAACACTTTACTACACATATTTCCAAAGAAGTTTTCCACTAAAATTGTAAGTACCCAGGTTCGTATTTCAGCAGATTGACGAACCATCCTTTCGTCCTTTTTAAATATACATTGCAGCTCCTTATTATCCCTCTCCATCGCTCTCATTCGAAGGAGAACGGCGTTAAGCAAGGCCTGGGTCATATTAAGGTAGGTCGTGAGCCATAGCCTTGGTTAACCAAGTGCTTTCGCCTTCTCTTCCTTGCGCGTCTTCTCCCTTTGGCTAAAGAGGGTGCGCAATTCCGGCTCTGCACTCCTCCTTCTCTCTCTTACCACGGTCTCTTTTTCTTTTTGCCATTCGTTCCGCAATCTCTTTAAGACTTTAGGGTGGCACGGTGGAAGGAGTAACCGGCAGATGAGGTAGAGTATTAATAAAAACTCGCATCGCATCTTATCATCCCCCGAGCGAGCCCTCGTAGCCACCGCCACCACGTGGAAAATGCTTACCGCTGCCACTTTCCCTCTTTATCTCTGTCACTCTTACCCCCAAGTAGAATATTGTTTAAACCTCGAGCGTTGTCTCCTTCCCGTTGATTTATACGCGAGGATTCGTTGTTATTTACGCATTAAAGTCATGATTCCTATACGTTTAGAAGAAAACTTGCAAAGCATTTAAC
This sequence comes from Colletes gigas, assembly GCF_013123115.1. Classification (NCBI taxonomy): domain Eukaryota; kingdom Metazoa; phylum Arthropoda; class Insecta; order Hymenoptera; family Colletidae; genus Colletes; species Colletes gigas. Next base: position 383,404 of record NW_025106694.1, on the reverse strand, counting down.
ACTACAAGCGTCATTCAATTACGTAAATTGCACAATTGTATTTCAATTACGAACTATGTTAATAATAAAATAAACCTAATAGATAAATTATATTCTGTTCGTAGAGATCCATTGAACACAAAATTCTTATTTTTTGCAGGAATATTAAAATGGCCAATACGAATATTACAAAACAATAGATGCTTTCTCTAACTCTTGAATAAAGATAGTTATGCAAATTTCCTTTCGACTCTTCAGTAGATGCGCGAATTTGGTGGTTATTTGAATGAATGTAGTACTCATAAATATTTAAACCATTAATCAAATAAAAAAAGGAATATAAAGAATGACACAAGAGCGAAGCATTCGGTTGCTAAACGTAGGAAGCAGGCCATTGTAACGCAACTTCCTCGAACGGTTCTCCAACCGGAAGTTTCGCTTTCATCCCCCCACGGGGGTTTTATTAGATCTCGGTTTAAACATCCTTCTGACTTGGTCCCTTTAAACTGTGCAGAGTGGCACAATTTAAGCGCGACCTTGCGCTTGATAATAGTTTATGAAGTGGGGCCGTGTTCTCTATGCGGAACGACAGCTCGTAGTTTGTTGGAGAGAGAAAGAGAGAGTGAAGCGGGGTGGGTTTATGTCCCGGAATTAATTAACCTGCAACCCCTCCGACTGCAGCCATTCCACCCTCTCATTCTCTCGCTCTGAAAGCACCAAGCGTGCCAGCCATTTTGTCCTCGACTCTCGCCCTCGAAATTCCATTACCCACTTTCTCCACCCCGCGCAAACTACCCCCACGCTTTTGTCCCATTCCCCGCCCTCGCGTTTCTCTCACTCTTTATCGTTCTTTCTCTCTCGCTCTACGATATGGTCTGATTTTGTTCGCTTGCTCTAACCTATTCTCTTGCCACCCCTTTTGGCACTGTCATCATTCGCGCGGTTTCACCCACCCTTCATGACGTAAACCGCCACCCACTTCCGGCCAGAACTTTCTCTTAATGGAAGACCGTTAAAGCCGACCTACACGCGCGTTACGAGCCTCGTACTGACGGTTTTAGTTGGTTCTACAATTTTGTAAACGATCGTAGGTTAATATATTTTATGAAACAACACGCAAGGTTGAAGAAAATTGTTTTTCTCGGGGTATAATTAAACGATAATTTGACTAGAAATGTTCTATTTAATCTTGAGAAACAAAGGTACTTCTTTCAACACTTAACATTTTTATTATAGAAACTACATGTTAAGTAATTTCATAATGTACATACAATGTTTGTATCAACAGTGAAATAATCTATAATTACGACACAAATATTTTTCCATTCGTTTGGTTTATCACGAGAATATTTATAGCTTTTTTGCTTCGCACAGTCGTAACCGAATATTAAATGACTTCCAAATTTTCAAGACAGGGAATTTCTCACGCAATACATCGGTAACCCTCTTTGAGACTGCTACGTCGAGGCTATTTCCCATGTAAATGTATACGGACATTCATCAGAGCCCATTGTGATGCCTTCGCGCACCACACGCGAGAAAGTATTCCGGTATTCCGAGTTGGCTTGCTTATTGCTTATCACGGGATCCTTGAAAGCATCGACAGCGTGTGCCACCACGCACGATCGCTAAAGGGCTGGTTTCTCCCTTCCATGATTGAATGCGTAATCTACGATGTTTTCGTCGCGAACTTGACGATATTTCGACGATAAATCGCTTCGTTCGCGAAATGTTGCAAAGTGTGTTCACGAAAGTCGGATAAGGACGTCCTTTTCGATAAGAACATTTGCAAACGTTGAGTTCTACATTGAAATTACATTTGTTAGTAACATTTAGTAGATTACTTTGCATAGAGTAATTAATCTCTAGAGTAGATTCCAAGGTCTTTGAAATTTGTTGTGATAATTTAACGTTAAACAGCATAAAATATTTACAGAATCACTTACTCTAATACTAATTAGCGTTTTAACAGATTGATATCCTATGTATACACGTACGACACTAATCTTTTCGTTACTACGATGCCATTTTTCGAGATACACTATTTAAATACGAAGTGTTTTACTTAAAAAATGCACGGATCCTAATTTACGAATAAATTTATTCGTCATTCGAAAAATAAAAATTGCTGATATGTTGAACGCGCACCGTTGAAAATTACAAATGCTGATTCGAACGTGCTGTCTCGGAGACCGTCGTACATGAATATCAAAAGGAAAACGTTTTTACAAGAAGCCCTTACTTTACATACAGAAAGCCAGCTTGAATTTAAGAAAGTACTGAAAAATGTAGCTCCTTAAGGATTAATGATTTCAAGGTAGACGAGACAGAAATAATAGCGTAGACTCTAAATCAGCAACGCAGTCAAGGGTTAAAATTAACATTCTGCGCCCATATTCCATGACGATAAAGTTATTGTTTAAAATCGAGACTCAGGGAGAACAACGGGAGTACCACCGAGGCCAATGCGAGCGTTTAATTCTTAATTCAATTATATTGAATTTTTTTCGAAAGGCATAATCCGATTAACATCGAAGGCGGAAGCCATAAATTGAAGTATCATCTCTCAAGGAAAGAGCCACGGTGCCGGGTATAATTATGTTGATCGCGTTGTCGTGAAGCAACAGCGCGCGAAACGCGTCCGAAAGTACTAATTAAATGTTCCCTGTATTTTTTATCAATTTCGACCCTAACGATTACGATCGGCCACGCTGCCCGCATCTGCGTATCATTTATCGAGCACCTGCTTTTTGTCCGTCGACTCCACGCGATCTCTCGTTTAGGTTACGATCGAAGACACGCCGTAATAAAAAGTATTTTGATCTTTGATCGCTTACGGGACGATCAAACCATTAAATAATACTGACTTTTTAATACGCCTGAAACTGCAGCTAGAGCTCAGGTATTCAAATATTATTGAAATTACAAATTTATTTTAATCCTGATAGGCACAATTGCTTTTTCAAGAAAGCGGTTACAACTATTAGTTTGTTCATATTTTGTATGTTTATTTATGTATTTAGATGTTAGACTTTTTTTTTATTTGTATATTACATTTTACAAAAATCACTTTCATTGAGAATGCTATATAATAAGAGATACATCTATACGTATGAAAAACTGGCGTGACGATGAACGCGTTAATAACGGTTTTACCATGTAATTCTTTTGAAAATGACAAACGTAAATCGAGTTATAGAGGGTTAACAAGGCGCCTCCGTGGCATGCGTCTCTAAACATTCACGTTCCTAATTAAGAATAATTGCATCCATTAGCTTTACGAACCTATTGTTTCCTGCGACAGCGAGGCACGCCTTTTCATCGCTGCGTCTCGAGTCCTTTGTCGGTCGGTTTCTATGTGTTTGCAGGTTCGATCTGGCACGGTTAAACAAGTCCTGGCCAGAATAACGACATCGTGAAACTGTCGTCGCGAGCACGTGCTATCGTGAAGATTTGTACGGGAAGGCGCGGTCCTCGAGAAAGGTGGCGCGCGTCGCGTGAAATAACGTCGCACGAGGACCGTTAACCGGGTCCCTCCATAATGGACGAAATTTGCATAGGGGACGTTCGTTCATTATTCAAATCGAATTATGTCGGCCGATTGACACGTTCTCAGGTGGTGGCTTTTCAAATTCCCGAGGCGGCCGCCGGGGGTCCTTCGCGCGCGAGATGTCGTGAGAGCGACGTATTTGCATACGGAATTGAACTCTTCCATTCTGACGTTTTACGGACCCTCTAGAGTTGGCAGCTTAAACAAAATTGAGGGACAGGATGAAAAGAGAGCGGCGAGATGTCGACGTTACGTTCCTTTCGGCGACGACTGTTCGGGAAAGCGAACTTTTCTTTGTCGACGTCAGCTTTCTTTCGTAATTGCTCGCACGAAAACGATTCGTTTCACGAAATCACGCAGTCTCGAACTGGAATAACCAGGTAATAACTGTAGTGACATTGGAATTATTGGAATCCTAATTTAGACGAATACGTTGCAGTACTTTCCGACACATCACCTTAACGCTATTTTAATTGAAGGTAGTAATTATGTAAACAAACCAATGTCTTCATAAATATAAATATTATTCTAAACTTGTAGCTTCAACGTGTCCAAAACTGGTGTGAACACTTTTTCCTAGAACTAATATTCTCGTTCAATGAGTAGCTAAAGAAGTATTATTAGTTTTTACCGTCGTAAAAACAGAGATTGCGATCGAATGACAGTGACACGAATCGCGATTAATCTAGAAGGAATTTCTTCCCAGCTGGTTAATGACATTTCAGAGTGAAGGGTTAATTGAACAAAAGCGTACATTACCTCGAACTTTCCGCGCTTGCACACGTGGAATGGGATTGAGATAGCTAGGAATATACTCGGAACTAGTAACGGTTATAATTGTTTCTCGAAGCTATTGAATATGCAGTTCTGGACGAACAATGATATCGCGATCAAAGATCAAGATCAGACAAGCATGTGTGTTACGTTTTACCTTAACATTAATTAACATCGCGCAGATGCTTCTAGGACAATGGATAAAGGATCTTGAGCCGCACGATTTTCAAGATTCTTCGACGTTGTCTCATATGAATAACAAATTTCATCTTTCCTATGCTGGCAAAAGGCATTCTTTGCCTGTAGTATTTTAAAATAGCTATCTAAACGTGTTACCATTCATAGTACAAATGGGTAAAAAGTTTATTAAAAACACGTGTGTATAATAAGAGCTGTACTAAAATCTAATAATGATTTCAAAGTAAATAAACTCGATATTTATGCACGATGTTCATCAATGATATTACTCATATATCCAGTTTTTAATATTTGAAAATGTTTAATTCAGAACTTATTTAGGACACGATTATGTTAAATTGGTATATTGTTCATTCAAACTGGTAATATAAATATTGTAATACTTCAAAAAAAAAGTATACACTAGTCGATATATTAGTAAATGCCCTACCCTCTTAATCAACAAGCAACAATCATTAAATTTTTAGAACTTCCTTTCTAGTTTTATACATCTTTGTTTAAATAGTCTAGTTTTTCCTCTCCACCAACTCGTTTGGCCCTTTTCGTTTCTCGGTTACGACCATTCTTCCAACAAACTCGCCGTACCGTTTATCTCCACCACCCGCACATTACGATCTATCAGGAAGTAGAGGCGAGCACGGGCAGATACGTTGACACGTGCATACATTAGGAGGCAAACATCTGTCGCTCGGCAAAGCGTGATAGACGGCCTTAACAGGGTTGTACAATGGCCGAATGGCACTATGAGAGAGCTTGGAGGCCGGTACACCCGGAAATGTTCCAAGGTTACGGATGAAAGACTGTAGAATAACAATTTATTTCATCATTGTCACTGTGACTTCGATACAGGAAGAACGTTGTCAAATAATGGGGTAGACAACGTCCTTTTTGTCATAAACGAAAAATCTCGTTCAACCAAAAGTTTGAACAAGTTAAATTAGTTTTGAAATACGGAATATTACAGTTGAAATTAATTTGATAGAGAACAAATTCTGTTATACAATGCATACAATTAAGAATTAAATATATTTTACTCAATATATATCTAGTATAAGTGAAAACATTGATCTGCGAATAAACATTTCTGCGATTTTTTACTGAAATCAATCGCTGAAAATGTCTCAGAAAATATTGTCAGTTTCAAAACAGTAATTTATAAAATCCCAACTATCATCGTTTTGAACAGAATTGTATTCTTCTGAGATATAATGTTTCTCCTTTGGATGCAATAAAATCTTGACTATACATTAAGTGAATTATAGTTGTAGTTCAAAATAGACGATTTAAAAACAAAAGAAGAAAAATGATTGAAATTGCACATTATTTTCTGGAAACTCGTAACACTTTCGAAGTTTAAATTAATGTTAAATAGTTGTTCTACACTTTAATTCCATACGTATCTAAAAAACACGTTTCTTCATGAACGAGCAAGTAAGAATTATGTTGGTTTGGATCGCAGGAATTTCTAATGGCATTTATTCTCCCCTGTTTCGTCCAGCGTGAGATACATCGCTGATGGCTTAAGTGATTTACATATAATAACTCGACTCGCCCACGTAACAGAAGTAGCATTATGTATACATATACTCGTTTAGTATATACTCGTTCGACGCGTTTAAAATGGCCGATTAGATACGCCGGGTCACTGATGCACGCTGAATGCGTTAGGATAGATCCCAAATAAAGTTTCAAAGGATTATATAATATAACAGGATTTATTATAATTATTTTATCATCTTGGCAGCGATAAATATTTCTACGTACCCCACGCAAAATTTCAATTGCAGACGTTATAATTGAAATTGTATATTTTGCTTAAAAAAGTATTTTGTTCGAAGAACAGATCCCCCGACTTGCGAATGATTCCGAGTTAAATTTATTCTTCGAAGGAGAGCCAAAAGCCTCAAATTTACTGCTTCGATCTTGCTGGTCCTTTACAGAATCCCCACGGTAAACGAAATTCGATGAGACCATGTACCAACGAGATCGATAGTCTCTCCCTACAGATGGTACTGGCTTCCACGCCTGCAAGCATGCAACTAAAACTACTCCTGCGTGTAGAGATCTGTAGCTTGAAGTTATGCTGTCATCTTGTTCGGCTGCAACGAAACAATCCTAACGCAGGCGTAACAGTTGTTTTAAAACAACAGTTATTAGAGAACTGCACGACGTATAATCTCCAATATTTCCATAAATAAATATATTATAATTGAACATTACCATTTTCTGTGTTAAAAAAAAACCATTTATTAAAGTACTGTACGGTTAGGTTACTTTATTTATTTTATTTTAAGGTTATTCCTTAGAACTCACATAGCAAATCTTAGATAAATAGTAGAATACAAGCGCTATAAATAGTACTGTGCACAAAACTGTAAAATTATTTTACGAAGCAAAAATTTACCGAACACTATAATAGACGTCTCCCAGAGAACGGATTGATATTATCATATTTATTTACTGGTCGTTCTCGACACTCGCTATGCATTCGAAAAGACTTGTCCATAAAACCACAGTGTGGCACAGCCATTGACACTCGTGTAACTTACGTATTCAGTGGCATTCTTGCCAATTGCATATCTAAGCACGCCTACATATTTGTGATTCGTGATAGTACGAACAAGATTTCTCGAACCGCGTTATACATTATTGCAGAAGTGAAGTGTGTTTTTGCTTCCCTCGGAATCGACAATTCGCGTCGAGACAAAACGCGGATACATAACCAGATTCGTAGTAAACTTACCAATCGTATTCGAGCAATAGAAATTCAGGTCAGTAATTTACAACACTGGCTAGTCGATTTATATCGAACTTCCAAGTAATAATCCAACCGTTTCCTCTAATATCGTTTATTTGTCCGGGGGAAAACAACAAAAAGGATCGAGTTTTATTCCGATTGGAGATCGCCCGACGAGTGGTTTCTTTTTCGCGGCAGAAGAGAAGAGTCAGCGAGAGCACGAAGAAGAGCCATCCAGCCGGATATCGACGGGGCAGATGAGCTACCAATAACTCAATGTGCGCTTATAAACTGATCAGACTTCCAACCCTCTCTCCGCTTCCACCTTCCAGACCCGGCACCACCCTCAAGACCTTCGACTCGACCCCGTTCCAATAGCTCCGAGTTCCTCTTACGCCCTTCATGACGACGACGACGACGACGACGATGACATATTACTTGAGACTCCTTCGGCAGAGAGTGAAATGCAAGCGAATTTACCGCACGATTTAACATCCCCTCCGATCTACGGGCATTCACCCGTCTTCTCCCACGTATTCGTTGTGCTCGGTGCACACCACGGGGGGCGGGGGGGTCGAAAAAGTCGAGGATTCCTCGTAACTCAGGGTTAACCGAGTTTCTCGCGACCGTGTTCCGATCCTGTCTATGCAACAACTTGCAATTCAATTGAATTCCTCCAGATGCCGACACGTTCGCCGAATTGCACCCTCCAGGAATTCGGGTGATCCGCAAACTGGTACTCTTGTTTTCTCTCGTCGTGAACTTAACAGGAGAAGACCCTAAATTATTAATATGCTTTTGTAGAACGTTAGTAGAGTGATGCCTTTCGATATATGTAAAATCTTGGGTGTAGATACCCCACAGTTTTTAAGATATGAATAATTACACACTTTAACATAGAAAAAGTGGTGATGGAAACTTTGTGCATCAAGATAACGTAAGTGAAGGTACAGGGAAGCATAGAAATCTAAAACTGTCGATGAAACCTATTCGTCATTCTCTACGAATTTTTCTGCGAGGGTAATAATTCCTTCATGTTTATGATAAAATATCAATTAAATTTCTATATATTACAAAAACATTTTCACTTTGATGCTTCAAGCAACCAAAACTTCATATAATATATTCTATGTATTTTTAGAATAAACAAGTAATTATCGAGCTCAAAGATACATTGCAAAGATGACCTTACTTTTCGATCTGATAACTCAATCAGTCACTTTTAGTCACAATACTTGTGCTTTCGAAACAAATAGTTTATCTATTTTCTCATACCTTCAAAAAAATGTTAACAAGTTGAACGAAACATAATGAAACGTATCTGCACACAGTTAATTAATCAGCATTTAATATCCAGATTGATACACGTTGTATCAATCTTCAGATGCTATCGTAATGTAACTCTAGACTTATTAATTCCCTTTCTTTTTACGCTCACCAGTTAGCCACGTTGATAACGTAGCAATCGAAGGTGCAAGCTCGATAGAAGTTCGACAGAGGCAATCGGTTTTCGAAACGATGATCGATGCATAGAACAGTAAACGCGTTGTACCTGCCAAAGCCACGTAATAAGCATCGAAGGGTAACTGTAACGCAAAAATCGTGTTCTTGCATCATGCCGGAGCGTGCAGAGACACGACTCGTTTCATAGTCGCATTATTAATAGATCCAGTTTAAATACATTTTGCCGACAAGTGTTTTCAATTAAACAACCATAGGAAATAAGCATGTTCGTGTGCGTGGAAAAAATGACACCGATCGCGACTTTAACAAATTAGACAACATTTCGAGGATATATCAAGGCTGTTTCCTGCAACAGAAATGAGATTGCATATTGAACGCCATTAGTCGCGACCTTTGGATTTAAATAGATCCTAACGGAACGCGTTTACACTTTATCGACGAATCGATTATATGAGATGTGTTTGATAGATAAGGTAATTTAGTATCGTATGATACGTAACATTGTCTTAACACATAGAGTTATAAAGCGCTCGTGTAAGCTACGATTCATGTTAAATTGAATGATTATGTGGAGCAGGGTTGGGGAACATAAATTTGCTTTCCTTTCGTTTTTTTTATTAATTTACTATGATAGCAAGAAATTCATTAATTTTGTTTCTCTTTCTCTTAGAAATATATTAGCAAAATGTTCATTAGGGAGTATGATTTAGGCTAGTTTACCTTATCTACAGTGGGTAAAGAAAGTATTAACGTATGAAATATGTACGTTAAAAATGTTTAAAACAATTTAGCGTCTATAGCTAGAGTGAAGTCTCAAGATTATGGCAGTATAATTAGAAAATAATACAATCATGTGTATAGTGTTTACAACATATTTATTTATAACAAAAGAATTATCGATGGTACATTTGATAAATATAAATATCTAAATATTTAAAAATACAATTTAAGAGATGGTGCTAGAAAACTGGGATTACTGGAAGATTTTTACTTTCTATAAAACAATGATCCAACAAAGAATGAATCATTTATAATATACCACACGTATTAAGTACTCCATCACACAGCCCAGATGTCATCTGATTAAGCATCTGTGGGCAGAAATCGGAAAAAGACTTAATTAATATAAAATTACGTTCAAACAAGTGTTATATGGATTTTGGATCGTTCAGAAAATGTTGAGTTACTTCGAGAACAAATATGTTTACGATTTAGCCAAGGTTACTCTAAACGAAAGTTTCAAACGAGGCCCCTACCGTGTTTGAATTAAGGTCTGCCAGGTAGTCTTGACGTGTCCTCTGGCGAACTTAGGACGAAGCACAAACATTTCTTGTCGCGATTCTCGGTCCTTATCCCCTCTTCCGGCTTGCTCCCCGCGGTATGACGTGAAACCAATACTAGTGGCACGGCAGTTAGGACTAGGAGCAAGAACTGAAAACAACAACAGAGCCTACCGAAGAAGATCTTAGGTACTTTTCACGACGTTACAGTAAATCGAGTTATCGTTATTCGAAAATCGGCAAATAACAGTTTCTCGTTTACTAAAAAAGCATATAGAATTAATAAGGTTAGCAATTGTGACCGGCCAAAGTAATACATATCGCGACTCCATTTTCCAACCAGTTCTGGCCATATTAGATCCTTCATACTCGCATTGGTAGTTCATTCTCCCACCTTTTGATTTACCCTCTCCACTTTTACTTTTCCGTGATCTCGTGTATATCTATCAGCAAAATACTCAAAGCATTCAATCGTATCCTAACTATAACTAACAATTTTCTACGCACTTTTAGATAACATTCAACTTTGCCACGTCGTCACTAGATAGACTTCGATTACTTTCAGTGCAACAGATTAGAGCTTCAAAAACAACTTTCTGGGTGAGTGAAACTTATTTATATGGTATAGAGGCATTAGATTACTTGTTCATTCTAATCGTGTCAGTCAATGAGTAACATAATAACGTTATTTGTCAGAAGTGTATATTCGTATTGTCAAATATTAGAATACAGGAATGTGTCGTACATGGTTCACATTTAATTAATTGAAACAACAGTTATTCTTTTTTAATAAGCTATTTTAATTTTATTTATAAGTCTCTATAATAAAGGTTGAATGAAAAAGTTCTTTTTAAGTGCTTCTCAGGAATATTTAATTTAATGAAATGTCTCTTCTGGTACTCTAATATGTAATTATATTTTTTACAGCGATATGACCGTAGATTATATTGTTACTAACATTCCAGAAGTTAGGCCATCCTTTTGAAATTTGTTTCCTAGAAGATAATATATTGTTTCGTTTTTACAAATTGGAACTAAACAATTACAATGAAACCTGTTGCTCAAAATGAATTATAGAATAATTGAATTTTCGATTCGTTAAAATACAAAACATTTAAGTGTTTTCGATATGGAACAGAGCTAAATGAGTACGTTTGTTGATTACATTTCTAGAAGAAGAATCGACGGAGTGTTTTACGAGATGTCAGTCGTTTATTTCGCGAAAGAAATAGAAAGAAACAAAAAGACGTCGAGGAACGCGGATTACATTAGCGAATACTGATATTAAAATCTTTTCGAAGGTGGAATCGTTTGTGCTACAGAAGAAATAAAGCCCGATACATTAGTGTCCCGATTACGAATATCAATGCGAAACGCGCGAGGGTGAATCCTCCGTTTACGAGGCCATTTCTCTTATTGTTTTCGTAGATTCACGAAAAAACAGTAACTGCCGTGTCATTCTTATGTGTTCGAAGCAGACGCATAAACTTAAGCGAACCTGATATCGAATTATACTTTTTTATCGAATTTCCTTTCAAACTATTAAATACAAATTAACCAAACATCAGACAAAATAAATCATTTTACGTTTCGTTGGCAAACTACCTTCATTTTTACAATCAAGGTTCGATAGTTTCTTGTCTACAAAACTGTTATTTCCTAATTTCCCTATTTTTATTTTCACACAGTGTTCTTTGCAGTTATTTATATAGACACCCCAAGTAAAAAATCATAGAGAATTATTTAGATTTCATCTAACCTGTAACATTATCATTTTCTATTCACTTACTATCCAGCACTTTCCGTATCATAGTTTAAAGCCCTTGGAAGGCATCGTCCCAGACCACGTAATAAATGATTCATCTATTCGTCTATGCTTCGTGGCACGAAAGAACTCGACTCTCCCATATCCAGAGCCACAACAGATCGAAGCATCTTTTCCGTTTCCTTCCCGAGGAAATGAAATCCAATGTATTAAGAGAACGACTTCGTTTCTATCGATATAAATTCCACGGGGATGAATTCTATGTTTACGACGCCTGGTACCCTCTGTGTATCCTGGCAAAAAACCATGAGAGAACGATAAGTTCGGCGGCACCGGTCTCGTGAATCCCGCGAATATAACTTCCTATTACCGAACGAGGTTGTACGATCTAGATAGGAGCCAGTCCAGGGGGGTTTGAGGGGTGTCCCGCGTGCCAAAGAAGAGGCGTGCATTAGGAGATTGTGTTCGACAGTTGTTTACGACTAGCTCCTAACCACCTTCCTCCTCGCCTAGCCTTTTGTGTCTTGAAGCCTCTGCTTGTACCTATATACGTACGAGAGCTTCCTTTATCGCCTCTTTCTTCACTCTCCCTCACTTCGCGCGCCTTCTTCGGTCTTCACAGCCGCGCCAAAGCACGGCAAAGGCGCATATTTACGTCGTTGCGCTCACATAACTCTGGCCGACAAACTGGCAAGTCTTCCACTTTCTTCTTCTACGAACACTCTCGTTCTGTTTCGTCCCCGCGCAATCTCGACTCGGCACTTCAGGGACCATCTTCCTTCCATCCTCGTCCTCCATCCTGCGTCTGCATCTTCCAGACGTGCACGCGTTAGCCGCACGTAACACAATTACGGAAAGTCATTTTCTTCTACTCGTTCGCCACCGATTTCGAGGCCTTTCGTCGATAGACTAATAGTCACTTAACGTACGAAATAAATATTAGTCGCCTATTGCATGATTTGGGACAATGGTACGAGGATTGAACAATAATAGGGTGCTAACGCTAGAACTATCGACAATTATGATGTATTTATTTATACCAAAGAAATTAAAACGATAGATTTCTTATGGAGAACCACAGTAAATTTGTAAAAATTCAGACGAGCATATTTTTTACAATTTTTAGTGGAAATTACGAATGAGTTATTTTGACCACTTCGGCAGTTTTAGTGTTAAAACAGCCCCTCGAAGTTGAGTTTATAAAATTTGTTTTTATTTGCTAGAAAAATGTTTTTACGTCTTTCAACTTGTATCTATTACTCTGTTATTAAAATAGGTACGACAACTGGTCGAATACTTTTGAGCAGCAGTGTATAATACGATATCTTTCAATCTCCATTTTTAATGCATCAATTAATTTCTTGCAAACCCACTCATTGCTAACGAGTTGTCATTGGAGATATTTTATTCAAGAATCTTTACGATCATAGACCAACGGCTTATGAATGACTCTATGAGAACATGATCTTTAATTAATTCTAAAGTCATATTTTTAACGTTCGACGACAGCGCGCAGGGAAATAGAGAATTGCCTTTCGAAACCTCGTTAGGTACTAATTTCTGTATTGCTTCCACGTCGTTAAGCACGCATTAATAAAAATAGGAGTGATTGGCATTATCAATATATTGTTCTATAATTTGTTTTTATCTGGACCGGATTGCAAAGTAGTTTCCAGTTCGAGGTAATCGAAACTCGATTTCAAAAATCGGAGGAAATTTTCGTATCTGGGAGTTACTTATTTAATTGGAAAACGTTATGGTTGGTAACGTTGCGCGTATGCAAAATTAGATCAGGGTTGCAAAATCGCTTATCCGTAACCGACAGCTATCGTTGCGCGTCTATCATTTATTCTAAACTGCACTAAACCGCCTGCTTACTGCTTATTCGTGCGCATGACTCCTATTTATTTGTCGTTCGCCTTATTTCAACCAATCCAACATTCCCGGGAGATCATTCGCTGATAAACTGTAATCGAATATCTTTGCTCTATCTCCGTGTACCGTTCCACTTATCGCGGCTAATGATACAAGCGGATGCGCTCTTCCTATTTACAACCGGACCGGCGAATCAAATGCGATAGCCAGCCAGCAGTTTCTCAATGGCACGCGAAATGCTTCGTGACTCGATCTAATTGATGCGCCGCGATTCAGTCGCCGTTCGCTAGAAACTTGCATGTCCCATCTCAATGAGGAAATCGCATAAAATAAACTTCGGTATCGTATCAAGCTTCGAATGCAAATTGGCAATAATTAATAGAGGAAGTGCACCAAAATTAAAATTCGATTTCTATATATAACTTCCTTATTAAATTCATTTTTCAAACTTTGAAATATCTTTAGTTATTCAGAACTAGCTTAGAATCCACGTTTTCGAATTTAGAAATGTGCTTCAAATTCGGACCCTTTCCTTACAAATTCATACATAATTAAGAAAAGTGTCACTTAGGCAGTAGAATGATTTATTTGTATATAAGAATAGTCTATGTATTTTAATTAAAAGAGAGTCTCTTATTATTACCTCCATGATACAGTATCTTAAGATCTTTGAAATTATTCGTGTTTACGTCATCTTTTTCCCCCTAGTAGATGGGTCAATTGCTTTTTCAAATATCACGAAAGCTAGTTTCGAAAGAAGTGCATTCAACACGTTGACTGCCACGGTGGTCACCGGTGACCGACACTTTAAATTTATAACGTGTTGTAAAAGAACCCTAATATTTGTACAATTATAAATAACCTCACTATCGTTGAAGATACAAAGTAATAGATACATCATTGAATTATCGAATATTTCTATGTTTCTGACTATAATTTTAATAAATTTCAAGGATATTTTTAGACTTGGAGAACTGGTATGGCAGTCAATGTGTTAATGTTCACATTAGATCATTTTTTACTAAGTATTAAATATTAGAGAAAAGATAGACAATTTCATATAGAGAAAAACAGACGAATTGATGTTTTTATCCGTACAAAACGGTTTCCTCTCGAAGTCGATATCGAATAATACATAGTTGCAATCGCAACGGCGTCCTGGGCGTCGTGCAACTCCGTCTAACGGCACATAAGAATTACACGAAGGTAGTTAAATGGACGACACCGTTGGTCTTGCACGACCAAATAGTAATCAGGAAGTTTTCGCGCGCTTATCGTGCGGGGAGTGGACTCAATTAACTTGGACGTGAAGCAATCGAGGCGGTGAATAAAGACTCTGACAGGTTTCAAAAAGGGGTGAGGATCGAGGCGAGAAATTAGAGATTCCTTTAATAAAAACACCTCGCTGTTCGTCGAACGGAAGTTTGATGTGTCGCGTGATGGATAAAAGAGATCAGATAATGTTGCAACAGAGTTTCAAAAGAGGCGATTCACTGGAGCGCAGGTGCATCCCAACATGATTTAAAGGCTCTAAAATGCTCGAGCGTTTAGAGACATGCAAGACGATACTTGTATTTTTTTTCCATTCGAGTATTACGTTCCTCTCCAAAGTACGTGTAATATTCGGGCCTTATAAAAGATGAGCGATCCAATTTTTGTTTTTGCGTCGAGTAATTTTTGCAACAAAAGCGAGTGTAACCAACCACCGACCATTATGTTTTTCATTTTCTGACGTTTCACAAAATATCTTATTTCTGATTTTTTCCCAAAGTGCATTAATAAAGAAACCATAGAAGATCATTTATATTAATATGAGAGAATACTTACGACATAGAAAATGGTCTATCTCTATTTCGAGTGCAGCATTAAAGACAAGAAATTTTTGAATCGTTTGGAAGAAGGAAATCGAATAAACAGCTGCGAATTCGATTTAAGGCACGGCAATCAATTTGACTCGCTTAAAAAATTGAGATTTCTGTCGCACGTGATACAATTCTCTGTAATCGTTTCGTGGAAATGTGTTACGCACGCGGCAAACTGTTCGCCTCTGTCGATCGGGCAAGGTATTCGTGACAGCATGTCGTGTGCAAAAATGGTCATGAAATTAGTATCTGTCGGAATTATCTTAAATAAGCGCGTAATTAAAGAGAAATATTTAATTCCATATAATGTACTCTTTAATTGTGCTCCTTACATGGGCGATCTTGATCGTCATCACTTATCAGATGAGAACACCGCGCCTCTGCGATCGGTGTAAAGGATCGTCGATATTTGGGCGACAGGGTTTCATAAATCGAAAGCGTCACGCATGCACGGGCAGGTGGCTTCGGTAAAATATTGGCAGATACTAAATTTTAGTCACCGTCCTTTCTATTCAAAATGTAATGATATTTTTGTAGGCTTCGAAATCGTTACGATCACAGTCATGACAGTATCTCGTATTAGAAGTAAATAAATCATAGATAGAAACTTTAGCTGTGAATAGACTTTTCTGAAGAAAATAAGAAAGTCGTGCAAAGGAAAGAATTTCAACAAAATAGTATTACTATACTCGAACTCGAATTATCATTATTTGATAAGGAATGTGTAGAAAGCAAGAGAGAGAGAAATAATGTATCAGTCACCAGTTATCACTAGACTGAGGAATTCTAAAAAAATTACAGAATGCACTTGATATGCAAAAATATAAGAAATACTTATTATATTTAGAGGTTGAGACAACCTTCTACAAAGCTGCCATTTCATTAGTTCTGTTAATAAAAATATGAATTTGCATAACGATCCACAGTCTAGTCGCCACCATAAAAGGAATGGACCTTGAAAATAACAAAGACAGAACCATTTTTACAATATTTAATGATAACTGAATACGTAGAATTTAAATTGGACACACTGTGGATTCCCAGCGGAGAATCGCCACCGGCAGAAAAAGTTCGTTTCGCACGGTATCGATTGTATCGAACGTCGGTCATTATAGCATCATCAACGTGTACGATGCTCCACGAAAAGACAAACAGGTACGCATCTGCCTATCAGACTCAGCGATGCTTTCGTTTCGTGTAATTTTAATGGAATGATTGCACAACACGCGTTCGGATAAAAGATTGGCCACGATCTTCGAATGAAATTACATTGTTCTTCCATCGACTGGAGCGTAACCGGCAGTTAGACCGTTTTCGTGAATTAGCGGTGATCGAATTCCTACTTAACCACTCGGCAAACCAGACGATTTCCACAATACGTTAAAACATCCATCGATTCCCCGTATCTTGGGCTGCGTGTTCGAAAAAATTGGATTTCAACAATGAATTTTCGTTCCATATCTGGCGCGCTGCAAGATGCTCGTTATTTACGATAATAATCAGTGGAATTATCGCACCTGTTAAAGAAATTAAATTACAGTGTCGAGTGGTGCTTGTTTCAATGCATTATATTACGTTTATAAATAAAATGTTAAGAATACATATACATGAAAATAAGATAAAAAATCCAACACTTGGATACTCCTGTAAATAACACTGATTATTAAAATATTTAACTAAATTTATTCTTTTATTTTTCTCAGTACAATTTCTTGTACCTATTACTATAAACATATAAAACAGAGTAATTTTAAATGAAAAAGACAGTATATTTTCAGTGCTTGTTCTCCGTTTTGTTGCGTATTGTAGGTGAACGTACACCTGCGACCACCGTCGCGGATTTACTATCTTTGGAACGTTAATTGTTTAATTCGGAAGCAACTGGCTCGAACGCGTCATTAAGTTAATCGACGCGGCGTCGTGCAACGGCGAACCGCAACATGATCAAAAAGCGAAACGCTTTGGTCATTGGGGAGCTGATAAAATCTTTCGATGGAGGGCGCGTGTGATTGTTCCTTTTAATAAACGAAAAAACCGGTGTATTAATTCCAGTCCCGCGGGTAAGATATTTACGCGGGCATTAAAAAGGAAAGACCCGGTTTGATGAAGCTGTTGCCGTAGCGATTAAGGTAATTACTATTTATCAAGACGCAACAAAACGGAAACGCGATGGTAAGGATGGCTACTTTATCGTGCTCTTTGCGAAAATTAGACTCTAAATACAGTTATCGTGCTGTACAACCGCTCATTTCCTTCTACGTTTTGGGTACTGAAACAATCTATCTTTGACGAGCGTAGGTAATAGTTTTCGACTTCATTAATATTCATGGAGCCATTTGGATACTTTGTACGGAGACTACAATTAGAATAGCGGCCCAGACCTGAACATTTACCGACAACAGTTGGTTCATAAACGTGTTTCATTCGAAGGCGTTGCTTATTATACGTTTCTAAAATACATACGTATCAGGGAGGTGTGTCAGAAGCTATTTTAAACAATTCATATCATACACAAAATATCCAATTACAGTACGATTTTCATATTAAACATTACATAATCTATTTGCAAACGTGTGGATTCAACTTTCACTCGTCAATTTCTTTATCACAGTCAAGAGGAACAACTACTGGATTGTTCAATTATTTAAAATTTGTTTTATAAAAGATTCTGGAGAAGACATGTCTAATATCTTCATAATTTAACTCTTGTCCCAGAATTAACAAAAACTAACGTTTCATCTTACAAGTGGGTTAGCTATTTTTTAACAATACTAATTTAGCAATTCTGAGACGATACCCTGATTCTTATTAATTCCAATAGTCTATAAAATAATTGGTAAAACCTTTTTGGCATGTGAGACAGATTGTTTTGAACCAAAATAGTCATATACGATTGGCCTATTTCCATTCTTCACTAAGATTAATGTTGTTTACTCTCGATGTCAAGCAAATCGGTACGTACTCGCTATTGATGAAGATATAGTCCAGCCATAATCCTCAGTTTACTACGTTACGACTTGTTTACTTCTATTCACCGTCCACGACGCTGCGTATGCTTTCTGAAACATAGAATATATTTTCATTATGTGTGTGTAGTGTTTTTGCGTTAGTACAAAAGTAATAAAAAGAAAGAATATTTCATTAAAATTAAGTAGATAGAACAAACTTGTCTGGTACAATATGTGTACATTTTGCGTTGCCATTACATGATCCTTCTGCAGGCGATAATAGTAATAGTAATTATATTCGTTGATCGAAGTAACGTACAATGTTTATTGGAATCAATAACGCTGTATTATAAAATACATCGTCATGAATATTTCTGCAATAAAAATCTCTTGGCAAGAAAAACAAACAAAACTTTCGAAAAATCTGTGGTAAAGTAGGTTTCTGAGGAAGCACTATATCTATCAAATTAATAATTTTATATTCGAGCTAAAGTAAAGTATGGAAAATAGAATAGTGATTCAGATAACGGATTCGGTTTAAACATACTAATTAATAGCGTGTAATGGACGTGTAAATCGGTATTAGAGAGTTTCATTGCTCCGATCGCTAATTATAGGCATTTAATCGAAGCGTGCGGGGGACGCCCATGGGCGTTCGAGAAACATGATCAATAAATCTACGTGTTCGAGCCTTATAACTAAAGGCGTTAAATACCTAGGAATAGCACTTAAAGTTTCAACGTATCCGTTCTGTAATATGTTAAGATGTACATTCAGATTGCATTGGACATACCGATAGCTTCTTCCAATGCCAGCAAAACGTCGTATCGTTAACACGTGAATCATTAACGATCCTCTTCGCATGTTCGTATAATAATAAACGATTGCTTTCGAGCTCGGGTAAAAAGAATGTCGCGTTTAAGAGTCTTTGTAGAGGAGTAGTAATATTATGAGGATATTCGCGGCAGAAATAGAAGCCCCGTAGCAGACAAATTGAATGGCGAACGGGCACGCAACGAATGGAGATGTTCGTACACGTGAGCGTCCATAAACGTTCGACCGGTGAAATTGACGACGTGCAAACCAAGGGAACACGACGGTGTTTAGAAATACCACGAGCAAACACTGTGCATGGAACAAGCCCGACTCGGGAAGACCGGGCCGTGTAATGTATTCAAATTGACACCTTTTCGAAAACCTGTAAACAGATTTAAATTCATGCCGGACGACGGCGAAATATGCACGTTTAGGAGTCGTTTCGCAATATTTACGTTTCATTGGCCGAGGGAATCGCTTGGCAATTTTTTGAGGACGAGAGCTCGCGTGTAATTTAAACAGAAGAAACATTCTTCCGTCGAAAACGGACGGGGGGAAAAAATTCTTCATATTTTATGCATTCGATGCACCGACGTTCCCGTTTGTGTGCCAACGCAAAACATATTTATCTTCCTAGCGACAAGTGTTTTCTTTGTATTCGTTCGCTGCATCGATGGAGATAACCGTTATTTTTGCGTCGACCGCACCACGCGATTGAAAATGATCGGAGAGAAAGCCCTGGTGATCAAACACCGATATCTTTTATGCATATTCGAAATATTTCTATTTTACTTACATAAATATATTTAAAATCGATTAAAAATATCAAAATTACGTACTCGGGTAGGTAAGAGTTATTGTTTGTACCCAATAAAATGTACTATTAATTTCTTCGTATTATTCTAAGGTATATTCAAACAATGCTCAGAATTTGTTTAACCTAAAATTCTAATTCATTCGATAAATAATTAAATGTAAGGAAGTCTGAAATCATTCAATTTGTTGTTAGATGAAATAATTTGCGAGCGTCGCGATACGTAAAACTTGTCGTCTATTTGTCGCAGTGGGATCGATAAATCCTCTACCACCTCGTGGCCACACGTAGGTGAGATTATCCAATGTTCTTCGCGGTAACGCAACCCCTTCTTCTCATTAGAAACTCGTAAAATCTTCGAACGTGGAGTGTGGTCATGTCAGAAGGATAGAGGAGGAACAGACGGAGAAAAAGGCGGGATATCTTCGCGGAGAAGTGAAACGAACAAGCAGAGGAAGTCGAACGTGAAAACCAGTTCCTTGGGCGTTACTCGAACCGAGGAAGAATAATTTCTTTCCCACGTGAAAACGCCACGGATAAATATACCTGTAGCTCGAGCTCCTTTTATAGATGTGCGCGATTAGTCACTGAGAATTCACGGGTGCACGTGTGCCTTCTTATTTCATCCCGTCGTTTTACCTTCCGCGAGCAATTGCCGCGTATTATTCATTATAGCACGTCGATCGCTGCTTTTGGTTATGCTATTAACGACGTTAAGAAATTACGGACGACAGCGACGAGATATTTCCATCGATCAGAACGATATTACGAAATTTTTAGAACAGAGACGGTATTTTCTAAAAATACACGTATCTCGAATAAAATATGGAAGCACCTTTCATTTATATAAAAGTATGTTTTTACATATACATATACTTGTTTCTTTTGAAAATTTTACTGCTTTATATATTTTATTCAGATGGACACATGTTAAACTGTTTTATCTTTTAAAACGTGACTATTTCCATTTAAAATGCAACAAAAAGTCCCTCGTGAAATGTTAGAACTACAATGTCCAACGATTCATATTATCTTGTGTCGTTGGAATTTGCTTTCGTAATCGAAGTTTGCATCGAAGCCATTTGAAAAAGCTTCTGGCACGAGAGAGCGTCGTTTAAAGATCGTAAATCGGTAAGCTCGAGAAATTCAACGGGTTGTTATTAAACATTCGAAACAGAGGAATTATTGACCAATTTGCAATACGCTTAACGCGTGATTTATTGCTATTCGTAAATCATTTTCGTGTTCAGTACTTTCGTACCAGCAACGTACAAAAGCAGCTGTGGAAATGGTAGCTTATTTATTTCTTTAATTTCAGAGCAGGAATCTATCATCATTAATATGCGTGTACCGCGTAATATACAGTAGCTTTAATTTCGTGTCGTATAAGTATATTCGCCTTTCCGAGGCGAGAGTAACCATTAACGACGGAGCGAAACGATCAAGAATAATAATGTTCGATTTGCAGATCTTTTTTTTTCCATGTTAGGATGCATCGTATTATTCCGTAAACCATAGAGAATGCGAGAAGAAATGACGGAATAATAATCTTTACGATTCCCTCGATAAGATTCACGGCATATAGCCTGTTTCCAGAGTCCCGTGTGAAAATTTCACGATCAGATACAGACTGCGGTTCGCGACCCCTTTGTAATTGCATACAAATTGTTGGACTATTTACATCACCGCTCGTTTCATTCGCGTTTTACGGCCGTTTTTACAATACGCTATGCTAACATTTTCTTACGCACGCTTCGGTAATGACTTGCTCTTCATTCATGTCGTAAATAGTGTGAAAAGACAGGTTTATATTTTTCCCACGTTGGGAAATTCATGCAGATATAATTTCCGGATACAATTTGCATGTGCGTCTAATTATATCGTAGTTTAATTACTCCGCTAACAGTGCGTTTCCATTTTAGCCGTTTGCATCAATTTCACAAACATATTCTAATTCGAATCAAGTACAAGAAAACGTTGATTATTCCAACACTTAATTATTTCCATGTTTATCAACATATTTGAGTATATGAACTGCGATTAATCTTTAGCTATATGATTGAAAACAAACATAGATATTTTATGTACAATATTACATATAATCTAATTTCACCGCGAACTAATGTGCTAAACCATAGAACTATACTGAAATACGAGGGCAAATTAGCAAATGAGGACAACTGTCCTATAGTATTTGCAATGGCTGCTTCTCGCTTCACCGGGCAATCGAACGTTCGAGATTTTCGTTGTAGTGGATGAAAAAAAAAGAAAATAAATAAAGAAAAATAGCACGACAGTAGTAGCTGGAAGAAGTAGGGTGAGAAGTGGAACGTGCCAGGTTCGTTAACTCATCGCGTACCGGTATATCCACGCTGAAATGCAATTCGCCAGCTGACGATGCGCTTAACTGCAACGAAACGATCGCGATGCAGGCCGTACGGAGAAACACGGGACAGAGGAGGGAAAGAAACGTGAAAAATAGAAGAAGAGGAACGGGGGTAGACAACGTTTAAGATAGAAACGGATAGGTAATCGAAAGATGGAGGAGAGGGTGAAGCCCGGCAAGGATATATCGACGATACTTTCGATTTTTTATTTCTAATTATCGCGTAATGACCCTGCACTCCGACCCCCGACACCGTGTGCAGACCTTATGTTTCGACAGAGTGCACGTCCGTTAGTTATGGGTTGCGATAATTGCCAATTTCCATCGGCTCGTTTTCTAGCTCCTGATAGGTCTCGCATGTGTTGCTCGCGACTAGGCCTAGGCTACGTTCGCGAAGATACGATCAAGCTTGCAATATTCAAAATGTCTGTAAGGATTCGAAACAAGACGCTCCGACTTGCTAGGATAATTTAAGTTGAATATTTAAATGCCTCTTCTATGTTTGAAATCAGTGGAAAAACTATAACGATGTATTAAAAAATGTATCGACCCTGAGATCATTGTTTGATTTAATAGAGGAAATTAATCATTTTCTAGTAATATTTTGGTAGTGTTCAGAATATTTGAGGCTCTTTCAGGAAATGTAGATCTTTCTTGTGTATTCGATGAAAGGTGTCTCAGTCTTACAGGCCCTAAAAAGAAACATTATGAGCATATCACTTAAAATTTTCTCGACGAAATTTACAGAATTCTTCTCGTTAGATATCCACATTATGCAATTACTTCTGTTTCTATCTTCTGCTTGTGAGCAATTTCTTTACTTTTATTTATGGTATTATTCAATCTTGTCAAAATATATCAATTAAAATGATATATGAACAGCTATTTAATTGTACGAAATTGTACAGTTTATTCTGTAGTTTTGATTTGTGTTTGAACACAGGAATACTTTGACGATTCTACTGTAAACCGCATCGGAATCTGTATAATTTCAAACAGCTCCGAACACGAGGATTCACAATTTTATTCGGGGTGAACGGACTTTTCATCGTTTTCAGTAGTTTTAAATCACGCAACAAAATAAATTACGGGGTATTACCAATGCGTAACTTTAGCGTACCAATGTACAAAGTCGAACGGTGGAACTCGATTAAAGGTTCAGAAAAATCCGAAATTTATCGACGAGGCGAATGAGAGAAATGAATGCGGCGGCGCCTTTAGAAATCACGTACCTTCAAGTGTAATTAGAGATTCAGCACGGCGATCGAGTGATAAAATCTGCATATCTTACACGGTTACGATCGTAGATTTGCGTTTATCATAGCACACTCTTTTCTCAGCGTCGTTAAATCGGTAATTTCTACTGTACGCTACTAATTACGCGCACGTTAGTCGATAAAACAAGTTAACCGCAATTATTAAAAACCGGGCAATGATTCGAGTTAATAACTGTTGAAAAATCTACTTTTCCCTCCGCGGGACATAAATCGCTAAAAAACAATCATTTGAATAATTTATTCATTAAATGCAATTTTAGTTTTTATTATTTGCGAATCAATTATAGCTTAAGTTCAACGAGACTTTTCTTTTCATCTAATATGAAACAGTTATCTAATTTAACAAAACTTAGATTCTTCTGGTAAATAAGTACAAAATTTCCCCTATTCGTTTTTATTATCTTATTATTACCGCGAAATTTATTACACGTGGACTACAAAAACCAGTTTTTAAACACTAGTTGATCGTATAATGATGTTGAGTCGAGAGCTCTTTCTTTTACATTTTATTTAATTCCTCGAAAACTAGTTAGAATTAAATCGTACTTTTATTAGAAAACTGTGGAATATTACCTAGTTTTCTGACCAGTGATTTTCATAAAAACGTGGTTTTAAATGTTGAAATTTATTAATAATAATATTATGAAAGGTAATGACAAAAGAAAAATATGAATAGTATTTCTGTAACATTATATAGATATAGATGACTACAAAAAATTCAATCTTCGAACAAAAATATTGATCTTAATTACCAATATTGAAATTTTAACGTTTAAAGAAATTTGTGTTGTAGAAATAAGTACCTGAAAAAAATGTATAAATGCTACTCTTAAATTGTTTTCGTTCCAAAAGTTTCTTAATTTAGTTAGGTGTAAAAATATCGAAACGAGCCATCAGAAGAACTAATCCTGCGACTGCGTTTCCGCCATTAATTTCGCATGGGGGTCTGATTACGCGTTCCCGAGGTTTGTCGACTCGATACGAGCGTAAATACCTTAAGATGGAAGGGCACAAATCATAGAGGTAGCGTGGTTCGTGCAGCCAATATCCACTTTGTAATCTGTGCACAGTCGTACACGGATGTACGGAGAAATCATACGTCGAGGCGCGCTCGGATTCTTCGAGTCGGTGTGTGCTCGTGCTGCACATGCGGCCACGGACTATCTGATTCCGCGGCGGAAGTTCTGTTCTTGCTCAATAACCTAGACGATCCGCGGAGAATAATAATTGTTCCAAGAACCGCGGTTATATACAAATAGCAGATGGAAAATGCTGCTCGCGCCGCGAAGAATCCCGCGTTCTTCGTTAGAATGAATTCCTTTGTGCGGAAGGGTCGTTCCCGGTTCACCGGGGAAATTTTCAATCGGTTTCGTTACGATAAACGCGGAATACGTAAACGAGCGATCCTTATCTCGCCGGAAATCATGGTAATTGTAATTTACGAGCCAACCGGCGAACTAGCGATTTTCGATTCTCCGCCAAGTTATCGGTAATTTACCGTGTACCACTAATTAACATTTTACGTGATAAATTTAGAAAAATACGCGGTTACAGGACGTTTTCGATATTGAACGCAACAGATGTTTGTTTTCGTTTAAATTCACTCTACCTTTCGCGTTAGCCTTTAACGAGCTTGTTCGAACATATATTATGGCGATAAAATTATTATTCATTAATAAACGCGTTAAAATAATCTAACCAAAATCATACCGTAAAAGAGAGTCGTGAAGAATAAGGGTGTGATAACTCGTCGAGATAACGATAAACTTAAATTAAAAACATGGCAGCTCTTTAAATATTCAAACATCTTATTTATTTTCTATTGTATTAATTTTTTTTTGTTTCATATTTGATGCGTATTATTTTAAAAACAGCCCTTTGTTCCTCAATATCTCGAAAATATATACAAGTATTGTCTAGCCCAATTCTTCATGTGATAGAATTTTAACTTGTTTTCAACGTTAAGATCAATTAAAACTTCCGATTGCCTTCACCTAGATAGTATTTATAAATGTAAAATGTGAAGTACTGGTAGTTGGTGGGACAAAAGGTTGACTAGAACCGAGAATGTGAAAACGCATCAACGTTCGTTACCGATGCATTAGCCCTTGAAGGACTCATCAAGATCGATTCTAGATCGGACAGGAATTTTTCCACGAGAGATCACCTGCTGCTCCATGTGCACGATTATTCTTGGCGACAGGTATTGCACCTGTAATACACCTGCGGCCGATCGTCCAATTTGAGAGAAATTTATTGTTGTATCCCGATTATCGGGTACTCATCTGTAACTGTTACGAATCGCTTTTGGTAAATTACGACTGGTCTAGCGGTTTTATGATTATCTGGCATCTTCGCAATTAGCAATGAAATGCGCGAGCCTCTTTAATTTAGAACGTCAGAGGAGGGTCGGCTGGAAAGAGATGCCAAGAGATTTCAACTTTCGACGGACGATATTTACAACCCTTGGCAAAAAAAAATTGTAACGACACACAGTAATACGAAGTCAACTAAAGCAATTACATTTCAGAGGTACAAAATTGTTGTACGCGTATGCTCGAGACAGGTGGGACAACAAAGTGTTTTTCGTGCGAGAGTTTTTGTTACTTTTTCATTCTTTATTCGACACAAGGCTAACCTATCGTCCCATCTGTTTTAGACATATGCAACAACATTTTCTACCGATATAAGAATGTTTTCTGTTTGCTTTGTGTTATTGTGCCCGATCAGAAACTTCTCGCCAGGTGCTATATTTGCTTCGTATCGAAACCGGTTAATCTTACAGAGAATTATGTAATTATCCGTGCGTGAAACTTGTTAATTCATCATTCATAATCTTTGTCATTTTAAAGAGCACATCAATCATGTCTTTCAACGAGGAGGAAATATCTTTTTAATGTATGTAATAACGTTATATTTATTCTGTCGATCTTACGAAATACGCTAATATGAACATGCAATAAAAAATGTTTAATTAATAATGAACCTATATACGATATTATAAATAAAATTAATAAGTCTGATCAAAACTTTAGAAAATTATAAACAAGTGCCCAGCAGTGTTCTGTAATAGTTTTCGAGATTCGTTAGGCGATTTCGCTTCGAATTTTACAAAGTGCACGAAATTTCACGAATTTCCCTGAAATCAACGCTCAGTGGAAGGTAGTTCGAAGCTCTGGTCGAAAGTAAAATGAGACGAAACGGAGGCGCTGACGTTCACCGCTAATTATCGATCATTATGCGCGCCGTGGGCGGGTAATTGGGATTTATGCTCGCCACGATAATCTACGAGTAACACGGGCTAGCGACTGAGGGCGACTTAATGCGCCGTGGATTTCATTTAATTGTTATTTACGCCAAACGATCACGCCATTCTCACGGCCAAAAGGGCAGGGAGGAAGAGGAAACGTGAAAAGAAGAGAGAGAGAAACGGCGAAGTAAATGTTGAGAAAGAAGAAAAAAGGAGACAAGGATGGCTAGAGCCAGTGTCGGTTAATGTCGCTAATTATGTTTTAATATCCAGAATAATAATTTTTCGGATCACCAAGTTAGGTCTTGCGAACGAAAGGCGCGGCAAATTTGAAAACTTGTGGAAAATGATTCACTGAAATATAATAAACATTCTATCAAAACTTGTAAAAAATTATTCTACATCTAAAAGAGAAAGGAACTAAAAACTAAATTGTGTGTCTTATGAGCCTTTATGAGAGACACAGTTAATATTAAGTAATGTTAAAGTTTAAAAAAAAGTCCGTAGTTGATAGATCAAATATTCCTGGATGCAAGTTTGTTAGATAAATGATTCCATCTAATTTTCACTCAGCAGATTTTGCATGGCGTTCAGCCACGCGGTAGAAATCTCGTCTCGCAAGGCAAAAGTCGAGTCGCTATCATTTAACGATCATTCAAACTAACAGTGCATCCGAAAGGTTATCTAGATTCACGAACGCTACAACACACGGTGAAATCTTTTCTCGTAGGGCAAAAATCGAACCAGTGACGATACGTCCGCGTGTGCAGCATTGTTTAAATATTATCTCGTCCCATACGTTCAAGTTTTATACTAGAGTTGCTTAAGCTCATTTCATCAGGCTAAGGAGAATGTCCTTAAATACGAATTCGGATTTATTTCTATTTCCTAATTGTTCATCCTACTTTGGGTTGTAAACACCTTACCTGTCTTGCTATACCTACTGACAATCGCCATATTGGTTTCCAAAGAAAAGTATTTCTATATATCTCTTTCTTCATCGAAAAAAGTGTTTTTGTCACTTAGGAATGAAAGATCAAGGGATTTTTAGAGCACGTAAAGGTGGTTTAATCGCTTGGGGATTTGGTCATCATAGTTTCGCGTTTGTTTGATCGCAAATATAACGCAAAGGCGTACGCAGCAACGCAGCTCGCGCGTTTTTCTCAAGCTCGTCAGACGGAAATGCCGGAAGTTTCGATACTCGTATTCGCCGGCGTAAAAGCCACAACAACACCGAGGCAATCCGGCGGGCAATAAAATCGGCGACAGGCCGTGAATTCGTGACACGACGCCCATAAAGGGATTTATGCTCACGTTCGACGTAACGACGACGACGAGGAAGACGACGCCGACACGCCAGCGCGAGCATCGTTGGATCTCGTGAAACACGCGTACACGCGTATAAACTTTGTTGCATAAGTAAATGACGTAGGCGATAATGGGAAGATGGCAATAATGACCTCCTTGCTATTCGATTCTGATTACCGTTGCAGCAACAACATAACGTAGGCGAATCAAGGGTTTATCGCGAATACTTTTCTGCATTTAAATTATCGCTAAATGTTCCATGCCCGGTTTCTTTTACACCATAACGCGGTACGGTCCGAGAGTAGCAATCTGAAATCCGTTATCGTATTTTACGAGCTCCGCAGCCGCGGATAACGAATATCGTTCGCCGCGTAATCTTGGATATACACTCCCTAATTGGGGAAACGTGGAAGGGCTCTTTCGAAATTTATTCGAACGCGAAACAAATTTCCATCGTATATTACTGCGTTAAAGCTGATATCTTGTATTTATTTCTCAATTACGGCCGCACGAAGGAAAGATTTCGGTTCGCGTATATAAACCACCGACAATCATCTGTTCAGTTTTGTCATCGTATTTCTTAACATAATTTTAATACTAGAACTACCAAATCACTCGACACGATCTGTTCGTAATTCTAAAAAATTTACTGTAATTCTCTGTAAGAAAATTAATGATCACTTATTTGCATTGAATTATACATTTCTGAGTGTATCTATCGTTTCGATTTCTTTGTGTAGAAATAAATACACTATAACTGTCAGTAGTTATAATGTTAAACCGAAGGATCAAAACACAATAACATAAAAGCTCACACTGTGAAATTTACCTGTTTATTAAAAGTGAAAATATAGCGTTTGAAGAAGCTCGCGATGGCACACTGTAAAGGGAATCGCGGAGAAAGAGGTGTCGAACTCAAGTAGTCGCTGGCAGAAGCCGGAGAGAATCAATCGAGCCGATTGAAGATTGATTAGGCGGTTGCATCGGCGTCCGAGATTTAGCATGCGATGCAATTTCTTTGCTGTCTGCCCTTTGTACCAGGATCTTTGGCTTTCTGATCCTTTTGCATCCAGTTCCTTTTTCTTTTACTCTCTCGATACCGAATCTTAGAGCGGCACAGAGAACTAGCGAACGGGACCGTTTGAATAGCGGCTCGGAAAATAGTTGTTGAGGCACGAATACTCGGGAAATCGATGCGCGAACAAAAGCAGAAAAAAAGCCATCGGAATCCTTTCATTTTCGAAACGACGATACTTTCTGCCTCGCGATACGTCATTGTACACACGTCTTTCGCTAGCCTCCATGTTTGTTTCCTCGACAGCGTCACCACTCGTTTTGTATTTAATTTTCATTACATTGCTTGGCTTGTGTAGTTCTTGTGAAATTAATTTTATCCAAATATCAGACAGAAATCCTATGGGACAACTAATATCAATATTATAAATTATCATTTTTCATGCAAAACACAGTGTAACGTGAGTAGTTTCGTTATATGAAAAATACTGTTTCCGGTTATCCTGTTATTAATTTGGATCAGCAAATTTTACCATAAGCTAACATATGTATATACAGTGAGGAGCATAACTGCACCAATAATCACAAGTTTTGTACAAGTATATACGAGAATATTAAAAAACAAACATTATAGTTATCTTTATGACAATACAATATTTCGTCTCAAATACTAATTTTAATATTTAACTCGTATATCTAAAGATCAAAAATTTTATGACAGTCTCCATTTTGCACCACAATTTTATACAACAGTCAAACATAATTAAAGCGGACTAAAATTGATGCAAACACAGGATTAGTAAATAGAAATGTGATTATGTATATACAGTGATGTTGTTCAAAGTATAAATTTTATATAAATACGTAAAAATATATTAAAATTAATTCTTTCTTTATACATAGGAGAAAATATCGAATACGAAAAAGTTTAATTTTCACAATTACTACATCCAAGTAAAAATTATCATCAGGAATATTGTGTAAACAAGCCTGTTAATAAACACTAATATTTGAAATATTAAATCAAAAATAATTGAGACCAAACAGGGAGAATAATTACAAAGGATTAAAAGGTTTTCAAGTCGCTGGAGCGAAATCCTCCTACAGCTAAGTTCCTCTATCAATAAACAATGCCCGTAGTCGTAAAAGAGGAAAGAAATCGGGCGACTGGCCGTCGATTTTTGCGCGATTTGACGCGAAATGGCTCGTATGCGTTTCTCGTCGACACCGTGCAAACAACGAACGCCGATGGAACGCATTTAACGCGACCAATCCGATTACGGATTTCAATTTTCACTGTCGAACGAAACTCATTTTAATCCCGTTACCCTGCCGATTGATTTACGACCCGGCGATGTAAATCGCCCCGTTCGCGAGTGTCCAATAAAACGTACAAATCGTGCAGACTCACCGCGTCGACTTCTCGCCCTCGTAACCCTGCGAGCTACTGCGTTCGGCCAAATAGCCAAAGAGGTTTTCCAACTCGGTGAACAGCTCGTTACGCGTCGCGAACGCCTCCTTCGGGGCCTGCTGGAAAAGGGGAAGAACGATCGCGAAGATACGGTGTCGCGATTCACGACTAACCGGCTAATTCGATGGGAACCGATAGCTCGATCTTATCGTCTCAAGAAACGGTGCTCTGAACGTCGGACTCGCGAAACTGCTCGTGGACGAAATCTCCCGCGCGGAAACGAGAACGCGAGAAAAATGGGTTGTTACGAGCGAAAACAAATCTAACGCAAAACGATTCCAGGACGGGGTCGTGTCGTTTGCAAAGAGGATTTAAATTCGTGAAATAAAGGGGTGATTTCCTCACGGGTTCGCGCGAAGAATGTACCCGTTTTCATCGCTTCGAAACGCCTCTTACGCGTCGCGACATCGTCGAATAAATATCGTGCTCCGATCCTGGGAACATATCGACGAAATCGTTTACGCGACCTTCTCTCATATTTTCCTTACAATCTATATCCGGGGGAATTTTTAAAACTTTAATTCATATTTAATTGATGCTATATGCATTCGGATATTTTACTAGAACTGTGGCTACCAAATGGGGACGAAAATACTAAAATAATTTATTGCTTGAAATGCTATAAATTTTTATTATTAATTAATTTTGGTATTCCTTTGCAACTTTCTCCCTTGCTGAGGTAAAAGTTTAAAGTCATCCTTGTTTTGGGGAATGCACCCTCTGTCACATCCCTAATGATGGTTTATAAACTGTGTTTATAAAATCCGCAACGTGGTTAATGTTATTCGCCTTTGAGCATGAATATTTGAACGTCTGTATCCTTTATTTGCATCTAACATGGATAAAAATTTTACCGTGTTACTATATTGCCTTTCTCTCGTGATTACTACGCAAGGCGTACATAAAATATACCAAACAACAGTTTCCCAAGAGTTCGCTAAGGTTTGCAACACGTTGCGACAATGGTTCGCGTTATGCACATATGCTGTGCATAGAAGTGATATCCATGATATGCGACGTAATTTACATAAATATAATACTTCTGCCTTTCATTACGCCACCGTCTCTTCTCGTGGGTTCCAAAAACCGCAGGATCTAAGAAGACAGGAGTGTCTATCGTCACTGATAAAAATAAATTCAAGGATCGGCGAGAGTAAATAAATAATTCAACGGAGCTTGTCCTTCTTTTCAGTTTCATCATTCGAATCAACAAGCTTTTACTCGAAGAAATGCAACAAATAACCAACTTGTTGGTGAATGTTTTAAAAATTAAAGGAAGATATCTCAGTCATGCGATTTGTAAGTCTGAGATCTGATACAATTTGATTTGAGACCTAGAAAGTTCGCAATTCTTCGAAGAAGTGCATTAAATGTGAACTTCTGAAATACTGGTCGCAATTAAATTCATTATATACAAACACTGATTGAGTTATTTTCTATTTGTTTCTTCGAGTAATTATATGAAGTCTACTTTATTTTTCTTTCATTCTTTATACTGATATTATCTTTGCAAGAAAACGGGGCAAACTTTATACAAAATAAATTTCTTAATGTGTATCATGTAAATGTATTAAATTATAAAAACAGCAATTTGACCGGTCGTGTTAGGTTTAGTATTAATATAAAAATAAAATGGTCGTGGTATATACAAAAACTGAATAATTCTTCCGAAGAAGTTGCCCGAGTTTTTAAGGATTTCTCGAATAGATCGGTAAGCGATCAAACAGGTCAAGCTCGAGGAAATTGTCCCATTTGCTTGATTCAGATTCGCTGATGCAAGAACTGGAACGACGTAGAATTTGAACGATGTAGAAAGAATCGATCTAAAAGAAAATAATTAACTACAAGGGATTGGTACGCTGCACACGTCGTGTACACGTCTCATCCTTAGGTCACGAGTATTTTTCCTCTTCTCAAACAATTCCTTGCATTCCGATATGATTTAATCTTTTTACGTAATTATACAAAACCTACGCGAAACAGGAAGGCAAAGCTGTTACGCAGAAGCGATCGACAGCTCCGTTAATGCGTTAGGGTCGTTAACCCCGTCGGTGTTTGCCAAACAAATAAAATCGACCCGTATAGCAATTAATAAAAAATGCCTCGCATCCGCTATTAAAACGACCTACTCTCTTGCTGCAAACGGACGCGAGCAGTTTCTCAACGCAGCTGCTACACGATGGTCAGTGTTTCGTTCCTCTTTCATCCAAGATTCATCGTGTCGCGACGTTGTGCGCGTCTACCCTCAGGCTGGGCACATATTGAACGCAGGGTGACGCAATGCAGCGCAGTATTTTGTAAACAATATAAAACAACTCCACGGCTACGCGTAGTTGCGTAATCTGCTGGTCTAATAATCTTTGGTCGAGCATTTTTAGACGTATCGCGATTGATCGAAGACGATTTGTCCATGAAAGCTCCCAAATTCATCCCGCTGATAAAAATACTGTGAAACGTAGAATACTATACGGATAATTGGAGAGACTATCAGGACTAAACGTGAATTCGAAACTTCGTTTCTGAGTGCAGTGTGGAATGCAAAGATGCACTTAGAAACTCGAAGCGCACGCTGCGCTGCGTTGCTCTGCGCTCGATGTGCATCCACCCTTAATTCCGTCCAATGCTCGGGTACAATGCTGGAAAACATCGAGACAAAGGATGAAGGAGGTTCGTAGAACAAAAGAAAGAGAGAAATGAGAGAGGTAGGTCGAAAGAGAACGACGAAGCGCAGGAAGAAAAAACTACCGAAGGTAACGTCCCTTGAAAAATAAAATCGGTTTTCCGATAATTGGTTATTTGCTCGCACAAGTGGCTCGCTGACTGGGCGAGCACATCGAAAGCGGTTTTCGCGTGTAATATTATCGAGTTATCGGTAGGAGAAGAGGGCATTGATCGGCTGCGGGAGGGACGGAGGGACGAGCGCGACGGTAGGACGAGACAGCTATAGAGGGTGAAGGTGGCGGGGGTGGAGTAGGTAGATGCGGAGGATAGGGTGGGTGGAGAGGGCCCAGGCGAGCGTGCACTGCACGAGCACAATATATCCGCGTGATTACAATATGTCGGTGCTCGAGAGACCAATATCAACCTGAAGTCGGCTCAGCCAATGCTAATAATCCCTATTGTTGGTGTCTCCACTCGACTGCCTCTCGCGATCGGATACATCTTGTTTCGAAATTTCGAATTGCCTCGTCGCTCGAGCACACTGTGTGTCCTCCGTATCTCGCCGTCGAGCTCTTCGACGTAACCTTTTTTTGCGAGTCGAATCTGACGAGGCTTCTCATACCTTCCGCGCCGGTCGCCCGAATATATTACATTCGTAACCATTTTAAATCTCCATAACCTATACCGCTCGTAATTTCGCTAGCAATCTGCATTCGCTAACTGTATTTTATATTCCTATCGATCCTTTCTTGCACCTTTAGTATTTTCACTGCCGTCCATCAGTCATCGGACACTTGACAACAAACACTGTCAAACGATGTCAATTATAAAATGAAACTAATATTTATTCATTACATTAGAAAAGAACACATAACTCGTAGTGTATGTCAGCTTTAGAAGTATACACCATAAAAGATATCGAAATAAAATTTCAGCTGAAAAACATTGAGAAATCATTTTTTTTTAACAATATATAATATAATATATTTTGTGTTGTTTAATATACTTACAAAGAAATGTTAAAAGCCAACCAAATTCCCAGAAAGTGTGTTCCAAAAAGTATAATGATCAATAAATCTGACCCCAGAGTGCCATTATTTTGAGGGTTGACCTTGCGTCCACTTCATTTTCAAAATTTTCATCGTTCTCTTTGTCAGACCTCATAATTTCCAACGGAGTTGCACTGTTACTTTCAGCCTCTCGCATTAAAATGATATTTACATTAGAACCGCAAGACCGCTATTACGTACGCTGTAGAGGAAATTAGTACATGTCTCTGATCAGCATAGGAAGCCATTGGCAAAGATTGCGTTAACGTCGATAATTGAGCAACCGATTCGTTGCACGGCAGCTTATTTAAAGACGGGCCCATAATGGCGAACCGGGTAAACGACGAAAGAACTAAAAGTTGTCTTTAACGTTTATGCTAGACGTCTAGAACCTAAGCCTCCTTTCACACGTCCCACACGAAAGACAACGAAGCTCGATCTCTTTCAAAACAATTACACATTCTTCAGCGCCAGTTCTCCCACGTCGACATTATCGTCTTGCCGCAACGTTCACCACGCTGGATGCTTGCCTACACCATTTTCAGAAAAGACGAGAGGTTCGCGTTTAGAGTCATCATTTTCGATGATTTACGTGCGAAAATGAGACCCTCTGTCCCCGTTGCTCAATCACTTTATAGTCTGTAGACTTCTTGCCTGACGCAACTTCATTGTCTTGGTTAGACGAGCATTCTTTTTGACTGGTTTTTAATATTCGTATAATTTTGTATGTTTCAGGTGCTAAACTGTCTTCGATGTTGTAAGTACAAATAAACGTAAGGATTAGTGAGATTAGATAATTGAGATTCAAGTATTTCATTTAGTGTACTTTCGAAGTCCATCGAATTAGAATCATGTGCAAGAATTTCATTTTTCTAACAAGTTCATGACAGTCCAAATTATTATTAAAATATGTAACAATTAATCTAGAACTACTTTTAATGTGATGGAATTCGCTTGGATAACAAATGATTGAGGACCCAGCGGATGTTTAAGCTAGGCTAGTCTCGAGCAGCCAAACGTGTTAGGCGTGTGAGTTCTCTAAGAGTGTTTTAATTGAGAAGATAGTAGTAGTAGATTCAGGGTATTCTAAATGAGAAAAGGCAAACGGTGCACATAAATTAGTAACACGTATGCGTATAACGCCTTAGTAATTAATAAACTTTTGCTATTAGAGGTCTACGTATTTTTTTTTTTTATTATTAAAAGGATAGATATTTAAGGTTCTGAATGATTCTAATTCAATGCACAATTGAAAAATGACTCGAGAGGTGGAAGACGATATTTGAAAATAATGATTATCGTTTAATAATAATCGTGGTATGCTTGATTCTATCTTTAGTGTCGATACTCATCTTCTAATTGCTTGAACCGTTAACGTTTTACATCACGTTTTGCAATTAAGATTACAAAAACGAATGACTCCTAAAAAGACAAATGATATAATTTTACAGTTATTCCAGAGCATAAAAACGATAATCATAGATCGAGTGTTTCGTAATTGATATAATATATTCCGTACAGTTTTCACGATCGCTACGCAGCAATTTTCAAGCGTCGTTCTTCGTACCTTGTCGATGCATATGATTATACTTGAATCTCATGCTTCATTTCTCGGACGACTAGCGTATTGAGTTTATTTTACGGTCGACATGCATGCCCAGTCCGTTTCTAGAAACCACATATGGGCGCAATTCCCATCGCTATATCGAGTAATCGACGAGTGCGCGACGATCATCCGGAATGTTTAATTAATAACGATTAATTGAACCAATCGAGTTTCTCGAACAGCTTTTAATTGTGCATAAAGATTTAATTGGAGGCTGGATACCGTGTCTTACGAAGATGCGCCAACGGGTGCAATTTAAATTCAATCTGCTCTGCATCAGCTACGCACGTAGTTATCGTTTGGTCATTTGAAACCGGAGTATAGTATCCCGATAACGAAAGGTGACTCGATGCTTATCGTCAAAATGCACGGCCAGATAAGAGGGGCATCGGCTCGTTAATCAGTCCGCGTACTGATACTGGTGCTGCGCCCAGAAGCCTGTTCAATTAGCTGCTCGTAGTCAGTTACAATATTCATTATCGTTAATCGAAAGCGCATGGTCACGTTGCACTGTCAGAATTCGCTTAATGAGCGTGTAGCTTAGGGGCCCTAAAAATGATAATTTAAATTTTATCTCAAGAAAATTATTAGACACGTTAAAGACCTTCTAAATATATTTACTTCCATTCTACCTGGTTATATAAATTTTTTCAAAGGGAAAGTATACACACTGAATAACAATAAACACGGATGAGAATAATTATTGAATGAGTATTATGGATAATATTACCGTTATTAATAGTACAAATATTATGAGAAATATATAGGTGAACAAATTTTAATATCGGTAATTGAACTGGGATTATTATATCAGTTTGCATTTACAATTGGTATCAAAATACTACATCGTAAATAGCATTACGTTCGAGTCTTAGTTGACAGATGTTGATCAGTAAACAGCATTTCGAAATTAAAATAATGGAAATTGAATTCAAGAGTAAACGTTAATAGAAGCACATATTTTTCGTTCAGTGTTGAATGTATAAAAATGTTGAAACTTTGTTTAAAAGTTGTATGAAATACATCAGAAGAATATGATTTGGTTGTGATGGAATATGTTTTTAAATATATTTATTCACAATAGTGTTTGAAGAATAAATGAGTTCTTTGAGTATTAAATCCATGCTTTGAACGTAGATTTTCTTTCCTGATCGTGATTTTTAATGGCTTTGCGTGAGAACTCATGGATGTATAAATCACTGTGCTATTATAATGTACACGTTTGTATAATAAGCAGCGATGCTAATCAATGCTAATCATGGCAATTATTCTTCTAAGTGTTTGTGATGTACAATAGAGTTTAAAATTCATAGGAGTTAAAGGGAATAATGTCGAGATTTGAAAGATTAATTCAAAATAATTTCAGTACACGTCGATCAGAAATATTTCTGATTCGTGTTATTTACTCTGAGAGTCGTTTTTTATCCCCCATAAAGCAAATTAATACATATATAGCAAATTGTCTCCAAATCTGGCACAAACTCTGTTGCAAATCTCACTACATTAAAAATAATACAATTAAAAGTTGGAAGTTGCTGATAACAAACATATAATTAAAAAATACTCCAAAACTTTCATACAAGTTATTCATTAAAAGATTTGAAGATAGAGTCTTTGAAACTACAAAACTGAAAGCATAGCAGAAGTATTAATATTACCCAGAAATAATACATTCTATTTGATAAAAATCTACGAAAATTAAAGTCTATAGAAACATAGGAGTAACATTTTCATCGAACAGAGAATACGGTCTCTGGGAAGATTTTTCTAAAGCAGAAACCGATGCAGTTGTGTAGCGTGTTGATTAACGATAGCTAATCAGTAATCAGTGTTTGCATGACTTTTCACGATTCCGATAATTTGCCAAAGGTAAACGAGAATGTACGTCACGATTTGTTCTTCGAAATTACTGTTCAAATGGGGAGAAAGAAATTGTTAGAATTGTGTGTTTATGGTACTTTCACTAAGCGGATGATCAATTTCGCAATCCCCGTGTGGGAAGTAATTACTATTTGTAAGTATACATTACGGTTCGGTGCACCGTGAAAACAACGGTTTCGGTAAATTTTGCAGTAAATATTGTTGGAATTAGCGGTAATTGTGGCCTTGCGTAGCATAATATCAGTCTTTGAACCCGGAGCCAAATAATTGTTGCGAACGGCAGTCGGTATATTTACAGAAAATTTCTTGAACTTATGGTTCACGAAAGGATACCTATTGTCTGCTCGTGAAACACGTTTGGAGGAGTAACGCTCGTTGAAAATTTTACATCGGTTATTATGAAGAAATATAGGTTCAGAAAATCATTAATTAATGCTTAAAATTAGATGCAAATTTAGATGCAAAAAAACCTGGTTCTTTAAAATTACACAAAATGACGCAGTATTAGTTTACAAAAAAATAGAAGTTTAAAACATTTTTATTAAAAGTCTGACGTTTATTTGAAAATAAAATTTTGGATGTAGGGCCTGGTAGAATTAGGAAGAAATGGCAATTATTCCTGACCATTATTTATTATAAAAGGATCATAGGTAAACAGATTATACTATCATTCGGTCTAGGAGTTGTAACGCGGCATAGGTTACATGGAAAACTACCAATAGCCAATAAATAGCAGTCGACGAGCGTCGATGCACGTAACCGCGTTTCCCATTGCTATTTCCCACGTGTTTCCACGGGTTTCCTTCACCCAGTGCCGTAGGATGGAATTCCAGTGGTCCGTATCGACATCGACTGAGAGTACCGTTCGTTTATCCCACTCGCGATCGGCCTACACGCGCCTAGAATGCGCTGAAATAATATGATTATGCTAATGGGGGGACAGGACAGAAGTAAAAGGGGAGAGGAAGGATTCTATTCAATTATTCCCGGGTAGCGACGCGATCGGCAATAATTATCGGTTACGCACCATTCATCTTGATTGGCATTAAAAGACGTCGCGTAACTCTTATTGTTACTACCAGCATCGACACCTTCGTCGTATGTCTTTTCCTCCTTTGTGCTCGTGGCGGGCACGAGGAAAGAATGTAATTTACGGGACGATTTGTAATATACCGCACGCTACAACTGTCCGACGCGAGCGAGTATTCAAAGCCGGACGACAGGCAACGGGATAAAGCTGTAAAGCTGGATCGGTATTAATGCGAAAAATTCAGGCCAACTCGGTTGCCCTTGAGACATTCCTACTTTCTTCCCTGGGAAAATCTGTATCGCTCAATGGAAAATCGTCGCAGAATTTTATTCGAGCAACGGGTGATCTAGTCTCTATAAACGATTTATTCGATCGAACAGTACATATTAGCTTTTCTTCAACGAATAGCTGAGTATTCGAAGTTTTGTCGACGAAAATTTTGCCCATTGTTACGGCAGAGGAAAAGGATTAGACAGTTTCAATTATATATCAGCCTTCACGATTCTTGTCACTTTGAAGTACAATTTCGAGTCCTACAACTCGTTCTAGACTTCGAATGAAATTCATATAAAACGTACTTTGCACGTACAACGAATGAAACTTCACATCTTATAGGGTAGCATTTGTGCCCACGAAGGGAACCTACATCCTCAGTGAACGCGTTAACAGCGATTCAGAGGCGCCGTAAGAAATTGGGTGAATAGGGATGGCTCGAAGAGATTTCGTCGAAGTGCGAAATTATGGTCGGCCGAAAGGCGCGGAATACGGATTCAGGTGGCGTGCCGTTAGAAATTAGGCAACGACGGGCAGAGAAAGTTGAGGTTTAATAAGGGCTCTGAAAATTGCGGGTGGATAAAGGTTAACCGCATCGAGAGCTGGGGCACGGTAAAATGGAGAAAGGATCGTTATAGCTCATTAGCCTTATCGTTTGTTGATCGTTTAACCTCACACCTTTTCGTTGGTCCGGGCAACAGGAACATCTATTCGAGAATATTGGAATTTTAATAGAGCATCGACTCGAAAGGTACAGCGTCGGCTACAGGGGACGCCGTGGATCGGCCCTAATTGTGCGATTAAGGCACGCTGATCGACAATTGGGCTCCGCGGAGCGCCGTCACGAAGCCCATCGCCTAGGAAAAATCGATCTTCGACGTAATAAACACAGACCCGCGTGACGTAAGACAATAAATTCTGCAAACGAGCCCGCGGTGCTCGACCGAAAGGTCGCCACACGACGGAACGATCGTCGCTATTCCCTCGTTGATTTATGTGCCTGCGAGAGATCGTGAAGATCGCTGTAGCTGATTCGAAAGACAAGTGAAATAAATGTCAAGACTGGGACCAGGATCCGCGGAAATCTGCGTCGACGTGTCCTGGCGCCAGAGAAAGCTCTCACCACCCTTTCTATTCTTTTTCTGTTCGCTTTTTCAATACCGTGAGTCGTAAGAAACATCGTTGTCATTAGTAAATTATCATTTCAGACGGTCGATACTGGTCCCCCTGGGTGAATGTCGTCGATAAACAGTATTATCGTGCGTAGGAAAATTAAGTCTCCAGAAGGTGCTCAAATATATTGTAATTTGTATAAAATTGTTTACGCGACAAAGAAAATTAGTGTAATATAATTCGTTCTGATGTTAAAATGTTCAGTTCCATTATCAGTATTTATAAGCCGTAATACAATGTCTTCTAATATTCTTCTATTTCTGTATTAACACCAAACCCATCGACGCTTCATGTATATAGAAAAATTAATATTGATTCTAGTATCGGGTTGTTCAGCGTTTTAACTCCTTAAAACAACTTTGTAAGTGTATTCAATTTATACAAATTTCACTCGACGTTTGAGTACCTTGATACACAGCTCTAACAGTTTAATGATACATATCTTAAAGTATAATACGATAAAATACGATATGGAGGTTATTAATGTTGAATAAATTCATCCGGTTGACGATGACGTGGAAGGGAAAGGGACTTCCCCGTCAACCGATCTTATACATATGTATGCATTGTCAGACGTATTAGAAACAATGAATCTTGCATAGCGTGCTGAAATTCACTAAACATTTCTGAAAGATCTTATTAAAATAGAGTCCCAATAATTTTGGATCGAGCCTACAGAAAGATGACAAAGCTCTAACTTGAACATTTACATTTCAAATTATTCGTTCACGTTTACCCTCCTTTCTATTACTTTCGTTGTTTCATTTCCTGTCTTTTGATTTCAATCTTTTCCATCAAAATCTACGCTTATTTTCGTTTTGGATAACCATAATAATTGAAGTATTAGTACGCACACTCCCGTCCATAAGTCATCAGGTGCTTCACGAATGTAGGATTAAAACATATTGAAGAAATGTAATTTAGGGAAAAATGTGTTTAAAGTAAGTGTAGATAATTAATAATTTCTGGCAACTTACAGCTATTCTGGTTCCTTAATAAATTCTAATAAATATTCCCCTCTTCATGATCTACCCTTTTTTGTACCGTTTATGCTGCGTGTCATAGTGACCGACGAATATTCGACACTATTACCCAATAACAATATCCATTGATTACATAATGGCAATTTAGTCGTTATTAAAAATCCCAACAGCTAAAAAAGCGACAATTTCTACCGTTCTGAAACCACAATTGAATATATCGGAGTCAAACGCCACACTATCCATTCCAAACTCTAAGTTGAGCTCTCCTCGAAAGATCTTTATAGATCAACAATACGTATCTGCAATTTCGTTCTGCAACTTCAGGAACGTATTCTTGACAAGTTAAGCTATCAAACCGCGCAAAGAAAAATTTGACTTCTCTATCTTGTCTCCTCTCCAAACGTACAAGACGTTCACACGTGCTCTTTCCGTTTCTTTTTCATATTCCATCACCGACCGTATTTTATTTCCAATTAATCTTCTTCCCCTGGGAGGAACGATCCCATAGGGATACCGTCCTGTCCCCTAATTGCACGACCGAACGACGACAGGTTAATTGGAATTGTTGTCGTTTGTCGTTATTCGGGCGAACGCCGCGACGCGATCGACGCGATCCATATTTATGCGTTCCGATGGTGCAACCACACGTGGACACGGACGCCTGTTCCTGGTACACCTGGTGTTGGCGGCGATTTAGCATAATTCATGCGCGGGACTTCGCAACTCACGCGCCCGCGATCCCTTCTGCGCGCTCGATTCGCCCCTGTCTGCGTTCAAAGGACGCAACCTACTTCGATTCCGTTTCACAGACAGATACGGGATGCTGTTCGACACGTGACGCGTTCTCACGTGTTTCTACGCCTTCGATCGGCTCGGTGTTTGTCCGTTAATTTCGTCCCCGTGTAGGACTCATTCATGGATAATCGCAACCCTCCGCCCCGTGGGCGTCATTGTTCTGCCATTATCGTTGCGTTACTGTTCGACGGTGTCCCACGAAGAAGGATCTTGCATCTTGACGAATTCGAAGGAGACGTAAAACGAACCAAAAAACCCTGAAAATTGCATATGCAATCCGAATGACTCGATTCTTCTTGAATCGACTAATTTTAAAACGATTTTAACGTTTGATATTATTTTCGTAATACTACGGAATTTTTTGAGTAGTCGCCATTGTCGAAACTGAAAAATACATAGGGAGTTGTCTTCGCCGTGTTAAAAAATATAAAAAATAAAATTAGTTGAACCGATTTCTATAAACATGTACAATGAACTATATTAACTATATGGAACCTAAAATCGAGAATAAGAATTACTTTTTAGAGTTATACTGCTGGTCTACGTGAAAATTTTTAATTTCTTACAAATCTTGCAGATATTTAAGTCATGTTAATGTCATACAGGTAAAGGAAACTAAATGGTCGGCAAAACGTTAAATAATGCAATTGTAATCGTTCAGGATTATGTGTACACTGTGAAAATAGTGTGTTACGATGATTAACAGTCACGCAGGAACACATTTCCGACGCAAGCAACATTTCACATCCCCCGAAATAAATTTGAAACGGAAGGTGTAACCGCGACCGGCAACAATTTTCATTTTTATTGGAGTTTCTATCACTGGTTCTCGCATTCGTTCCGAAATGACACGCTCGAACGTACGCGAGCCAGTTTGGAACTCGAGCAACTTAATACCCCTTTAAATCAAGCACGGTCACGGTTATCGCTGAACAGGTACCAGGTTCGAAACGTCTCGGAAATAAGAAGCGAAATCGTTCGTAAATATTCAGCGTATGCTGCGAACGTATCAGATGATTGTCTTGTATCGCGCCGATATATCTACACACCCTCGATTTAATGCTCACTCTCAAAGGCCAGCCAAGCGTGGAATTTGTTTGACAAATGGCATGGAACTAGCGCTAGTACGGGGCTAGTATGTCCTTGGAGAAAATCGCGTTCTCCAAGTTGGCGATACGTTTGGTCGAGCGATTAATGTAAAGCGAACGCAACAGCGAATGCACTCGCATTGCTCAAACGGCAGAGAACCGTCGCGCGAATGCCGTTTATGAATCGACACAGAAGAGACGGTCATCTCCATAATCAGACCAAGAAAATACGCGTTGCTACAGCCATTTTAATATTTCATCGGCTATGTTCGGATACCCGGCTACAGGCTACGTAGAAATCTTGAACGTTTATCGTAATAGAACGTCCCTACTATCTCAGCTTTGAGTATTCAGCTTTGAAATTTCTACGAGAAATTTTGACTAAAAAATGACCGGTGTTTTGATAATGAAATAACCTCTATAATATTGTGACAATAGTTCCAGTGCTCGTCAGCAGAGGGCACGCTCTCTCACAAGTGCTCGATCGTAAACTGGAACTAGAAACAAACTCAATATAGATAACTGATAATTTTTGATGCCTACAATATTAAGAACGAGAAAAACTATTCTGTCAGTGTTGAGAAGTTCTAGAGACTGTTACATATAACTGTTCAGAATGCAATAAGAAATTAGAACATACACAGAAGACTTTCGTATTACTTCC
The DNA here is from genome assembly GCF_013123115.1 of Colletes gigas. Classification (NCBI taxonomy): domain Eukaryota; kingdom Metazoa; phylum Arthropoda; class Insecta; order Hymenoptera; family Colletidae; genus Colletes; species Colletes gigas. The sequence goes on along the minus strand of NW_025106694.1, from coordinate 339,433 downwards.
ACAAACTCTAACGCCAATTATAATATATTACATTTAATTACATTAAAAAAGTTCAAAGCAATAAGGTGAAGTTCGTTTCGAGCCATCGTTGCGTTACGACGTGCCTACATATTTATTTATCGTGCACGTATAATGAAGTTTATAGAATACAAGTTACTCACGATGAATATTCATTGTGGATTACCATGTTTAAGGGTTAGGTTTGTTCGCAACGGGGATTATTCTTTCAAAGTCACCTTGCAAGGAAACGTACAAAAAAATATCAGATAGCAAAAGAAATGTGTAATGGTGAAAATCAAAGGTAACGAAGCGATGCAGAGGCTGAGATCAGGGTTATCGTTTCGGGAATTAAAAGGTTAAATAGGAGCTCGTTTCGCGAATTCGAGTAGCCAAGTCTTATTAGGCGATGTTCTTCCTGTCGCAATTAAACTTTTACTGCCTGACGATGCCGTAATATCCAGCTTGTAATTTGCGGAACTGCTTTCCGTGCTAATTTACGTTAGCAGTTACGAGCGTCGCAATTAAAAGGGAACGCAACGAGCGAAGAGAAGCGGCATAAATCCGTTCAGGTGCTTCCGTTTGGAATCGGCACGGTATCGAGTAACACGGACGATAAAGTGTTTCGTGTGGTGATTTTATCGTAAATTCGCGACGTTCTCGCGCGAGATACAGGTGGTTTTCGCGCGTTAGAACCGACAATCGATCGTAATAATTTTGTTCAGTCTACAATCACGAGGTGATACATTAGAAAACAAGAGGACGGACGAAACGACGAAAGAAAAGACTCGAAATTAATTATTTCCGGGGGACTTTTTACTTGCATGCATCGACTATCAAAGGTTCGGAGCATCCTTCGATCTTTAAATAAAATTATCTTCCTTTCGTATATACGCAAACGTTTCATTGAATTTAATGTGACAAAAATTATAACTCTCTTCGAATTTAGATGTTCTATTGCAATGAATTTTTTGTAAAATTTTGTTAAAAAGTGAACATATATCCTTATAAACCTTTGCTTAACCCTTCCAATGGTAACAATAACTATAGCCACCCATCATTGTTTGCTCTATCGTGTTAAAATTTCATATGTATTACTAAATAATTTCTTAAATTTGATTATTTCAATTCAACAACTTGAATAAATATTTAAATATTAAATGTTATCGTAGTATTGAATGATCAGTTTAACTGACCATCCAAAATGTGCAAACTCAAATCAAAATATCATTTTAAGGGCATTAAAATAATTATTTTCCTTTACATCTTACGTATCGTGGCAATAGTTCCTGCGCTCACCAGCAGAGGGATACGCTCTCCCACAAGTACTCGATCGTAAACTGCAGCTAGAAACAATCTTAATATAGAAAACTGATAATTTTTGACGGAAAAAATGTGATGAAGGGGTTAATATCACGCGTAACCGGTTGAAAGCTGATAGGAATCGAATTTCTTTCGAAACTTCTGTTCCGTCGTGAGCCGTATTCGATGTTTACTGGTTTGTAATTGGCACGATCGGTAACTGGCAAACGTGAATTAACACCAAGAGAGTGGTTTCCACAAATTATTATGCGCCAGTTGCGCCATCGTTTCGTATAAAATTATAATCGTATTCGATGCAAGCTGAGCAAATCAACGATCGCGTTTCCGCGAATCAGGAATCCGAAAGGCTCCTCTTCGTTGATGATTTCACTTTCGCCGGAATTCCCTTGGCGAACTGACCCCGAAGTCTCTCACCAATTATCGCCATGGTACCGTACGTTGAATGCAGCTGGCGAAGGTGTTAATTAATTCCCCTTTGTTCTACCGCCTCTTAGCACCTCGATCGCCGCCGATGCTCGATGGGAATCGTTAGTCATCAAAAATTTAGCCGCACCTGCACGATTCTCGTGCTCCTGAACAAGCGACCGCATTATTTATGCGCGATTATGCTATCCGCTGGCATGCGACCCGTACTGTATGGCAACGTGCCAAAAATCTTGGACCATCTTGCGTGGCGGTAAGCTTATTCCGAATTAAGTGTGACATCGAGAAGAAGGCACCGAGAGATTTATTGAATTTCATTATCTTTAACACGTTCGCTGCTTATTGGATTTTCATTACCTATGATATATTCCAGAACCGACTATTGCTGGCTCTCGAGTTTCAAAAACCACTTTCTTTTAAAATTAGTAATATTTTATTCATGTAAATAAAATTGTAACTTTATAAACATAAAATTTAGAACTATTGTCTGTCTGTTTGGTTGTTTGTTTATTATTGACCAACATTGGAAGAATGTATTAGCGATGCTGGAATTTATTTACGCGTTATGTTATCTAATAAAACTCATGGTGGGAGTACTTTTTCATCAGTAGATTAAATCGATAATTTACATCTAGAGATAGTGTCTACATAACAGTTTTCGTAAATAAAATGATTGGAATTTCTGTTCAATTTATATGAATATTCATACAGTTAAAATGATATCTATTTTGAATGGTGAAATAAAATTCATGCAGCAGAGGGTTAATAACAGTTGTAAACAAATACCTCTTCGTGCTTCTATTTTACGTACAAAATTTCTCAACCTATTACTTTTATCTTGTCAAATTGTTCTCGATGTCACATCATTTACTATCACTTTCTATCGTGTCTGATTTTCTATTCTCTAAATGGTTCACCTCTTCTGTAGGAATTCAATTTTACTTTTAATTTCAATTTAAGAATATACTTGGGTTCAGGTTTCAATAACAGTCGTCGTTATCAAAGACGTTTAACAATGATAACAAAATAATAATTATTATACTGGCTGGCGTACAGAGACGTTGAATGGTGACAAAATGAAAGAATGAATATTATAATGAACGAAGTGATTCCGTTGTAGGTGGTCGAAGACTTTTGCACAGTACTGTATGTTCGTATCTGTCAACGTGCCAGTCGTTCCAATTACAGGCACCACGCCATTAAATTCAATTATTTATGAAGCATAAACAGTAGGAAACGCTTATCCGGCTATTCGCGGGCATTCCTCACGGCGAGATTGCTAGATATACCGGTTACCAATTCCAACTACTTTTTGCCGGAGATAATCGGTAACTGGAACTGTTTATACGGCTGAACGATTGATTGACTTCGCGAGTATCGCTCTCCATAACTTGATCTTCGACTCGTACTGATCGATTCTTCTTCTTGGACGATGAACGAACCGATTGCGAGGAAGGACGACGCTAAATTATGTGACACATTGAAACGAACAAGTGTACGCGATAACTATATATTTTAACACGTGCACCAGGTGGAAACACTGCTAAATGGGACTTCAAGTTCGAAATCGAAAGTTGTAACAGCTTTCTATCAGTTTCGTCTTACTCGAGAATAGAATCAATAGCTTTATGATTATTTTTTTTAAATATTATTCATCACTGTTTCTATATTACATCCTTTATATAGAATAATAATTTTTCCTTAAGAATTCATTATTCATTTCATTATTAAACATACCTTGCATTATAATAAGACACCATACTTGTCTTACTGAACGATATAATTAATTCAAGGAAATAATTTCTTCTTGCACATTCTTCTGTAATAATTCAATTCCTTTACAGATATAAGTGTTTTCTATGACACATATTCCAACGGACAGATTACTATCCACGGCAGACTAAGGTTGCCTTTCGAGTACTGAAAGTAACGGGGAGAATCAATTCGTTAATGAAAACGCTTGCATAGTCCTATTAGAGAAAAAAGCAATTGCATACTGCAGGTGTGCCATTGCACCTGCGAATAAAGGTAGGATCGTATTGAATCAATCTTCGATAAATCATTCAGCTTTGACCTACAGACTTTTCCCTATCCTCGACCAAGAAAAAAGCGACTTTCTTGACTTGACAATCATTCAATAATTAACCATCAGAGATTATAGAAAATCACGAAAATATAGTCAATGAAGATACTCATAATAGTATTAGAGTAATGTATTCGAAGATCATAACTTCTGTTAATTTATCTAGGTAAGAATTTTGCTCATACGTGACTTGTTTTAGTTAAAGTAGTTACGAAAAGATATCACGAGCCCTAATAATAATAATGAACGTTTTGGCTCGCAACGAGTACAAACAGACTACAAATCGTTCAAATTAGGAGCAACGAGTGATCTCATGCGAGTCTGGTGGGAAGTACGATTCTATCGGGGTACTTTTTAATTATAGACTGGCAAGCTTAACGCAAAGCCATCCAGGGCTGCGTCAGATAATATCTTAAGGCGTTCAGCCGGCAGAACAGTTCGGGACGATCTGGCAGATTTCATCTGCGTTTCTTCAACGAGCATTTCTGTTCCTTGGTCGTAAAATTTTTTCTATTTTTATATATTGCACCAACGATTGTTAATTCCTACGAACTTAATATATTCTTGGTAATCTTTGCACTGGTGAACTACAGTTATCCATTGTTATGGTTCCCACCAGTTCCGCGTAGGGTAGTAGTTATTCGCGGTACAGAAAAATATTGAATAATATTTTATATGGACCCTTTACTTGCGCGTTTGCATAAATTTCCATATTCACCGTGTAATAGGTTATAGTACGAACCAATTAAAAAGTTGTTAAACCATACCTAGAAACTTTTTTAGCACGCGTAGCTCGAGATGCATGCATACGGTTGAATCAGTTGTCAAGTATTATATAAATTCGACGAGAAAAACGTGGATATTTATTTTGAATTCTATAGAATTGAGAAGATAAAATAGCATTGAAGTTCACGGAAGAGTAAACCCCTTGATTTTGTAACTCCAAAAGTGGAGAGTTTAATATCAGTGATGCAGATAAGTTTTATGCAGACAAAGCATAAATTTTTAGTATATTTGCAAAATTGAGTGGGTTAATAGATCACCCCAAAGACTCTCTGTTAAACTCTCTCTTAAATGGAATATCGTCGATTACAAAATACCGAATAACCGTGATGTTCTTGGGTAACGAAACCCGGTAACCTTTTCCTGATTTTCAATTACGCTCACCAAGAGTTATATCGCGTCGCGATTCGACAAATCGCATCTCCGTCAATTAATACTTTATAAATCAATCCTGGAGATAGCATGGTTCGTGGGCGAACCAGCGACCAGTAGGCTCGCCTAATAATACCCTGCGAACTGGCCGTAATTGCTACCCTCAATGTGGAAATGGCCATTCTCACCCAAGATAATCGTACAGAGTCGCACGATTAATAAGTGATAAAGTTGCTGAGCCCTTCCCTTACCCGTTCATCGCTTCGTCCATTCTTCTCGTTCTTTCATCTTCCACCGTGGAAAATCTTCTCATCTTTCACCGAACGATCAGAAAGTTTGGTAGTGTTACGTACCCGTTTGATGATTGCTGATAAATAACGTTTTCTTAGACTTTCTTAGTCTCTTCTAGACTCAGCAGCGATTAAATTTTGGAAAATTTTTTTCATAAGCAATTACTGAACGAAATATCCAGATTCTTTCAAAGCATATAAAAACAACTCATAACTCTAATCTCCAGTTTTTGAAAAGTAAAAATGCTTCGAAATAGCGGAGTTAAACATCAATCACTAGCCCTAATATCGTCGAAAACGTCATAATAATAATTAGAAAGAATTCTTATAACTAGACTGCGGATGTTTATGCATTTATGAGAAATTTTAATTCTCAAAATAACTACAAAATGCATTTAATATGCAAAAATATAAGAAACATTTAAAGCAAGCTTGAGATAACCCTCTACGAAGCTCCAGTTTCATTAATTCTATTAATAAAAATATGAAACAAATCAAAATTGTGGTGCGTAAAAGACTCCGTTTTATACCTCTGACATTAAGTGGCCCTAAATATAGTTGGGCCAACATACGTTTATGTACATACTTCAACAAATACCTCGGTCAACTGGTTAAATCAGCCGTTCGATAAACGAAAGTTCCGGGTTCGATTTCTGGTCTAGTAATCTTGTAGATCTATTTTCTTTTTTGTTAATGGTTATACGCGTAGCAACCACCGGTTCTCGTTTGACTACCGAAGTTAAATTCCGCTCTATATGGCCGGGTGCCTGAATTCGTGGGCATCTATAGCTAAATAAATAATTTTTAAAAACGAAGAGAATAAGAATTATGTTGTAGTATTTGATGCTGTGAATTGCTTTTCTACTCCTTGACTTTAAATAGTTATGATCGACTGGTGTGTAACCTTAATTATAGACGATTGAAAAAGATTTAATTAGTTTATGCCTAAAAGGAATGAAGTCCTTGATTTAACGTAGCAATGCATTCAAATTGAATTGCAATTAATACGGCAATTAAGTACCTTGTAAATGAATTAAAGATCAGTTATTTTTCTTCTCTGTGCCAAAGTATCCACTCTGAGTTGTCTCGAGATAGGTTCATAATTGTGGCTGTTGTTTGTTATAAGTTGTTCAGATTTAAATGTAACATTTACGTTGAAAGGAATGAAGCGAATTTGTGTTGTTTATTAATACGAAGAGAGCCGAAACACTTGGAAATTTCGCTCGTATTTATGAAAATGCGAGTAACGTTGAATATATTTCTCGTTAAGTGTCATATTATTAAAAAAACATGTGAATGATTAAAGCCGGATGCGAGTCTATTATGGCGAAACTATTCATGCGTGCAAACTATAATTACTGTCAGGTCTGTCATAGTGATTTTATTTAAAATGAAAGATAAGTTCGATCGGATTATAGAAATTGTCGTGTACGTTTGATAAAATCGCTGCTTTGGATTCGCACACTATGGCTGGATATCCCTTGGCTAATGATCAACATTGATGGATGTCGATTAAGAACGAACACGTAACAGACTACATTTTCTTTTCTTCCCTATGATTTGCCATGTCATATTCAACACAACATGTTACACGTTACCATGTATTGTTTTTTCTGTAACACGTCCCAGCGCTAAAACTTGACCGTATAAATATTGATAAGCAGCTGATCGATACCCACGGTCACGCAAAGCCTCGCGAGCGGAAAACTTATTTTGTAAGCACTTAATACGTTTATATCGCAATTATCCTATCTCATTCTTGTCGATCGGCTGGAACAGGGATTGTCAACGGGAACCATGCGATAAAATCACGTTTGGTCCAAAAATTTGAGTGGTTATGCACAAAATTTAAAATTAAAAAAGGAAGAATGTGTTTGTAGATTACATTCTGTATTAAATTAAATTTGTTAATTACACTCGCTAAATTAGTTTTCTAGCACCTTTTGTGTTAGCTTCACAGGTCAAGAATATTCAATTAAATTGTAGAATAATTTAAAAATTGCAGAAAGAAATTTGCACTTCTCAGAGAAAACAAAATTGTGTATTATCGAATTTAAGTTTAGAGAATTCAATTTTACACAAGAATTGTTGAATAAATATATTCTCAATACTCTTTATCACTTTGACTTTCACGTCACCCACATATAGATGACAGGATTTTCCACTATGGAACTCGAAAAATTAATTCCCAAGTTAAGATGTGGAGAGAAATTTTGGGTAGAACTTGTGAATTTTAGCAAGATTACAAAAATAATTACAGAAACAAATTTTAGGTCACATAGTTCACAATGGACTACAATCAAAATTTGAGTCTTACAGAAAATTGTACAGTTTTCATCTGGCAGTGAACGTGTTAAAAAACAAAGAAATTGAACGAAATCTTAGTCTTCTCGAATATTTTCGTCGTTCTTAATTTTCTTATCAGGAAAATAGGGTGTCTAGAAGTAAATAAAATTGAGAAATGGGTCACTATAATACGAAACGTTAGCCAGAGAATGAGTTACCGGTGGCTTGGGTGTACGAGTCGCCGTGGCAATTACGTTCCTTTTTACTTCGCCGCGAATAAATCAATCAGGGGAGCGCGACCAATTATCCTCGAAGGACATGGGAGCCGTCTCGTTCGGTTTTCGGGCGACATTGAAAAAGCGTCCCAACGACGCTACGTACGGAAAGCAATTACTTCTTATCGTGTGACGGATCAACGTCGGACGGGATTGGCGCGGACAACGCGCGTCTTGTCAGTATTTGTCGAGCCGCGTAATTGTGCACGCCTGGAAATTAAAGTCGAGCGCGTTGATCGTCGCGCGAATACCTGCTCGAAAACGCGAGGTAACGCGAGGAAAATTTAGCAACACTGCACGGGGCTTATTAGCGACGCGACATTGATCGATCGCCACGTTAGAAGGGAATCGACCGCTTTCTTGTTGCCAATAGAATCGCTAATTTTGATCAGAGAGAAGTTTCGTGGCTGACACAGGTTTTAGAAACATTCTTCCCATATGGTTAACCACGCTCGATTCTTTCTGGTGAGACAATTTGTATTAAATCAGAGATCGCTAAAGTTAAGGGGGTAGCGTGAAATGCGTTTTTTTTAAGTTTCTTGGGGAATTTTTTTGCACATAAACTATAACAGTAGTGAAATTGATCGTTTTTATAATACGTTCGTGATACATTAACTGCAATCTTATGGCGTAATTCCCATACATTTCTCAAAGTCATCAACCATACGCTATCTACGTTGTTGAATTCATTAGTGTCGTTTTACTTCTGATATTGAATTTTACCTGCCCTTGTGCACTATGTATTGACTTCATTACATTTGACTGTATTTTGTAGATAAACAATATTGAAATGTTGCATCTCGTAGAACTGGTTCTTATTTGCAGCTTTAATTATTCAGTGTAAGCTTGCCGCGAAACAAGATTGCAAACTTGTTATCGGCGGAAAAAATTATAACTTTATATGTTGTTTTAGTGGTTATTTGATTCGTATAAAGCCGCATTCGTTTCTTTTAATTTCGTGAAAGATACTTTTATTGCCAATAATATTTCATCATTAATATAGTTTCAATATACACAATTTGTCTAATGTAAATGGTTCGAGTTTTAATTCGAATTATCTTCGATTCGTAAAATTAAACTGTTCATGCCTAGAAATATAAAAATATTTAAATTCTACGAAAAGAACATAACCTAAATAGATTAACACGAAAATAAAAGAATTCATAACCGGTAACGAAATAATATTAATGCATCGAATCTTGTAAATCGACAGACCGTAAAATGTGAACAAATTGAAATGTCACCTTCGAATTGATAGTATTTCGCTACTGGTAATAACTCATATTTTCGCGCTAATTTATTTCCGTCACGTGCTTTTTGTATAATATGACTAGTCATACATCTTCATATATTAAAGGATATTTATAGAAGTATTAGAAGAAACTATATAAAATAACTTTGAGCATCTTTCGAAGAAGGAACTAAACGCATTGTGGAGAGTAAAATTGTATAAGACTAACCCAGACTTCCTTGAAGACGTTAAAAATTAAATTTAAAAATGAGGAAGTTGAACACACTAAAAAGATGCAAATTAAAAGAGAATGAAACCGGAAACACTGTCGAGGTTCTTCCCCAACACGATGGTTGACGAAGACTGCCTTCCCCTTTTCAAAAAGAAAGTCCTTTTCGGGGGTGGCACGCTGTAACGTCCTCAAGGGCCTCGAATTTATGGCCCTACGTCGTCGAAGTCGCGGATGGCCCACCATGACATAAACAAGGCCTAGAGCCTTCCTTCGGGGACGTCCAGTTTTAGTTTTTCTCACAAAATGTTATATTTCTACATATAATAACCTAAAAATTATTTATTTCTGTTGGTTTGTCTCTTCCAAAAGAGAAAGTTTTCTTTCCTTGACAAAAACCATCCACGCGTGTGTTGCGTTTCGCGTTTCGGGATACAAGTCAAGAGGGTGCAGCTGTGTCCCTTCCTGGCTTGTTTAGACAAAGTATAGGACCGATTGGGTGACTGACCTTTTCTTTTTGGATGTTTCTTTCAAACTGTGCAGACGTGCCTTCCAAGTGTTTCAAATAATATTAAAGTTTAGTTAAAGGAATGTCGAACAGATTGTTTTTCATTCCACTACATATTTCCAATAATTTCTGACCTCCTTCTTGGCTAGTAAACAACGTTCAATAAATCTTATTGATTTTTGTAACATCATGAGACGGTTAGGATAATCTTGCAATTGCATTAGGAAGTGAAAAATATAGTGAGTTAAAGGGGTAGAGGAGGTAGTTTGCGGGCACGTACTCCGTTCGGATAATAGAACCGTCCGATAATGGAACACTCGGGTAATGGATATTGTACTGTATTAATTCCTAGCAGTTAATTTGCAATCGGCGCAAAGCAGCGCCGTGGCCGTTCGATGCGAGCTGACGCTATCGGGTATCGCGGATCTCGCATACCGATACCCGTCGTCTCTCGCGTAAACGAACGGTGTTTCCGCGAACGATTTATGCATCGACACTATCGAAAACAGGTGGTTACCTAATTAATTCCATGCGATCGGCTACGCCGGAGCGCGCGAGTCCGCCGAAGATAAAAGGGGCTCTCGGGGCTCGAAGGAGAAAATTGGCCCCGACGGATTATTCAATCCGGGACGAATTATCGGTATCTAAGCGATGTATCAGCGGCGAGCAAATTCGAGCGATACGTGGGTCCGGCGTTATCGCGAACAGTCAGTCATTCCGTGGCGGCGCGGAGATATTCGTCCGCGCGTGCGTATCCGCGAGCCAGCCTTTAAATAGGCGTAGTGGAACAGGTTTAGAACAAGCACGGTCGGGTCTGGAAACCGGCCACGCGTTATCTATCGCTGAGAGGTATTTCCTGCGCGTAGGTACAACGATCGTGGCAGATAAGGAGAACGAAGCTACGGCCAAAGGAATACGCGAGACCCGCGACAATGTTCGGTTTCGCAACGCGTCGAGACGTTTCGCCGACGCGACGCGCGGAATTTTAATCTTCGCTCAGGACTGACTGTGGCGGCAATTTTCGCAAACCAATCGAAGAAATCGCGTTTTACTGTCATTTTTAGGAACGGGATTGTTATTAATTGTGTATACACAAATTAACGTAACGAAAGCATACTAACATCTTTGTTAATCGAACTATATAATGCATGTTCATGTTATTCATCACACCTGCTCATGCTTTTCTTTCGTTGTTCGATCTCATCGTCGTTTATCGTTGTCTGTTCTCGGACGTCTCCGTACGGTTGGTACACTATATCTTACAGTGCGTTTGGTAAATTATTGTGCATTTTACATCGCGAAAGAAGGACCTCTAACTGTTCAACTTTATTGTCGTCGAGATTTTGTAAGGTGATGCAGGTTTGTAATGATGCGTATGAAATATTAGGCGTAGTTGTTCAGTAGCCTGATAGGTACAAGCAATTATAGTTACGTACACTTCTGTTCATAAGTCTTCTGTTAAATTATAAAATGAAACTAATATTTATTCATTACATTATAAAGTTGAGTGCACTTTCAAGATGCACACGTGCATCTCAGGCCCAGTTACTCACTGTCACTTTTAGCGACTTTGGGGATAAATACTTATTTCACAGTCTTTTTTCGATTTTAAACGCGTTTATCTTCGAAACTTGTTTCCTCGTACAATTTTGGTTATTGCATATTTATTTTAATTTCGTACGAGCGTTATGAAATTTATATTAAATTAAAAATGACCAAATGTAAGACAGAGAGATAATAAAGTCACTTCGAAAAATTATTAAAATGTTTAACATGAGAATTGCAAATAAAAACTATTTAAAAAATATAGTCGGAGAGGTACCTATCAAAATTCTAATTTGTAACGTAAACGAACTTTAAGACAAAGTTTCTACATGTGTCCAAATTTAGGAGATATTTCCAAAATTTAATTACAGTAGCTTTACTTTGATTTAAAAATACTTATCTCTCTTGACATTGCTGGGTAACAAAGAAACATTCGCCCTTTTCTTTTGCCCATATCATTCCAGAACTTTCTCACACGAAACATACTTTTCTCGATGGTATACTTTACGTATGATTCACTGCATAAGTACACGTTTCGGAAGTCGAGGTGAGATGATTGGGTAGTTTGTAAATCACAGGTCCCGGGATCGACTCTCGTTAAGTGAAGCCTTTTTGTAATTTTCCTGCAGAAATATCGTGTAAAATGTAAGATGATAATTAACCGTACGTGCATTGAAAATCTTCGATTCGCTGACATACTGCTTCAAAAGAAAAAAAAGGCACTAGTTTGGTACACAGTGACATCGTACAAGTTATTCAGACTCATTCGCGAAGTACATAGTATTTATCTAAGCCCCTTAAACGATGAGATATAAACGGTAGCGCACGAATCTCACCTTCGGCTGGATTCGTGGTAACGATAACGAGGGAAGAGTTGCGAACACTCGACAGCAACCACGATACTCTCACGAACATTGGGACGGGAACACACAGGGATGGTGCAGGGGTATAACAAACGACTGAAGAGAGAAAAGTCGACGAGCAAAGGTGGAAGAGAGACGAATGGTGAGCACAGGTTCGCGAGAAGAGGAGGTGGGACGAATGAAGTAGGTATGTCCACGCGAAAAAAAATAAAAGCAAAGTGGAAGCAAGGCGGAAAAGAAGACGAAGGGAGAAGATAGAGAGAAAAGGGCGTTTAAAAAGGGGAGAAGGAGAGATTGAATGCGTTCGTGTAACACTTCGCTACGAGGTGGTTGCATAAGTGGGAATGCGACCCCCATAAACTATCAACGACCTCTCTGCCTCCACGGTGAGAGGAAAGGGCTCCTTATTACCGCCTGATCAACGTAAACGCAGTTACGGGGTACGCGTGCACATAACGAAAGCAGTCTTTTGCCTATCGACGAACACTGTTGATCATTTTCAGATATTAGACATATCGTTTGAAGGAAAGAATCCACTGTCGAATTAGAAAATATCCTTGGGACGAATTGTTAGGCTTCTAGACCCGAGGCACAATTTTGTAAATTGTTTATCGATCTCGATGGAAAGCTCTGTCGATCGACAAAAGGGATTCGCGTCACACCCGACCGCGATAAGCGGAAACGTTAGGCGGGTGTGCCGAATGGCTGGCATAGCTCGGGTTTGCAGAAATCATAGATCAGAGGTCGATTAGCCGCAAAGACACGTATCTTGGGCTGATATTAATCTTTACATAGGCACGCCTTGTTTCATCATGGGATAAGAACAACCGCGAGAAAAGCCGCCGGTTAGATTGTCGCGGCCCGATGGGACATAAGCGAGTGAAAAAAACACACGCGACAATCGGTAATTGCATACAACGACGGTGAACGATATTATGAGAGAGTTAAACACAATCGCGTATTGTCTGACACATTTGCGTTGGTTGTAAACCTAATTAGTCGTGGGAAGGTAAAATCAGACGCGAGTACGCTGCTCATATGAATTAGAAGATCACAATTATGGGACACATTTTTCCAACATTTTTTAAATTAACGTTCCTTTAATGAAGTCTTTTTCAAACTTCAATCTAGAGGAAACTAGTACACTCTTTTCGATCGTCAAAGCAATTCAATAGATCTTTCAATTGAAATTTTGGCTCATGGTGATAGATTTTTAAGACATCATAAATACAGAATGGGATATTTAAAACAGACCATTTATATAACTTATCTATTTCTGTTAATAGAAAGAATCAATCTGTTTAGTTTCGAAGGAGACATAATCTGATATCAAAAATTTGGTTTGTAGTTGAAGATGTAGATAAGATGAGACGCTTAACATTATTATTTTAATAATAATTATCACATAATAGAGCGTTTTAAGACACGTATGACCTACGGTTAAAGGTCATTCAAGGTTGTCGAAGGTCATCTAGGATGGAAAATAAGTTACTACACTTAGTGAAGTGGGAAGTTGGAACCGGTCGAACACGTCCGTCATGTACTTATTTACATATGCATTACTAATACAAGTGTTTAAAATGGAGACTTAGGAGCATCGAAGCATGCTTTAAGTTAAAGAGATTCGATGTGAAACTGTACTGCAAATTATCCATATCATCCAGTCTGACACGATTAAGAAATTTGTCAGTATGCAAATGTACGGCAATTACCGCTGATTTCATACTTTGGCGACATTTACCATAAATGAAACCATATTAATTTTCCTCAGTTTCCGTATTACACACTTTGAATACTGAAATATTACGCATTTTGATTGAAAACAATTGAATTCTAAACCGAAACATGGCGAGGAAAAAAATATTTTTGATACTCTATATATTTTATTTTATTCCGTAAAAAATTTATCTATTTCAAAAGTGTCTATACATATCTATAGAAACAGTTTGAAATAATTTAATGTCCTCGTCTAACAAACACTAAATTTTCGGTATTGGTATTGGTGTTTAACAGAGATTGAAAGGGTTGTACAGTTTGACGACTTCAATAAAAAAGGAAATACGAGTATTATAAATATTCTACGCAGTTCTCATTTACGAGAGATCATAAATTAAGGTTCAATTAACCATTATGAAATCCTGGTATTAAGGAATATTAATTTTGTTTTCGCATTCGGAGCTTAGAAAGTACACAAAATCTGGAAAAATGTGAGCTACATTTTTACATCGATGTATCATGAATTTGCACTAAATCGATCGAAGATTTGAAAATTGTGTCATAAATAGAACATTTCTCAACCCGTGAAACGAATTCAGTAACGTTGGACCTTTAATTTTCCTCGATTGCAACAGGATCCGGGTGATTTATCGATATTCCGTAAGAATCGCGCGTCAATGTTCCCGTTTTAAGTGCGTACTAAAGAAATTTAACGAACTGTTCCAAAGGGAAGTAAGTATATTAATGAACGGCCAATCCACGCGTTACGTGATCAGCCAAATAATTACACTTTCGTATGACTTATAAATCACGGGCCTACTAGAATTTCACAGCCAGGCAGAGACTTGGGAATATTAATCTTTCTCTCGACGTACCTTATTTCATTACGCGATAAAGACTCTAATGTGTTCGTATTAAATTTCTGCGGTCGGTGTTTTCCAAGCGCGTGGCAGAATTTATAGTTCCATACCTTACATCTGTAATACTGACCTCGTATTGAAACACGAGGTTCCGGGAAACTCGAGAAAATTACTCAGGAGTCCAGAACACCGTCTAATCAGATGTAAATTACATGAATTGTGGGAGCACTGAAATAATTTCAATAATTTCAGTGGAAAATACACGGTCGGGGCACGATAGTTTCATATCGTGGGGAACCAAATTGTATATCTGATCGGGAAAGGTGAATTAATTTGCCACGTTGCAACTTTCCAGTCGCGATTTTCGAAATCTGTTTAGCGATATATCACCGATTTTAGTGTCTTCGTTTGCAATTTATATAATGCGCTACTCTAATTTTAATTGGCGATAATAATTATACAAGCAAAACAATATTTTCACCAATATATCAATCACAAAATTTAAATGACAGCACTTACATTACACTCAAGTGAAATATCAATTTTTCTCGTTAAGTGTACATTAATATTACATTCGAACCGTAATAATTATTTTTCTCAAAACTCTGACGCTTCAATGTATCCTCTATGCTTCAGGATTTCCTTTTCCTTTGCTCGTTTACTACTCAAACATATAAAAAGCAGGGAATACATGTGCTCTTTAGTCGAAATATGATGGCGAAATAATTGCCAGAAACACGAGTCTCGCAATAAAAATGCAAAATATCCCCATAATTAATCCTCGCGAGGTACAATGATAAAAAAAGGAATACACATGAAATGCAAAAAGTCAGTAGACTGACAATACCGCCGGTAAGCTGCTCGAGTAATAACGTACATACGTATAACGTCCTGAAATTATCATATCATTAGGCGCATTATTACTACGCGTTCTCGAACGTGGATACGTATCTCTGATAACGATCCTAGTAACGATCTTTTTTTGTTTTTCATGCGCGGGGTTCACGTCACCGTCGGAGTTACGACACGTTCAAATTACCCTGAAAGATCACTGATTTTCCTACGATCCCCGCGTATACGTCCGCTGGTCGCCCGCGTCCTTCGGTCCTGTCGGGAACGTGCGTGGATAATAACTTAATCGTCGTATTTCCATTATTTTCGAGGGCCGCGAGCGACGTTTACCGCCGCGCTCCGGCTTCGATGGATTCACTTTGAAACTTTAAACGCGTCATTAGCCGTCGACCGCGAGAATGGGACTCGCGCCAAGTAAATCGTCCCCGATTGTTTCGCGTTGCCACTTTGTGCACGAGGGACGGGGTTTTGCAACTCGACGATTTTATCTAAGAAACGCGATTTCTCTCGCGCGAGCATGCGAGCTTTGCACGCGATTTCTCGAACGATTACGGGAACACGTGGTCGCGAAGCGAGCACGGTCCTGGACTAACGGAACAAAATTCTACCGTGCGTATGGAATACTCAATAAGGATTGTATTAATGTATAAACACTTCTAACAGAGTGTTCCTCGCTAAACATTTACCAAAAAGTTGGACTCTCTTAATCTGGTCTTCTTCGAAAAAATCGATTTTTCTTTTTCTTAATTTTAAATACATATAATTTGTAATGTTATAGTAGCCTTTGAGGAATCTATTTATGCAAGAAAAAATATACAGTTCTATCATTTTTACCTATCTTATAGGTAAAGAGAAATATAGGTACGAGTGGAAACAGCCTTGAGTATCGGGATAGGCAAAAGGTTAAGCGAAACATGATATGGCAGTAATATTAAGAACATTAAGACACGAATAACAAACATACGAAGTTGCTGTAAAACTCTTTAATTGATTATTTGGCAAGTCCATAGAGTGTCTGAGCGGCGTTATACAGGTATATCTTAACAAATTTTCATCCTTTCTCTTTCAAGTATCGTTTAGAATACCTATAATGATGGTGAAAGGTCCTAAAGTCATCCGAAAGAAAAGATAAGAAAATTTATTTATCGAACACTTTGGGGTAGGATATTAATGGGTTGAGATCGTGTGAATAGTTATTTTATATTTTACTATTTGAACAGTATGCTGCAGATATGTGGGTTTTTGAGCTTCATATGTAGTATGATTCTGGCTTTGTTTATTAATTAGAAACATTGTTATTGAAATGTTAATTCGTTTTTATCCCATGTCTTTTACAGTAACATTAAAAGGCAAATTGTTGGACACGTTATAAACAAAAATAGCTTGCCAATTTAAACAGCTGTTGAATGTACTAATAATAACAAACGATATTATCGCAAGCAACGCATCCTTGACGGCCATGAATCTGCATATGTCGCTTCATAAATTAAATAGTGTCTCCCTGTCGATAAATTAAACGCATGTCAATCAAATGTAGCTATTATTACTTGCTATTACGCCAGACTCTCACAGATTATCGTCTATTTGAAAGTGTAGACAATTTCGCGTCTGATTAACGTGTACAAAATATACGTATACGTTTAAAGGCTTAGTAAATAAATAGAAAGTACTGTAACTCTCGTTAATCAACATTCCAAAGTTTTAAAATCATAAACAGGAACTAAATATCGAATAAATTATCGGATTTTTTTATAAATTTGATGTTAAGTATTACATACGGTTTAGGTATACGTAATATTAACTCTTTATTATCAATAACTCCCCGTGAGAATGGAAACAATGCTACGTTCACTTTATTCAAAAAAACTAGATGGAACAAGTGTTCGTTCGTTCGATCTTTCTTCAACTCTTTGAAGTTCTATTTAAAAATAGATTACAATAGTAGCTTGAGTACAATAAATTACATCCCATCAACTAAACTGGCTTTCGCAAAGGTCAACATGTATAGATAATCTCGTTAATCTAACCTTATATGTAGAAGATAGATTCGCTAATAAAAGAGCAATTCTAACATTCTAACAGCATTTTTAGGTGTTCAAGAAGCTGTATTAGTAGACATATCTTGACAAAACAAATTAGCTTCTATCGGTTGTACAACGTATCCAATTGATTTGCTGAATTTTTCACATCCTAAAGAGAAACTTAGAAATTACTAGTAATGAACAGCATTTAAATCATGTAGTCTCATAATATTTTGTATTTAATACACAAAAAATTGATTTTGTAGTGTAAATTACACCTATAAAACCTATTCTCATATATATTTCCTTAAAAAAGTTTGGGAATTTGAACATGTACGATTCTGTAGGACCTATTACACCTCAAGAAATAGTAAATAAATACAGTAAAAGTCTTACGTAAGAGTCCGTGTAAACTGTCCGATGGAAATTTTATTCTGTTAGGTTTATTAATAGCAAAAAAAGTCTGCGTAAGACTAGTAGACGATAAACGTGCTTGAAAGTGACTTGCAAATTGATGGACGCATTGCGAATCGAGTCGAACGGATTCTACGCGACGATGATTGACTAACAATCACAGACGTTAACCGCGGTGGCTGATGATTTGCGGCAAATAGCGTACCGTGAAGCGCAGGTCGAACGTCTCAATTAGTCTGGATGTTAATTAGAAAAGAAACGGCACGCCGCTTTTCACGAAGATGTAAAGCACGCGATTAGTTAACCATCTTCAATTACATTCCAGTAACAAGCATTAACAGGCGAGGGGCAATTAACCGGTCGACGATGAAGCTAACAAATGATCGATGCTGTCATTCTTAATGGTTTCCACTATGATTGATCGTGTTGCCGCGTCTTTTTCGCGGATCGACGAAACGTCGTTGCGCGAGATCGATTTTCCTTCGATCGTCGAGTGGAATTAAGCTGGAAAACGAGATCTTTAAAGCGGGAAAGCTAGTTCTCGGGATTAATTCGCAGGCGTTAAGTGTCGTTAATTATCGTCTTAGACTGCTACCGATTGGTCAGCAAGGAAATACACTTTCATACGCTCGGAAATCACGGAAACGATTAATTAACTGCAGTGGTTTAGCAAGAGAGTCGGATATACGTTCCTCTATAAATATGCAAGCATTACTAATAAATACTCCAAATGTAATTTGTAATAATAATCGACTGTTCCCGGTATCCGTAAATGCTAGATCATTAATTGACGTGTGTAATCGAGTTTGCTTTGATTATATGCTCGGTTCAATCATCGATTTTATTAACAGATATTTGATGGGTATATACAATGCAATATGCCTGGTTATATGCAGCTAATTTTTCTGTCTTCCATTTCCACATTTAGTCGATTTAACTTTTAACAGCATCGTTTCGTATTAGTTATGTGACTACTCAATTGGAATTGATAATAATATATAATTTGGTCGTGTGAAATTTCTGATATATGACTATTCATTGTGACGTTAGACCTGTGGCACGCGATTCCTCGAAGATCACTGGTTTATCGTGGATCAACGTCCGTGATTCCTCTTGGCTTCTGACCTGCACGTCGCCGGTGCAACTCGATGCATCGAGTGTCCTTGTATCGTACTACTAACGGTGACGCGATTATTTATGCACAGGCAGGATAATCAGCAGGACTGAGACCGACACCCAGTGAAAAAGTATACTCTCCGTATAATATTATAGACACTCGAGAGATTCCGTCCACTGTACGACGCACATTCACTTTTAACGCGTTTATTGTGTTCAACGATTCACAGAAATTAACCCTCTGCACTCCAAGAATTCTTTTTCACGCGAATGGCTAAGAATTTTAAGGCAATTTTGTGGCACTGCTCCAAAAAATTAAACATTTTTTCCTACAACGTTTCAAGAATGCTTAGAATTTTAATTTTACTCGTATATTTTGTTAATTTACTTGGTGTTATAAATCAAATTTCAACTGAGTTGTGAGTTCAAGTTTAAGGTAAAGGAAAGGTAAAGTTGATTATATTGATCAGTCCTTCCACTCCTGTGAGTTAAAAAGCTGTTTCTAGAATATAAAAACATGTTCCAATTTTTAAAAACAACGTTGCACCCTATAAAAAAGTAGTATTATCAAAAAATGGCCCCCACTCTTGATCTATCCTTGCTTAGAAAAGAACTACAACTTTGTCCAAGTTTCTAGAATCATCCTGCATATCTATTCTTTCATCATTTACATGTACGTATATCATTTGTCGATGACAGACATTCTCTGGCGAACACAATTCTCTAATAGTGAATAAGTAATATATTCCTCTAGATGTGATCTCTCTTAAATAACGCGTCATTTCGCGACACGTAGGAAATCTATTTGACTGTCCGCGACAGTCTCGTGGTCCTAATAAGTTCTCGGTTGGCTACGCGAGCCTCAAAGTGCGCATAATCGATATGATTGACCTTTTCTTTGACAGTCGTTGTAAAATGTCCCCCTGAAGGGTAATAAATTTTGGCGAACATATTAATGTTTTTGTCCAGGCCGTAGCTACATTGTCGACTGATTCCTGACGTACAATAATATAAATCTACTACTGTCCGTACCAGTGTTACATACGTGGAACTAGCGATGGGAGTAAGGTGTTTTGTCTTGTTTAATTTCACTCAACTTTTCAAAATATTTCATTTATTTGAAATAAAAAATATTCGTGAAGACAAATGTGCTTGATACGTTCACTGTTTGTTGGCTCATGCGTTGATGAAGTCGGTTTTGAGTTAGAACTCTGTTGAATAATGAACACATGTTCCCTGAAAATATAATTAACTATAAAAATTACATTACGATGCATAATGAAATTAGATAGTAGAGTATTTATTACTATGAATATCTCATCATCTCTCTGGGCGTTTCAGTCTTGTACTACTATTAATTCGTGAAGAACTAACATTAATCCAACGACAAGAAAATCTTTCAAGTAAATAAATTTTATTAATTGAAAGAAGTTCCTAAGTAGCGTTTATCTTGCTTCTTATTTATTCGAAAGATTTTATTTGTAGATGGATTAATTTCAAATTACAAGGAAGTAAAATTACTACCTCTTTGACCATGAAGTAATTTATTTTTTGAAGGATAAAATAAAATTTATGCGGTAGAATGTTAATTAGCAGAGCAGAGATAGAGAAGTAGAAATAGAACGAGTGATTCGAAGCGTATTAAACGGTTCTGGTCTATTGTTCTAATCAGCGTACTTTGCAATAGTATGCAATCAGTATGTTGATCAAGAACTTCCGTATGAGACTGTGAATAAGTTGAAGTTTAACTTCATTCGCGAAGAAGTTGTCCACATTACTACAAATGGTTTGGAATTATGTTCAACCAGTTTTAGCATCTAACCGCATTCATTCTTAATCATTGGTTTAAAATGTAAATCGAAATTTCCATTTAGTTTATAATTAAAGTTTAAGTTCTATATGCACTTAGCTATACAAGGAAAATTTGAACTCGCATAACTTACGGATTTACTGTATTATTATACAACTTGTTGCTTCGTCAAAGCTGAATGTTAAACAGTTTGTGTTCGATTCAGAATCAGTCTTGACATACTTCTTTAACCTTAAGAAGTCGATAGAAGACAAAGTACTGTGCAAGCTGGAAAGATGATCGATGGTGTAGTGACTATAAAAGTAGGTCTGGGTTATATATAATAATGAACGAAAATGATAAATTTTATATCGCGTTAAAATTAAATTATTTTATTTCCTTCCAGTCTTTAACTCAAAGTTGGCTCGCAGCAAGTGTTATTTTCAAACTGCGGATGTTTATGTATTTATGGGAAATTTTAATTTTCATATATAAGAAATACTTGAAGCAAGATACGAATTATTATATTTAGGGGTTGAGACAACCCTCTACAAAGCTTCAATCTCATTAATTCTATTAATAAAAACATAA
Source organism: Colletes gigas (assembly GCF_013123115.1). Classification (NCBI taxonomy): domain Eukaryota; kingdom Metazoa; phylum Arthropoda; class Insecta; order Hymenoptera; family Colletidae; genus Colletes; species Colletes gigas. Next base: position 317,866 of record NW_025106694.1, on the reverse strand, counting down.
ATTTGCATAAAAATCCACAGTATAGTTATAGCAACGAAGTTTGTAGACGACTGGCCTAAGAGTTTGCATACACGTTGAATATTTGGTCGGGTAATCTAAAGAAAACGCATCGAGTCGCCATCACTACAAGAACCATCGTTGTCCAGGCAAAGAAACATGACATTCGTATACATGCAAGCGTAGAAAGCCTTCGCTTATTAATATCGATTCGAATCGTGCTCGCTGTTTTGCGCGGGAACAGATGGAGATATTTAAATGTCAATACCTCCTGGTTACGCCGTCGGCTTCTTTACGATCGGTCGTTAGGACCGATGTAACATACGTACGTACATCCGGCGTTTACATTTTACGACTCGTTCTTCTGCTCTTCCTTCAGCGTCCTCTTCCCTATAGTCCTGATGTCCGCTGTTCCTTTTTTTTATTCGACGAGATTGCTCGTGAACGAATTTCGCTTCTACGAATGCTCCCCATACAAATGTCGTTAGGGATATAAAGTCTCGTACGCCGAATGAATGCTAGCCAATTTTCCCAGTTTTATAGGAATTACGATTTTATATCCACACGCTTTAACCCCTTGCCTTACAATTATGAGTCTGACTCGTTAGAAATTCTTAAAGGTTAAGTAAAACGAGTCTGTCCTTTTCTATAGTCTTTTATGAATTTGAACGAAATAAAATAGTGTACGTTTGACAAATTATTTGAAATTAAATCGTACGTCAAGGGGTTAATAAGTTTAGACAGTTTCGAAGCGTTATTTTACACGTGTCTTGCAAATGATGGAACCGATAGAAAACAATGTTTTGATATCATCGATCCATGTACGTTTGAAATTGATATCCTTGTATCGAACTGGATATGTCACTGTCGTGTCGATACCTATCGATTATTTAATTAAATTGATAACTCGTCAGAAATAGAGGAAACGATTGTATCAGTAAATGAATAGCCCTGACCATACATCAGACGTAATGAGAAACATTTTACGATTATGATTTCATGAAATTTTTAAAACGATGTAGTACGGTAATAATTTATATCAATTAATTTGATATATTTTCAGTTGCGTCATGTTTTATCTTAACGTTGACAGTGATTATTTAAAATAGTAATTTTACTCATTATTTTATCACTACGTCAACTTTGTTTCTTATCGACCAATGATACCAGTTTTAACTCTCATACTAAGTCTCATTACGACCATCTTTTTCTGCACTTACGATTAAAACGATTAATAATGCATCTTGACTGTGGAATCGTTGAGAAGATGCATGGAAGGTTATATAAACGAAGTGCAAGGCCTATAACCCATTAGGCGTTTAATACGCTAGATTTTTCTTGTAACTATAATTAAAAGTAGCGAGAGTGGTATTGAAATTAGCATAAACCGTTCGCAAAAAGAAAATGACACTGGCTGCGTTAATTTCGTTGAATTTGTTGAAAATAGTGATTTCATGAGATTATTGATATTTATGTAACTGTTATTACTATTAATACAGTACATTGATTATTGCTCGGCAATGATAAGAGGTAAATACATAGACACAAAAAACATAATATATGCAGCCCATTACGGCCAATTATATATAATTAGTTGTACATGCTATGCATACCTTCTGCGCTTACGAAATGAAATTCATAATTAATTCAACGCAAAAAAAGGTAATAGTAAATGAAACTATTCCTTTAACCGAAAAAAGTTAATTAGTTCGAATAAACTTCGTCGCGTGTCTGTGTTTTCAATTGAAAATTCGGTTGATTGATTATTTTCAACTCCAGACACCAAGTTTCCAAGTTTTCTAATGACTCGATAAATGTACTATTCTGTAAATGTTGAACAACAAATTAAGAAAATTTGATTTTGGTCCAGTTCAATCACCGGATTTTCATGATTTCCGAATCGTTACTCGACTCGCGGGGTATATTTTCTCGATAATAAAACTTTCTACGGATAAAATTTGTTTTCACGGAGCAAGACCTTGTCGTGGCATAACGAATATATTCCTTTCGTAGTTGTCATAGTCCCGCTCTGTACATCGATTACGAATCCTTTGACATTTAAATTACAGTGGAAAAAGTCAATCGTCGGCGGTTAACTCTTCGGATGAATATTTACATATAATTTCCAGCGTCGTTAAATTATACATTTCAGTCGGCTCGTTGAAACTATTATCGCGACCCAGAAAGACGATTAATTAATGAGTCCGAGGACTCGCGTGACTCGATCAAACTTCATGAAAGGTGTACTCGACGCCCAACGCCGCGGCTTCGTTCTCAAGCCACTTGCTCGCGCGCCATAAATTAAGCATAACGATAAAGCGATAGAATATTTTTCGCGTTGGCCGCGCGGCGCAGGAACAAGTTAATAATATCGACAATTTGTACGTGTCGCTCACGGTTAATACTTCATAAAATTCCCAGCGATTGCAACAGCAACGCCTGATAAATTCATTATAACGCGACCGGAGGCAGCGTGGCCATAGTTGGAGGCGACCGTACTTATTTACGCGTCCTTTCTATTTACAATATTCCAATCGTATTCGAGCTTCGCTGTTTACGATCTGCTTCTCGTAAAACTAATGGTTTAAATACTTTTAGCCAACCAAGTAGGGTGCGGTTAATTTAATGTCGATTAAAAACGCATACGGAATGCTACGTTTAATTAAAGTGAGAGGTTTGGTATGTTTAACGATGGGACAGACGTGCTTTTATACTATCAATGTATTTACGTTTGTGATTAATTATAATAATAATTCCATCTAGAATATCCTCGTTTTTCCTCTTAATAGTCTACTCTAGACAATTTGTTAAATAGTTTGTAACACTTTGTATATAACAAATGATCTCATAGAAAGTGAGTTTTCTGAACGACCTCGTCCCCCTATTAATAAGGATGGAAAACAAAATTCCTGAACTTTGCACCAAAATGAGTCGAGTTCTTTTATTACATTTTGTACATACGATGAAAGTCTAAAATAGTTTGTAACGTTGTGAAACATCTTTAATGTCCAAAAATTTATTTGTCACACAATAATACAGAAAATAATGCAAAAATGAATTTTAATATATGCGTGCACGTTTGAATATCGTAAACCGAAGTGGATGGAATTAGGTAGTCCTTCCTCCGGGATTGCTCTTTAATTATGCTCTAAAGAAGTCGTGCATCATTTTAACGGCTGTCTAATTCGCTCATTCTCGTGCATTCCATTCTCTCGTACCTTCGATCGACTCACCTCGAAGCAATCTCCACGGTTTCGCTATAAATTGAATATTATAAATGAAAGTTTCATCATTGGACACGCTTACCGTTGATTACCCTTGTGCACTTGCCACGATCGTTCGCACGCTGGATGATAAACGTTCCTCGCCGGAAGAGCAACAGCCTCGATGGCGAACCGGGGAAGAACTAGAGGCGATCGTTAGGTGAATTTACGAGGCCACGCCGGTAAAATTTCGTGGCCGATCCATGAACAATGAGGATGATCGTGTCGATGGGGACCTACGCGTTCCTGGACCCCGAACGGTCCCCTTGACCCCAGGCCCATAAAATCCCACGGCGAGAGCCTCTCGACAGCGGCCATATTTTGATGTACGACTCCATAAATCGTAGAACTGCTGGCTTCGATAGCCACCGGACAGCATCGATGCTACTGGATATTTCGCCTAATTCGTACCCATTCTTTAATAATCCTTCCGCTTTCTATTCATTAATCGATGTCGACTACGGCCGCTTCGAGACTTATTGCTTCAGATGAATTGATATCACCGATGCTAATAATGAAACGAGGTTTCTATTGCAGTTAGAGAAACGGAATGGAAAATGTTCACTTTTTAATCTCGTCAGATTTTATGATTATTTTAAATATTGTTGAGTCGACACTGGTAGATCACGGAATCGCTAACTTGAATAGCCAAAGTTTTGTTGCTACTGAATATTTTCAATATCAATCGATTGTTATTATCGTTGTTTTGTATGGAAAATTTCTTACTTGTTATTTAAATTAAAACTAACATATTATATTTATTATTTTATATTAAAAAATTTTGCAGAAGAGAAAGTAAAAAAAGATCAATGTTTTGGTCAATATAAATGAGTCTTTTCAAGAATATTTGAATTAATTTTAAAATAACTAAATCTTGTTACAATATACAGTCTGAGAAAACAACGAACTAACATTACACTTACACATACTTAATTCCAAACTTTTTTATCGTAAAGTCAAATAACCTAGTAATGGGATAAATACGTAGATAGTATCGTCGCGAATGAACCTGTTTACAATGCAGAATAGCTTTATAACATATTATCGATGGAAATAATCGTTAACATTTCAGTACCCATTGTTATTATACTCGATAAGCTACCGCGCGGGCGAATGGCATACAATTAGCCGGTAATAGTTTTCCGCGATGATTGAGTTGCTTTCGCGGCACACGGAAAAAAGGAACACTCGGAACGGAAAGGAAAGTGATTTACGAGGATCTCGATATTAATCATCGAAACTCATCGTCACTCGAGGCACTCGTCTCTCTCCGGTTCCTTTATACATCGCCAAAAATGCTTTTGGCTCGGTGTATCCAACGAGATAAATCAAATGGAATCTTGTTGAGTTTTTATCGCCGGCCACCGAGTTGACCTCCAAAAAATTTAAATTACACGTTGATCGATAATCACGATGCCTGGATCGACTGACTAATTTCTTATCGCATGCATGATTACGCGACCGGAAAATGTTGATTAATAGCACAACACCATTAATCAAACGCAAACGTGACAGGCGGGAATTTATTTAGCCCATCAATTGTTCCGTCTGCACTTATTAAATTTAGATTTAATTGGTATCAGTCTGAGTTTTCTTAATGATCGTCCGTGTGTGTATGCTCCATCACGCGTTAGGAAATTTGATCTGTCTGGCTGGGCAATCAATCAACTCTTTATTTATTCATAACCTACTGAACGCGCTTTCTTTTACGGGAAATAATTCAATCAGAGACTTTTTCAGCCAAAATGATCGAAGTAGTAATGTTTTTGGAGATTGATACCATGAATAATTATCGAACGTGATAATTTCTTATTTTCGATAACTGGTTTTTTAATATTTCTGTATACTGAATTTCTTTTTTATACAAGCTGCAAAAAAGATACAAAATTTCGACTGTATAAACATGTCCTGTATTGTGTGGAATTTAAAAGGAAAAAGCTGCGTAAAACCTTTAACGCTCGAAACACGCCTTCGTTCTACTAATTAGCGGAATTGTATTGAGCACGATAAAGCCCGCCATTGTGCAGCCACGATCTGGCGTTATTCCGCCGGGACATTCGTACAATGTGCCGGGTCCCTGCGTGTTAATGTTATGGCATATCGTTAACGTTGCATGTACGTGCGTTGCGTGCTCGTTCTCGAGGGTGGGTGGCTGTGTTTGACTTATTGTTTAATTAATGTCAGGCTGCGTATGCAACCGTGGGTGCACTCTAGTCTCGTGATTACGTCTGGTGGCATCTTTATTCGCAGGAGAGTTTACTTTTAGCAAAGATTTTCATTCCAGGCAAAAGTTTCTTCCTCCTCCACAATTGCCACTGGTTCAATAATTTTAAACGTAAACAATGCTCTTTCAAAAATGCCTTTATAAATAATCGGTGGTCTTGAACGAATTACAGTTATAGTTTTGAGTCATCTTCAGAATAATTGAGTAATTATATATTATAGAAAAATAGTAAAGAATATATAAAATAAAATTACAGTAAGAAAAAGTAGACGTTACTCAACATGAGTGAAATAGTAATATTAAATAACAACAATATGTATACTATAATAAAAAACAATAAGTATATTATGAATTAATGAAACTTAAAACTGAACTGAAAATTTTATTATTTTGCAATGTTAGCAGTGTAATTATAACTTTTGTTTTATTAGAAATTATTCTGACGTATGAAATCAAAGAATAAATAATGAAACAACAGATAGCAAAAGGATTCGTACTTTCGAAGTATGACAGACCAAAAGATTTTGATTTGGCAGTAGTCAGAAATTTTGCAGAGTATTTGAATCGACTAGTAAACTAAAATTTGGCTAGAAATTTTAGAAAGACTATACATCTCTTGGAACTGACACTGTAAAGCGGTCCAACACGTTCAAGTTTTTGCAAGCTTCCAGCCGAGCAACCGGAAGTTCCAAAAAGAAAACCTAGAAAAAGGTGCAATAAAGTTTATATCATTTAATTTACGACACCGAAACGCTCGTTTTTGTTACGGAATCACGCTGTCCGACATACTATGCCCTTTTGTTTCACGAAACTGCAACCGGCGAAAACGCTTCTTTTTCTCGTTACGAAGTTTCCGTTGCGGCGTGCATCGGGCGAGATGTAACGGAATTCGTTAGGAATTTAATTTCGCGCTGCAGCGTTCCTCGCGAGCGAAATCACTGCGGTTCGAAGCCGGAAAAAATCGTTACGACCTAATACTTCTGAAACATATACGAATGCTTCGACTTTTTCTTTTCACGATAATTATGGATCTTCAGTGGCCACTTTCTATTCTCTCTCTTTGTATTAGTTTGTTCGGTTTGCGGATGCAAAATTAGGTACAAGTGCAAAATTAACGTTACATAACAGAATATTCGTCAAAGAATAAAAATATTTCATAAAATTGTGTTTGCTTAACGTGGCACATATTTTGGTTTTCGAATTTAATTAGAAAATTGTCCTTTCTTAATATAAAGTACTTCAAACTTTGGGCATACCGCCCTCTTTATACCAGAATTTTCGTTTCTTGCAGTAAGGATGCATTTTGAACTGTTGAGTGTCTTTTTTTGTAAGTAAAATATTTCTAATTGATTTTATCATAGTCAGAGATTCCCTCAGAAAGTGATCGAATCCTCAACAAGATGGATCTAAATTCCAATCAAAATATTGAGAAGCCTCACAGTATTTATTTTGAATATTCCAAAATTATGTATACTTAATTTGACCATTACTTATGGCGCCAATTGACGTTTCAAATTTAAGGACCATTATTCTTAAGTATCGTACAGTCTCGACGATTAAAATTTACTCCGTACAGCGGTATGCTGCCAGAAGAGCAACCGATATTCTTTTGTTTTTTAATCAGCATGCTAGTTAGCCCTTTGGCATCGTGCCCCTACGAGACTAGCCGTTTCATGTTGTCTCGGTGATCATATTTTCCAATTAGACACTCGCGAGTTGTTCGAAGTCAATTTACCACGTTGGAAATAGCTGCTTGAATCTGTGGAATTTCCAACGTTTCACATTATTTTCATGGCACAGTACGTGTAAAGTATTACCACGGCTGCTCCAACATATATTTCGCCACAATATTTTGTCTCTTTATCGCAAATTCCTTCACGTTTGAGATTTACTTAAGATACACGGTGGAGTTTTCACCTGAGTTTAAATTCACTTCTTTTTCTCTTACAAGTAGGAACAAAGCTACAAGCTGTTTTCTCAGAAATCAGTAAAGTTATCGACTAAATTAAATTCAATGCAGGATTAATTTCTGCTGTACCTTCTAGTAAATGAAATTAGTACGATAAAAGAAATTTAAGGGAAATAATTGTACTTCGTGAAGTAACGAATGAAAGATTTGTGAACGAAAACAAAACTAATTTTTAACCATCATAGAATGGTCCAAAATTTATGTTTGGATTTCCATAAAATATGTTCATGCCCTGACTTTAAAATAGAAAACTTATTCAATATTTAATTGACGGTAATTTCAAGTTCTAGTTTTACTTATTTTCATTATACAATCTTCTATTATATTAAATTTAAAATTACACAATTGTGTATTCTAAGCTAAACCAGTAACGGAAATTAAATTGCATGGGTAAGAAGACCAGGCATTTTCCACGACTAGGTTCTCCGAAAAAAATCCGAAACACAAAAAATAAACAAGCGTATCTTTATTGCTTCCAGAAGCAACGAATGCACATCAATATTTTTTCGTTTCGTCGTAAAATATTACACGTTACAATAACATGCTTCGACTCGAAAAATACGTGTATAACGTGTCTGAAAAACGGTGCCATACAGTCGGTGTTTGTATAAGAAGTTTCAAAATAAAAGCTGGGCGAACGGAGAACAACCCTTCCGGCACGTAAAACAAACTTTCGCCCTTGACGTTGCAAACACCGCCTATTCGTAACCCTAGAACACGTGGCGCGAAATAAACATGAAAAACGGACGCTCGTGACGCCATTGCTCCGTGTCCGCGGAGGATCCCGTATTCACGTTGGAAAGAAAGGAGAAATGAATTATTTAGTAGGAAACAGGGGCGGTTTTATGATGTCTCGTAACGGGTGTGAGCGCAGCGGGATTTCTGGAATTTCGATCCTCCTATCGCGCGCCCCTTTATCGGTTTAAGTAAGAAGATAACGGTGAGAGGTTGTTGGGGTATTTATCATAATCACCGGTCCTCCGCGAACGAGTTACCTTCGCCTCGGCTACGGATAAGAGCATTCCTTTCGAGATTATGAAATCTCGTTGACTTTTACTGTCCGTCGTGGTGATAGAACGTGAAACACGTTTAACCCTTCCATTATGTACATAAAGTTTACGTTGGTTGTGTTCGAGTCATGTAAGCACGGTGAAAAATATACGTATAGAGGGTGGGACACTCGAGACAGGCTACCCGGATAACTGGTTTGTTACCAAAAATAGATACGTATATTTGAAGCAAAAGTTGTTTGATTTCGTGGAGGACGTCGCGAGATAAGATTTCATTGGTTTGGATGAGTGCTTGAAGGTCATTCTCAAGGTCATTAATTTTCTCGTAATGGAACGATATCTTTTTTGAAAGTACTTTGTTTCGAGATACCAATGTATCTTCTTGCTCCAGATTCTAATCGAAGTAATTCTGTCTTCTGTGTTTGCATACTCGAACGTCCGATTAATCGACATTTTTCACGTGTATAAAATTTTCGATTCGTTTTACGAGCGTTCTGTTAGACTATATTTTCGACACCCGTTACGTGAAGAGCATTCACACGCCACGGACGCTATCCACCTGCTAGTTCCGAGCCAGTAACCCTATTCCTCTGGTATCTGGAATCTAGAACCCTCTCTAGACGGACGAACACTCTCCAATTTCGGGGCCCAGCCCCTAGAGAAGAAGGGGCCCCCATAAAACGGGCTTCGTGCGTTCTAGGGGGCTACGAGTCCGCTAAGCCTCTTAAATCTTGGCCCACGTCTGTCTACCGTTCCATCTTCTTTCATCTGGCTACCAAGATCTCCACCGAGATTGGAGTGTTCCTTTCCCTTCTTTCTTGTACAGAATCGCCAAAGGCACCCGGAATAAAGAATCCGGCGTCAGGAAACGTCAACGTAAGTCACTCGATTAACGTGGAAAACGTTTGACTATCGGAGAAAACGACAAAGCAAGAAATATTATATTTGGGGATCTATTACGAACTTTAGATTAGATGAAAGAGTAAAAGGTCGGCTAATCTAATTAGGTTCGATTTCACCTGGTGAATATGTGAGATTATTCGTACCAGTTTGGCTGACACGAATGTTAGCATTTTATAGTATTAAATCATAACTCGTTACTCTTCTAACTTTTGTCTCTAAACTTCATTTTATGTTATTTATTTTATTTCGTGTTTCGTCGTTGTTCTTATTTTCTATTTTACATATTTGTTAATCCCATTTTTATTATTTTCTAAGCTAGGTTAATGACAGACAAAATTAATTTATTATATTTAGATGTATAATAAGTTTGCTTTCCTCGAGGTTTTTCTAGAAATTCCAGATATCAACGATTTTAAAGTGGAAGTTGTAATACAAATTTCTAATAGGTTGTCGTTATTGGATAAAGACATCGTCAAGTTTCTAACAGATTTATAAAAGATATAAAAATTGCAACGACGATAGTTTGAAAGTGCAAGAAGGTGAAACGCGTTCTCAATATGCTCGGTTTTATCTGTCGGGGAGCAATAGTTCACCAATTAGGATCACGATTTTGGGAAAAAGACGGGATAAGGAGAGTTTTCATGGGCGATCGGGACCGATAAGATTTCGAATCGTTTTCCGGTCGTTGGAGGGTTCTTCCGCCACTCTGGAATCGTCGATCGTCTGGCAAGCTCCGCTGTTAACCGGACTTTTACGATCCCAAGTCGAGGGCTGGAAAAGGTGCAGCGGAGAAGAAGCAAAGAGCTAAAAGGAGGAGGACGAAGAAAAAGACGACGAATCGTGCGTAAGGAGACATTTCCGTGGCGTTGTTTGTATGCCGTTCGCGATAGTGGCTCGTATACTGTAACGACTCTTTCGTGTTTCCGGTACACGTGACTCGCCATCTTCCGTACCACATGTAGCCGTGATATTCCGTGAAACGCCTAACTTTCTTTAATCAATTTCCCCTATACGATTGACGAGTTTCGCGTAACTCTAAACATTTTCTAGAAAAAATCAGAATATTTTTTTACATTACATTTTTACATAGTTCATTGTGGTTCGAATAATAACCACGTTATAAAAAATCAAATGAAATAGTGTTCGTGGAATGATCGATAGCTTGCCTTAAAAAAATCGTCATTCTATTAAATTATATTTTTCAAGTATTATTCTGGTATGGGTAACAATAACATTCATATAGATTAATATTTTTGTGGACTATTATATTTAGAACAACTAAAACAACACCAATTCGTGGCAATCATAGAAAGTATTTAATAAAATTATGAAAAATTGAGGAAAGGTCCTCTTTCTTGAAACTAGAATGTATCAATACATGAAATTTCAAATGAGAATATTTTCTTAAGAAGTCTGTCTAGATTAGACAGACCTTAAACGCTTGAAATTTCTTTCGAAGCAACCATCGAACATATAAATGTCGGAACCATGCATTTAATTATGCTTTATCAACGTTACACGATTTTTTCAAATACGAATAATCGTTTTTGTCGAGGCAATAAATTTAATTTTTTACTAAACATCACACGAGAAACGACGTTTCAAACGATAGCCCCTTAATCCCTTATCTGTAGCAGCAGAATAAATTACATAATCTAACAGTAATGGGGTCGAGAAAGGCAACAAGCCGGCTTATAACAGCTAATTAATGCTAAACCTCGCCCATTCGCAATTGTCTAGATCGCTAATCTTGTTCGCGGCGTAATAAAGTCGACATTATTATTATTACAATCATTCAAAACTTAATCTGCGCGCACGCTATCAGCGAAAATTTTAACGACCCGCGGAGTTATTCCTATTCGCTCCGCACATATATTATTCAATCGTCGCGTTCGGTTATTCTTGGACGCGACAGCCGGTACTGGATTCGTCGATACGAGCGTTTCTCTGATTTTTATCCGCTGAAACGTACGCAGTTATCCGTTTAATTGTATAATAATTGTACCGCACGTATGGGACCGCACAACATTCCTCGTTAATTGCGCGGCATTCCTTTGTCTCTCGTCGATTGAGGAATAACAAAATGGCGCACACCGTTGCCTCGCTGTCGAGGCATCTTTGTCCACGGACGTTTTCTTTTCGCCGACAAAACCAGTTCATAACGGCGTATCGTTTTCATAAACGCTGCAATTAAACGACCGCCGAATGGAAAAGCACGAGATTTACGTTAGATGATGTACCTACGTGTCGATTAAGCGAAAATTATCCCCGTCGAGCGCGGCGACGTCCCCGCGGCGATCATCGGGAAACGGGTCGAGTAAAAATTTCACGCGAACGTCTCTCGTCGTACAATCGAAATTTCTCAGGTCGATTGCCTACGGAGCCGCGCGTTTCTCTCGTAATTCTCTGACGTTCCTTGCCGCCACCCGTGAAAGATTAATATTTCACAGTGAATGTCCGGCATTGGAGTTCAGGCGAGGCATGCTAATGCCTCGTAAAATAGCTGGCAATTTCGACGGAGAGGCCGTATATGTGTTCCCATCGACCACTCGGGGAATCTCTTGCCCGTGGAATTAATTAGAATTGAAATCCGAAAATGGAAGAAATTTTAATTACTCCGATCGGGGTTGTCGACCGTGAATGAACTTTACAGTCGATTCAATATCAATATTGACTCGCCTCGAGCGGACGCGTACGGCTACGAAAGATATTCAGGTATCGAGGTCTTAATAAACTATTTCTGTTTTCCCAGCGTCTGCATAATTAAGTGCGTCGTTCCCTTAGTTATTCCGATTGCCATGAATTTCGTTTCTTATTACGTACGTCGTTTGGTTTGCTTGCATCTGTCTTTCTAGCACGAATAGTTTGTTATTAGGTTTCGACGGTTTAAGGGGGGAAACCACTGTGATGTTTTTTTGTCTCTTTTCAATGCTTGGGGTTTTAAGAACGACCCCCTAAAATATTAATATTTTTAATATTATAATTGCTCTTTAATCTTAGGTTTCATATGAATGGGAAGTGTTTTGATCGAGATAACTACGTGAATCAAGAGTATTTAGTCTAAAGCGATAAGTGGTGTGAATGAAATGTACCGATACCCGACTAAAGTGATCCAACTGGCAACTTATTTAGTTGTAAACCAATTTAACTATTCAGGATTATTAGAAATAATGAAGGTCCTCAATATTAAAATTGGACCACAGGCTGGCGTACAGTAAGAAGCATAACGGAACCAATAACCACAAGCTTTATGTAAATCATTATTTATTGTAAAAATGTAAGAGAATATTACAAAATGAACATTATAGTTGTTTTTATCTCAGTTAGAAGTAACATAAGAAATTTTTTCAGTTGTTAATGTCTAGTCGTTTGGCAATGAAGAAAAGAATAGATTGACTCGGTTTTGCACCACGTCCAATACTTGTCAGTATTTAATATGTAATTTTTCTTGCAAAACTGCACTAATTAGCTTCGACATACCTTCTATTAATTTTCTGCAATAATCCAGCCATAGTTTCTTGAGATATTGTGCAACTGAAGCTAGTATCTTATAGTTTAAGAAAAATGCTAAGTGGCTACCTGGTGTTTTGTGACCAGAAATTGAGGGCTCTTCATAATTTCTTTTTCGTGCAAAGAAACACACGGATTGGAAGAAAAATTAGTTGACATGTGTAATGTGGATTCATTAAAATTTTCTCCATTCTCTGAGAATTTATTTAAAGACCAAAAGAAAGATTTTAACGCTGCGTTAGAGAATACACAAAAAATGAGTGCATTGATCGAAGGTATTGACCCATTCCAGCGAGCGCCATATGCTTCCAAAACACTCGAATTCTTTTTTCGCATAATACCCTGGACATCGAACCTCGTTCACGGTAAATAATATCAATTCCATTGTTTGTCCAGCAATTCAAAATCCCGCATACGATACGAGCAAAAAGCTGAAAGAGAAAAAAGGAAAATTCTGTTCCCCGGCAGGATGAAAAAGTGTATTTACACAGCCGTGGCTCCGAGTACCCCAAAGCCTTTCGTACGCTATTTAACGCTATCGGGTTCCCTCTCCCCTGTTCGCCCCCTTCTCCAGCCAGGATCTCTATCTATCGGTCTAGAATGCAACGCGTTAGATTATACGTCGAGAAGTCGACTTGGTGGAGCTTTGACTACGCTTAGGCGCGTTTCTAAGGGCCAGTTCGGTTGTTCCCTGACCTAACGGGCCGAAAGAAGGGCACGACCGTGTCTCTCCTCCGTGTAGGCGTGCCCGTGGGCGCTCGTAGACCCGAAGGAGGAAAAAGCACCATGAATCTCGTGACTACAGGGTGCAGGTCAGTTTCGTGTCAGCTGCGTTACGTTGTCGGTGGCGGTACACGCGTGATCCTCCTAGTGCAACGTTCCCCTATTGTTTCGCCTCGAGTCGAGAACCGGGACATCCCAGAGCCTTTCTTCGGAGTTTCGGTACGTACAATACGAATCTTGCTCGAGAGCAGATCTCGAAACGCATTTATTATGCCTTACAATGAACTGCAGTGAACTATACTAGAGGCAGAACTACACTACGCAGAAAAAATTTAATACACCTCTTATTGAAATAATTGGTAATTATATAATTTTATCTTGCTTTCCTTGGTATTAGAATATTCATGTATTTCGAATCTTAAAATATCACTACGTTTTTGTGATGACAATTCTGGGTATTAAATTTTTTGAGTCTTTTCTTGAGATGTATGTAATGGAGTTTTAGTTTTTTATTGTAAATCGATTATTTTTTATATTTTTTTAAAGGACTGGATTGAAGCTACACGGTAGCGTTTTTCAAATTTAATATTTTAGTGAGGTTCTAAAAAATAAAATAAATATGTTGTGGAATAAGGAAAATACTCGATTTCTTACTAATTTAAAGGTGTTTTCTAGACTACGAGTTTAACAATTTGGCGTGTCTTTATGAATTTTTTGCTGGAGCACTATTAACGATAGAGTTTTCAAAGTTTATCTATTCATCTACGTACATTTCAAAAACATATAAAGAAATATTCGTTCATTGAAGAAACATTTTAGGTTAAAAAATATAAAACTACTACGATTTTATTACAATTGTAACCCTTAAAAGCAATTACAACACTAGCACCACCGATAATTATAGTGTATTTATTTGTACCAAAGAAACTAAAGCAACAGACACTCGAAGAAATGTATAATGCAATGGAATTAAATATTTATCCATTCTCTTACAGAAAACCACGATTTTGTAAAAATCCAGTCGAATGAATTTGTAACGATTATTATTAAAAATTATGAATGGGTCATTTTGACCAGCTCGGTAGTTTTAGTATTAAATTATCTAAAATTTCAGTTACTTGGCGTTCGAATATAGAAATTTCTATCGTCAAATAAATAAAAATTTAATTCTACTTTAGAGGCTCTGCTGAATATTTCCATTCACTGAGAGGATTTTCTAATATTGCTATTATCGATTTATAAGAAATCCTGACCAATACCGATCGCTGCTGAGGGAAGAAATTCTAATTTTCACAGGGGATTTTCCTCGGCACCGATAACGAAGTCCTCGATGAAACAATTAAAATTTCAATCGAGTCGTAAACGCCGAACACCCGGCACGGAAAACTAAATATATCGCGTTACGTGTTTAGCAATGGTAATAACGATACTAGGCGACTGATTAACATTTCAAAACAACCCAGAACCCACGACTAACGCGTTCACCGACAAAACCGAAGATCGTATCGTCGCCGACGAACGACTGTTGCCGCCTAACGAATCCAAAATTTATGCATAAGAGCGCGATTCCGCTGGCTGAAAACAATTTACAAGCATTTCGCGTGCTGGATGATACGGAGGCGATAAGGATCGGCCGACGGCGTTATTATTCAACGCTTTTAATGGTATTATCTTTGTAAAAGTAGCTGGGAAACGCTAATGATTAATTCGCGCTAGTCTCGGCCGCATCGGGAGATGAACAGATACACCGTGTATTCTCACAGTGGATACAATTAAAGTCTCTGTTAGAGCGTAACTACACGTTCCCCGGTCTGATGTAATTCGTGTGGTAATCATCGCTATTATTAACCAATAACGTGTAATTAGGTAGATGCCTGGCTGGCACGCTGGCAGGAGACAAATGGACGGCCGTTACGCGCTTTATGCTTCGGCCACTATCTTAGGCAGACATGACGAATGGAACGAGTATTAGTTATCGGCAAATATCGCGATAGCCTATTTAACGCGAACAAGATTTCGATGGTAAACAAATTTTTTCACCGATCTCTCCGACGCTGCATCGCAAACGATGAGAATTTTAACTCCGTTCGGCGAGTCGTTCGCTCGAACCAAGCATTCTCTATCCTTTTACCAGCGTTTGCTTTCATGCATCGACTGTTCGCGAGTTATGAAAATGAATGTCCATTTTAAAGTTAGAAAATTTTATTCAGGGTGTTAAAATTCTTGATTAAATTATGTGCGTCTAATAGATGCATAGGAGGACCCTTTCTTTTGTTCGATACATTTTCTCTGTAAAAATATTCAAAAATTTTGATTCGACAAGTGATTTCTTTCCAATGGTATACTTATGGAATTTATGAATACCGTCTTCTCTATATTCCAAACTGTGTACATATTTGGTATAGGGTCATTCCATGCGAAATCGGACACTTTTCGGAGTACCATGTCGGATTTTGTTCTACTTTGAATATGTTGTAGTCTTAAGTGATATATAAACGTATCTCGAAGGATTTTTAAAAATTTTTAAAATTGTTGGTTTTACATCTGTTTGAAATATAGAGCTCCCTTTTTTTCAATAAATAATAGCTGCTAAAGTAAAGAAGTTATAAAAATGAAATTTTAGGTACTTGTAGCAGACCCATGGGAGTATCAAATAAAAATTATTTCAATTAATAAAAAAATTTTTTTGACTATTTATTTTGCAATTGTTTACAACAAATGTCATTTTTTTATAGCGGGGACATATTTAAAAATCTGAAAAAAAATGGGCATATAGTCCTGTTTGTCCCCTTCACGGACCAAGTTTTAAAAATACGGACACTTTAAAATTGGCCTTGTAAAAATTAATTGAATGGAACGCTGCGTCGCGTCGTGGCACGCTGGCTCGACCGGCCAAGTCACGCGTGCCTGCAACAGCCAAACGGCTATACCTGCTATTGTTACACATAGAATGTTGGACTGCTGGAAGGTGTAACAGTTATTGGACACTCATTCTTTGTAAATGACACTTAGCATTATACACATTTAAGTTGTCAATGTTCAATGGAAACCACGAGAAGGTGATGAGTATTCTTCCATCGGGAGGCGTTATAGGATATGATGGGATGTAATGGGATTTGGTTCGGTTAAGGAATAATGGTTAGATTGTACCAATAATCATCTACCGGATTAAATTGTTTGTTATAAAATTACTTACCACATAACAGCTACAACTGTTGATTTTTCACTGTCTGAATACATTCGGGCAGTTAAATGCGTTACTTCTTTAGTTGGTGTAATTGAGTGAAAATTGCGTGTTCCACAGATTGTTGTAGCCAGTCCACGCCTTTCCAGCAAGAATTCCGAATGTTTCTTATATTCTTCTGTTGAGCTAAATTCCAAATGTATATTTTTAATATTGGCAGTTGCCCAATCAAATAATTTTTGTGGTGTCGTTATCTGGCCTTCCATCGGTCTTTGTAAACTAGCTCGAGCAGCTAGGCATTTTAAAGAACCACCAATACCATCGCATGCATTTTTGCCATGCGATGTTGCAAAGTAATGCCATTCGGCGTTGATTCCAAAGTCTTCAAAATGGAAATTGAGATTTAATAAATTATATTTATTTTTGTACTGTGATAATGCTCCGTCAGAAAAATATTTGATTTTCTTGATAGTTGTGCCATGTGTTTCCTTCAAAAATACCACTAATTTTTTCTGGTATAAATGGACTGCAGTGCTGCCATGTTGGAGACAATCCGAAATAATTACAAAGTTTTCATGGTTTAAACAAATATCCACCTGATAATATGCAATGAATGTGTGTATTGTCGCCTGTTTGTTGGACCAATGATAATTTTGGATTTCGTCTTGGATAACGAAGGAATAATTTTCCGCAAAATCGCCGACGACAACAAATTCATCAGGTCTTACATTTTCTTTAGAATATTTAAAAAAGCTGCTTTGACTTCTTGCAATAAAATCGTGAATTCGCAACTTTGGTAATCGGAATTCTAATTCATCTACAAACTGTGTTGCTGTTAAAAATATACATTTTGAATTCAACTCAAAAGAAGAATATAAGGAACATTCGGAATTCTTGCTGGAAAGACGTGGACTGGCTACAACAATCTGTGGAACACGCAATTTTCACTCATTTACACCAACTAAAGAAGTAACGCATTTAACTGCCCGAATGTATTCAGACAGTGAAAAATCAACAGTTGTAGCTGTTATGAGGTAAATAATTTTATAACAAACAATTTAATCCGGTAGATAATCATTGGTACAATCTAACCATTATTTCTTAACCAAAACCTAATCTCATCACATCCCATCATATCCTATCCCACTAGAACATTGAACATCCTATCCCATTGAATATTGACAACTTAAATGTGTATAATGCTAAGTGTCATTGACAAAGAGTGAGTGTCCAATAACTGTTACATTTTCCAGCAGTCCAACACCCTATGTATAACAATAGCAGGTATAGTCGCTTGGCTGTTGCAGGCACGCGTGACTTGGCCGGTCGAGCCAGCGTGCCACGATGCGACGCAGCGTTCCATTCAATTAATTTTTATAAGGCCAATTTTAAAGTGTCCGTATTTTTA
The DNA here is from genome assembly GCF_013123115.1 of Colletes gigas. NCBI lineage: Eukaryota > Metazoa > Arthropoda > Insecta > Hymenoptera > Colletidae > Colletes > Colletes gigas. The sequence continues at coordinate 299,675 of NW_025106694.1, read as the reverse complement.
AAACTTGGTCCGTGAAGGGGACAAACAGGACTATATGCCCATTTTTTTTCAGATTTTTAAATATGTCCCCGCTATAAAAAAATGACATTTGTTGTAAACAATTGCAAAATAAATAGTCAAAAAAATTTTTTTATTAATTGAAATAATTTTTATTTGATACTTCCATGGGTCTGCTACAAGTACCTAAAATTTCATTTTTATAACTTCTTTACTTTAGCAGCTATTATTTATTGAAAAAAAGGGAGCTCTATATTTCAAACAGATGTAAAACCAACAATTTTTAAAATTTTTAAAAATCCTTCGAGATACGTTTATATATCACTAAAGACTACAACATATTCAAAGTAGAACAAAATCCGACATGGTACTCCGAAAAGTGTCCGATTTCGCATGGAATGACCCTATATCGAGTACTGGGGAAGCATGCATTGAAAATCGGTGCATTCAACCCCTTCAGTCTTATTCGAAGCGATTTTCGTATCTGCGGCAAAACGTTAGTGCCCCGACTGCTTCTCGAAATTACCCCCATAAACGGGATCGTTAGATGCATAATAGGCCCGCAGGAAACTAGTCGTTCCGCAGACTCGTCTTCTCGGTGAACACCCGCCAAGGGGCAGGTTGCAGGTAGATCCACGAGGGTCCACGTATTTGGAAAACGGACCTGAACACACACTCCGTAACCGAGACGTAGAAAGTCCGTAGGGACGATGTGAATAAGGGATACAGGTGCACGAGGCTCGAGACGAGGAAAAAACCACTCGAAATCCCATAATCCTGGAGACCGAGGTGATCTCTCGCGCAACAAAAACTGCTGCGAGGCGTGGCCGACCCCTATCAGCAGGTTGATTTTTCGAATTAGGGGCTGGTTAGGGATACGTTCCAACGGATAAAAGCTCGATGCAACCTGTTTCACGATCGCTTTTAACGAAAATGTTTTCTCTCTACACTTACATTTTGCTTGTTATATTTGAAAAATATACGAGGAACAAACATAGTTCATTTATGTAATTCTCTCGAGCCTATGTTAAGTATTGTTCACTATAATTTAGAAAAATTGCTTTCTATAAATAAATTAAGTCATTAAGTCCAAAATTAATACATTTCACAATCCACGTTTATTTTCTATATATCGTATTTAAAAATAATTTATTTTTGTATATTACAACGTGTTTCTCTTCTACAAATATGTATTCTTTTATGGTACCGTTCGAAAACATTCTTCCCCGCATTATTTCGATAACAAATTAAATTGACCTTTAACTTCCAAGCTGTAAAATTTCGCGAATAAATTCCAGCTTATCTTCAAACAACTCTATAAATTCAGAAACATTCGATTTCATCGATAGCCTCTCGCAAACATTCTGAAATATTCGATTAACGAGCGTGTCGACAGAATCGTAAAATCCTCCTGCTGTTTTCGTCGTCGATACGCGCGTTCATTTCCAGTTTACATTTTGCGGCTGACCTGTCCGCACGATTCCGCGCGGCGGGTGCGCAGGGGGTGGAACGACGAGAAGGTGAACACCATGGGTGGGAAAATAGTCGCGTGCCATCGCGCGCGATCAGATTATTTATTGCTGCGAGCAACCGTAAACACCGTTTCGCTATTCCAGAGAAAATACCACCTTTCGAGCTTTAAAAAACAAACTTCTTTGCATTTTATTAAGCTCCAACCTTTTAAAAATATCGTAATAAAATGTTAATGCGAATTTTAATAAGCGATCTTTAAACTTCAAATACGTTTTTCTAGAAATTGTTTTTTTTTTAAACTTCTCTTCAAATAGTCTAATAGCATTTTGTACGTAGGAAATATTTTATTTAAGTAAAGCCTAAATCTTCCTAAATTTCTGAAATATCAAATTGTAAACAGTTATGTGGACCTCTTTGAGTATAGAGTTATTGTTTTGTTTAATATCTTGTCGTTATTGAGATTACCTTTTTAGAATGCTCCCTATTTCCTATTTCTGTCATGAAACGTATTATATTCGGGGCATGTTAAGATGGTTTATTGAAATGGACGTGTTTTCAGCGATCTACAAATCCCAGGTAATCAACGCGCGATCGTAGATGCTGCGCCGCCCACGCGATAAGCGCGCACGCAACGCGACGCAACTCCCGCGTAACTTCTTTTAACGGGTAAATTAATTACGACACCGTAAGAATCGCTTACGACCGATTCCGCTACCCTTTGATTACGTCACTCCTTTCGTGATCAATTCGCTTTGCGTGTCCATAGACTTTTTCCTTTTTCATTACGAATTGCAGTACGTGGTCTGCGTTGTTTATAGCCACCGTGTCCCAGTTCGCGCGAAATATCTATGGACTTTCGAGTAGGTTAATTATTACAAAGTCGAGTATGCATTTGTACAGGGTGACTCAAATGTAAATGTCAAAGCTATACACGTGAAAACAATGAAATTTTGAACGTTTGTATCAGGTGCAATGGATGACGATGTACTAACAACTTCGATCGTAAATAATTCGCGTCAAATAACTCGTGATATCGTAGAAATACATCATCACACTCATTATTTAGAAGAATTTGGAAATAAAAATCGGATTAACATTATGTAGACTTCACATATTTGAGAGTAATCTCTTACCAAGTAACGAAACAATTAATTCAGACAAGTGCTGTTCACAATGGGATAAATTTAAATGATAACAATGCTACGCTACGATAAGTAATTTGCGAGAACAATTTTATCAGACTTGGAGTGCTCGACGATCCTTGATTTTTCTATTATCAAAAGCCAAAATTCCATTGAACTTTGGAGACCTAAAGCGAGAAGCTCACCTCGGATGCACCGGTAAACCGATTACTTTGTCAGTAATCGGCTCAAGACGCGATCGTGGATGACTGGGGAGGGAGGGGTGATCGTCAGCGTTTCGAGTTTGATTTTTTTAGCGAACGATGACGCGGTCGGTTCGACGATTTCCATCGTGGCGTTGCACCGTTTAAACGAAATCAATTACGAGCGGCGACAGGCCTGCCGGCGTAATCCGTCGGCTGTTACACGGCTGATTCCGTGCGATGTCGTCACAGCGGGGTGGCAGCGTCCAATGGGCTTCCAGGTATTGCGAAACGCCGTCGGCATCCAATCAGGCCGGCGGATCGTACCTCTAAGCCCTCGTCATTAAGCCGAATTAGTCTTCCGGGCTTTCGTGGGCCGCGGTACGACCGTCGCGTCGGCCATCCATAATCCGACGTGCCCGGAGTCGAATGGCAGCGTCATCGCTCGATATTACGATAGCGTTCTCCAGGGGAAACGTTTAGACCCATTAGGCAACGAAACGCTAAGCTTGCCGCTTTTACGGCTACGACAACGAATCGAATCGATGCTCAAACGAATCGGTCGCTACACTCTGTTTTGGCTCGGACTCTAACGAGGAAACCCACCCCCAAACTGTTTCACTTCGATTTCATCAAGGTATCATAACTTGTTAACATACAGATATCTAATAATGTTTATGGAATAACTTACTATTAAAGTTACGTACCTCTTAATTGCTAGCCTTTTTTGGTAGTCGCCCTTTCTCAGAACATTTTGAAACATTGGTAAAATTATGATTTCCTAACTAGTGCTAAGTTTCTCTAAAACTGCTTCACTAAATGAGTTTTTTACTGCAATAGTTGATTTTAACTCAAGTTGATCCGAACCCAGTACATTTGAAAAAAGATATGCAAAGGCTTATTAAATCAGTTTATGTAGTATGGTTCGTGGACGCTTTGCAAGTTTAATTAATATCCAAGAACAAGGAACTCCAAACGGGTACAGTAAAGATCGAGTGATTCCCTGAAACGCTAAATTGCTACTAATTTCACGCTCGGGAGCGAGGAGTGTTGCAAAAAAGGCCTCGTTAGGTGGCTACCGAGCTGTCGACAGCGAATACGTTCGCGTTCAGCGATCGGGATCTAAATGGTAACATCGTTCGCGTTTCCCTAACAAATCGTTCGGTCGATAGCTTATTTCGTCAGATACGTTAATTACTTTTACCAGAATGAAAAATAGTGAACCGTTTCTGAACAGTCAAAGTCGCCTTTAAAAGGAAATCTCTGCCATCAAAGAGCATAGATGCTCCGCTTTAGGAAAATATTTCCATCAACATTTCAAAGTTTTCAAACAAATTCTATGCTTCTCTTCTATACCGTCAATTTATCTAAGGAAGCTTGCAATTCCTCCAAACAAGAGATAGCCACAAATTCGAGACATCAAACAAAATGATTCATTCTAATTTAATAACCACCATAATAAAAAGACAAAGTTGACATTTTCAAGCATAATATACGCAACGAAATAAATATTAAAAATTTCTACGCGTAAGTTCGTGGATCCCCATATATCTGTCCACCCGTAGGGTCTGTGGAACACCGTTTAAGAGCCACCTAGATCTGGAAGTTGGATCGAGGAGTCTTCCTAGGGTTGACGTCGATTCCCACGAAACCGCGAGTGGCGTTCCGGGCGTATACAAAGCCGCTTCGAAAATATTCTCCGTCGCTCGAGCGATTCTTTTGTCGGCGCGCGCATTGATCGTAGTTGTCGCATTCTTCGTTAACCGGAAACGCTCCGGCGGCGTCGTGGCCCCCTTTTCCTTTTTCTTCCGAGTGGTAATGACCACCGTGGTCCCACTACGCATAATTATCGCCGACAAACCAGGAGATCCTTATCGGCAGCAGCGTCATAATTATCACCGTGCCGGTGGTCACTTACACGTTACACGGTCACACGCATACCGCGCATAGCTTCGACTCGAATTCCGTGCCCAGTATGCTACCCGACAGATGCGCCTAAGGACGTTCCTTCCACCTATAGTTCGGCGAACGAAAGAATCGACTTGGCGAGGGGGAAGAGATTCCTGGAAAAGAGAATTCCACCCACTTTGTTGGTCCCTGTTGCTACTTTCGTTGAATGCTGTAGCGTTCTGGGCATCCTGTGCGCCTGGCCGAGGCATTAAAAGGTGGAAGAATGTTTTCCATGTCGATTCTTTCGCTTACGAGACCTTAAGAGGACAGTGTATCATTTAAATATACGCTTAAGGGGGTATTTTAGTATGAAATACATTTCTTTAGAACTTCTTGGAATATTTTGCGAATATACTATGACACCTTTTGCAGTTAAATTTAGAAGGTTTATTTATATATGTTTCAGTGATGTTTCCAATTTTTTTGGGCGAAGAAATGTTAAAATTGGTAATACTCTTAAAAAAGGTTGCCTCAGTGTCCATGATTCCGGGCTATTCTGTTTGTTTGAAATAATAAAGATGTGAAAGATTCTTAATTAGTATGAGTTTGATCATAGCAGATACTAGAACAGAAGAAAAAAGTTAATAATTAAAAAAATGGCAACGTTTTAAAGTTTGATTATCGATTTTTTCATGTTCATTTTTTTTAATTTTGAGGGCCTAAAGAAATATAAAAAGTAAAAATTGTTGGTTTATCCTAGTACAGATATATGTATTTTAATTACTAACATACCATTTGATTGGAGGCAATAGAATAGTACATTTTGTATTAGCGACAAATATCTTTTAGAAACGGCAATAAACAGTACGAGGACGATGGAATAATTTTATTTTATATATAAATATTTAGAAAATTGTTTACTTCATATTTTCTAACGCGTAGTCTTCAAAGATATCGGCCATATATTATTGTCGCCAAACGAAAGCGATCCGTCTGCGACGAGTTGTGCGCTCGGTCTGACCATACGCGGCTGATTCTACTTGATACGATCCCGCTCAACGCACGACTGGCCGCATCTTTTCTTTTTAACGCGACGTTCAGTGTAACGGATCGCCAACCTAACAGGACGAAAGTTACTTATGGTGACCGCCACAGACTCTTTTTACTTTTATTGCAAGTTATCCAAATTTAGAACAACGAAAACCTCATCTAGCATGTGGAATGCAACAAACTCTTTTGAACGAAAAGTAGAATTTGTTTTGTATTATTTGGATAACCATTATCAAATTTTCGTGCTATTATTTCTAGTTAAAGTTCCGGTAAAAAAATTAAATCGATTTTACAAGTATGTTTAGAGACAAGTACTTTATTTCTCATTTATTTTCAAAATTTCTATCCAAACTTGGTATTTTCTGAAAGATTTTGTCCACAATGCTATTTTTGTTTACATTTTCCAGAGTTTCCTGATCAAATACATTTTAAATCGACTCTAAAGAATTCAGGAGTATTTCATCTTTCATTTTTTCGTGCGTTTTTCGGACTAAATCCGCGCAAATTGTTCTACATGCGTCATCGGGAGCCTCCTTTGCACCAAATTACGAGTTAATCGGTAGAAAACCACTGTAGACAGACCCCTAGCTTACCAACGCTGCAGGAAGTTAGGGAAATAATACCGACGGGTAGTACCAACCCCATAGGACAAGATGGTTATGGGCTTGAATTGCACGTTTCGTTAACTTTCTTGTCACGTAGATATTCCGAATTGCAACGACATGCAGAAGAAAGTATACATTTTTTGTTGTTTCGCAAATTTCGACCGTAATTTATCGTACTTCGTATTCTTATAAATATTTTACTTAATTAACCAGTTGAAAATCTAGATACGTAAATGTAAACAAATTGAACAGTTTTATTATGTGAAATTTAATTCCTTCCGTAATAAATTTGACTAAAATAGAAGGATGCAATCGTTCTAGGGGGTAGTTTCACGCCAATAGTCCCACCAAGAGATGTCACCAACATTCAGTCTATTCCGTCTAGTAACTTTATGGAGTTCGATCGATAGCTACATACGAGATGGTTGCTTCCTTACCGATTGAAGATACCATAGGGAACTTGAAACACATACTCGCGATTTTAAAGTGTCTTCGATGCATTTACATTAATCTACAGTCACCAACAAATGAAACATTTTCATAAATTCAATATTCTGGTTTCATAAATAATATTTTGATAAACAAAAATTAAAAATTGATTCCCTAGTAATGCTTGTGCATTTCCGAAAAAAGTATCGACCATCATATTTGTTAAATCGATGTGTCTACATATTACCATCAATCCCTTTAAAAGAGGGAAGGGATGCAATAATAAAATACCGGTGCAATTCGACGAAACGGAGCGTGCACCGACAGATGTCAGCAGAATGTCGTGATAGCGCTAACTGGCGGCGCTCGTCGCGACCGTCTCCCGCCTCTTGAGAACCGAGAAGAGAGCCATAGTTCCCCGGGAAATCTCTCGCGGAGGAAAAGCGCCGTTGGGGAATCCGTCGAAAGAGGGCGGAGTCATGGCATGCAGCGTGTTTGCACCGCGGCAGAAGTGGGGAAAAGGCCGAGTGGCTCGCGCCTGCTCAGTTTTTTTCCTCTCTGTTGCTCCCTCGCGGTCAGATGCGCCGCTAGGCGGGGTTTAAAAAAAGATTTTGCGCTCCGTGAGGGGAAAGGTGGAGCTACGAACGCGCGGAATTCCGGAATTCTACGTAGCCGGGCGGGGGAGGAAGACAGAAGACAGTGTATCGTGACTGACTAGGAAGGGATAAAGGGGAAAATACGTGTATCGACGGTCCAAGTTTCGGTAAGACGGGCGGGGAAAAGAGGGAGGGCTGAACGCGCAGGGAAAGTGGCGAAGGGGAAACTTGGCTGCTTCGGGCGGACCGATCGGGCTCGACAACAGTCAGTTCAACGCGTGCCAACCCTCTCTCAAGATACTGTCTTCTCGCGTCGGTTAAGCTGGGTGTCCGTTCGTCTTCGTTACACTGGACTGCGTTGGCAACGCTTACGTCTCTCGGTGATGCCTACGACGTCCTTTAACAGAGGCAAAAGTGTGTACGTGACGTTTAGAGTGGTCAGTGTACGGGTTGGTTAGGCTGTTAGAGCGAACGTGATGATGATTATTGTTCCGCGGATCGGACGACGGGAAGCTATGTCGGAGGAGGAGTTAGCGCGAAGACGTTTGGATGGCTCGTTACGCTCAAGATCGTTCAAAGTTCCTTGGTTCGTATAATTATATCTGTCATGCACCCTTCAGAGTGCTGTGAGAAGATACGTAGGGACAAACGACTCTGAACGGGTAGCCCGATTAGGTTTCCCTCGAATCTTAAGGTAGAATCACGTGGCCAAGTGACGGGGAGTACTCTCGAATTAACGTTTCGCAAGCTATCGAAAACGATACAGTCCTTAAGAACGCTCGTCGAAAGCAATTCGCATCCTCGACGCGTAATCGGTCCCGATAGTTCCAGTGCTCTGTGTTAGATTGAAATTGTTCCCCCAAAGTTTACGATGCTGCGCAGTCCACGGTAGACACCGACTTTAAAGGGAATAGAGCGAGTCGCGTCGCTGATAGGACCGTCAGCGAATCCGGAAAACGTTTATGGATGTGAATTGCTTCGCCCCCTTAAAACCAGTTTACTTTAATCGGAACGAACGCTAATCGCGTTATCGTCACGCGGCGTAAAGTGGTCGTGTGTACTTTGAAAGCCGGGAACGATAACCGCGTTATTTGCTATAAATAGACCGCGTGACAAACATCCAGCGGCAATGGTAGCATGATCCGATAAGAACATTTCTCAACGATAAACCTCGAGTTTAGCTGCTCGTATTGGGAACCTCGTGTTTAAATGTACATACTGTGAATCGCCGTAAGTTTTACGTATTACACACGATACCCTCGATTAATGTGAAATCCCAATGATTTCATCCGTTTTCCTCTCCATCATTCGTTTCATAATTTGCTCCGCAAAGTGTCTCTGCTAAATACTTTCTAGTCAAAGTGAAATCAATTTTGATCAAACTCACTAAGAACCGAGTGAAAGAAAAATCAGTTTTCCTGTAAAATCACGAGTCTTTTCCTCGCGACATTGCCATAGTCGCAGCGTGGAGAGCGCGTGACGCGTGCTGGCAACATTACGGTCTTCTGCTCCCCACCACCGAATGTTTCTCTCGCGCCCCCGTCGTGGCTCAGTGGCCCCTACCACGATCCCCGGCACGCAGCGAGCGAAGACAAAGACGGATCGAGTCGCGTTCACGCAGGCCCGAGCGTAACGGAACACGTGCCTCGCCGGTGGGGGTGGAGGAGGAGCGATAAATATGGAGGGGAATGCACCGGCACGACGAGAGGGGAAGTCGACGACCCGTAGTTACCACTCCCCTTCCACCAACCAGTGGAGCGCGTTCTCTCCCACATAACGGCGCTAACCGACGGGATCTTTGTTGCCCGCCACGCTCGAACAACGTCCCGCTCGAGAGTTTGGACGCTGGTGCCGCCCAGCGGCGATCGCGGAAACCTCCGGCGTCGCTCGGCGGGGGTAACGGGAACGGTAGTGGGGAAAAGCGACCGGTACGGTGGGGGAAGAACGAAAAGGAACCGGTGGGGGTGAATCCAGAGAACGGAGCGAGCGACCAGGACGGGGGCACGCTGCTCTCAGGACGCGCAGAACGTCAGAGTGGGTCGAAAAGGACGGGTGTCTCTCGATCTCTTTCTCACTTTCGACGACCCTCTCTCGTTTCTTTCGATCGTTTATCTCTCTCGCTCACTCCTCGCGTAGAGGTAGAGAAAGAGAGGCCGATGGCGGGGCGAGAGTCGGCTTACTACGCGGTGAAACGCTACCACGGCGTTCAGTCGTCAGCGATCAGACCGCCGGGCAGTGTGAACCTTCCTGGGCAGTCTCTTCATCTAGTCTACCTTCGGCCGTCCACTCTCGGACACGACGCAATAATCAGCATCTGGGAAAGCCGGAGAATCCCATTCGAGATGGATTTTGCCTAATCGTCCCGATGATCTTGGACCACCGCGGTCCGAGAGGAACCGTCCACGGATCGCTCGGAGACAATCAAGAAGAATTTAGACGAGAAATCGAAGGATGGCCGGAGTGCTGCGCACAGATATCGAAGAATATGCTCGATTTCGGGGGAAAGACTTTCCGGTAGTCTCCGGTCTGTCGAATCTGCTGCGAGACTCAACGCGATATCGAAGCTTCGGGGAGATGGAAATCGTTCGAGCCCGAACCCCCGATTAGGGTTAACAGATGTTTGGGGAGATCTTGCGGAGCGAACGATCCTCGCAGTTCGGATCTCGTCGGAACGTTTGCCGCAAAAGCACTTTAAATTGCACGGGACTCGGGATGAAATTGGATACGACCGAAGTTGCCTCAACACCCGAAGATGATCGCGATGATCGTTCGAGGCGAGCTTCGTCGATCAGAATACGCTGACTCGGTTAATTCTTGTTCGCTGATCGAATTTTTTTTACCAGTGAATTCGTCACGTTCGCAGTGAGTCCGTAGACAACGAGCACCGATCATTCGAACACGGTTTGTGCGACATCGTGCCCCGGAGTCACGTGGTGCTTCGAATCGCGTGAACCGATCTTTATTCGATCCTCGCACGTACGGTTCCCTTTTATCCGAGACCGCGATGGGAAACGGTGAAAATGTCTCGTTAGTCTCGTAGCACCGTCGATGAAAAGCCACGATCCGATGCTCGTTTCGTCGTCGATCCTCAGATACGCGGTGATGTTCGATCATTGCGTAACGCACGACAAACCGAAGATAACCGATCCAACGCCTACGGCGAACGAATTTTTTGCACCGAGTCGCTGCGAGTGCGGGGAAGTGTAACACGAAAGTATATAAACGAGAAACAGAAAAAAAGAAAAGGAAAAATGTGTGCTAATAGTGGGGGAAAGGAAGCTGCGAGATGTATTTGATACGAACATCGCTGAAAAAGACTACCGTCCGAAGAATAATGTTACGTTTGGACATGTTAGCAGCCGACGGCGCTTTCGCTGCGAGATTTCCACCGATCACCAACGAGTGAACGAGGTAAGGAATTGATTTAATTAAAAAAAACTCGGAAATTTTCGCGACTTAAAACACTTTGCGGGTCTAAAAAGTTAACTCCGTCTCTTGTTCAATTTATCCTCGAATTGTTCTGTGCTGAAGCGTATTCTTCGATGGGTGATACAGAAATATTATTCCTATCGCGATCGACACTGTCTTTTTCCAGTGAATTTTAAATTTTTCAAATCAACCTGACGAGAATCATTCATCGACTTAGATCACTTACAGTGGTCTGCGATTTCAACGACGTTCCACTTGCAGCAATCTTGCAACTTGTACTATACCACTGTCTTTGTATTTCTGTCTACGACTGCAGAATAATTTATCGCATCAAAGTATACGAATATCCTCAAGTATACTAAGAAAGAGATTATTCTCGGTAATAACCACCGCTCGTAACAGCACACAACTGACGCTTTTGCACAAAGTGTAACGTCAGCGGCTGTTCGAAACACCCTCGGTCTTCGAGATTTCTCCAAGTTTGTGGGATCCTGGGGGAGCGACTGACCATCGTTCTCTGGAACGATCTTCACCGTCCGAGTAAATTTGTTCGCGGATGAAATTCTCCGGAGGAGAACGCGTTGTCTCGAAGGAGGACATTGCAAACAGTTTCCCCGTGTAATCGTCGCTAGTGGAATAGATCCACCTGTTAGGCAAATAGGCTGACCGCAAATCTCCATCCCAAGGCGCGGCCTGAGAAGAGAGAGTCCACCTGTAGAGCGGTTGAGGTGTCTCACGTGTCGGGCTCGAAAAATTTCCTCGTATCGAACAAAAAGGGAAGCACGTGCTCCTGGCGTTCAGGTAACGGCGCCCTCGGGGTCGCATTGTATCGTGGAAATGGCGACAGCCAACCGTGGCCTCCGCTCTTCTCTGCCTCTTAATCCTGCTTTGGGCGAAATCGGAAAGTCAAGTGTTCCCCATTCAGTTTCCGGGCGCAGGGAAAATCGTGTCACGCGTGCTAGCTGTCCAGAAATACTCGAATATCCTTCGAAGATTCCATTAACCCCTTAACGCTCAAAATTTTCAGGTTAAAATGCAGTTTTTGTTGTATCCAACGTATAATTTGAAGGAAATATTGTCATCCCTTGGAACGTTAAATTAAATATAGTTTTTCAAAGCAGTCAGACTCGAGCATGATCGTTAAGGGGTTATGTCGGTAATGAAAAAGAAGAGTCTCTTGCACGGTACGTTGGGGACAAGATGGAATTTTACCGTCGCGTTGGCGAGTTTGGGCAACGTTTAACCAGCAGTTAACCCTGATTGGAAATGCAATAAAAACGATTCGTGTAAAGAATACTACTCGTCGTTCGATCGATGCATCGATTAATTCGTGGTGGTAGAGACGAGTGATTTCTGTTTCCAAAAATAGAATAAAATTTATGCAATAGAGTATTAATTCAAGGTGGTTGTCGCAATCGAACGAAAGGGAAGAAGTTGGCGACCGCGTGGATGAGAATTATCAAGAGTAGTATTAATCACGGGAGATAATGTCGTTAGAGACGGATATCGGCGTAATATTTTACGCAGTCGAGGTTCCCCGTACCCATAGTTTTTTTTTTTATCGCCGGAACGAGACGCCATCCTCTGTAATTAATCGTTAGAACGTTTCGAAATCGCACACGACGATCGGTGCCTCCTCGATCGCGAACGCGACGCCCGTAAATCATGCTCGTTCGGTCCCGGGAAGAAATCATCACGTGGAAGAATAAATTCGAGTGAATTTCGGGTACCCTATGTATGAATAAATCGAATTTCGCGCGTTCCCTTCGTGGATGATGGCCGTTCGTTGGCCGACGGACGCTCGACGCTTTGGACGCTCGGTTGCACTGATCAGTGTCGCTTAATTTACAAACACCGAATAGAAATTGCGAGTCAAAATATAGATGTACGAGCGATAGAAATGCAAACGGGCTTCTCTGAATCAAAAAATTACGCTGTGATTCAGTGGTGTTTGAGTCTTTGATCCGGCGGACTTCGATGCTGCAACTTGGCAGCTCTAGTTTTGACTCTATTTCTGACATTTCTGTTCGATGATCTTGTGTTTTAATAGAAAACGAAATTTTGGCGATATTATTTAATATTAAATTGCAAGAAAGTGCACGTCATATGCGTCATATTATGGGTAAAGGGACGGAAAAATACAGGAATAAATAAAAGGAGAATTGTTAAACTAGATAGAGTAGATTGAAAGAGCATTTATTAGGAAATGAAATTGTTATAATGCGAGAATATATGCAAGAACAAAGTTTGAAAATTAATTGTAGGTTGATGAGGTTTGGGAAATAATTGTGAACGTGTGAAGACAGTCATTACTAGAGTGACACGTGAGGTTTATTTTATTTACGCGAGGTAATCTTCTTCATATCCGCGTCAAATTGCATACTTGAAGATTGCTTTCAAATCTAACCATAAAGACACTTCACAAGAGAAATCAGAGATGAAGGAAATAGGAAAAATTAAATGAAATGGTGATGTATTTGTTCCTAGAATAGATTTGTGCCGACGTGAAAATTTAGCAATAATAATAATTTTCTGAACGGAGTTGAGATCCATATTCTGGTTTCAGAATTGGAAAATCGAATATTCTAGGACAGACATTGAAATATATTTGATCTAATAAATCTGACAACTAACACGATGATATATGCTATTCTCGGAGCCAGCATACTAAATATTAATCATGACTGCATTCGTCCATCGGAAAATCTGGGATTGCATTACATAAAACTTTGAAGATTTGAGGTTTCTTCACATTTTTGGAAAAGCAATGACATTTATAATATGTTCAAAGATAAATTATCGTCGTAACACCACGATTTTGTACACAGTTAATAGAAGAGTTTGTTATCGAGAGAATGTGTCCGAGAAAAAAGTCAGAAAATTAATTGCATCGTGATAGGAAGCAGAAGATAATTGTGAACGGATGAGATAGGCATTATTAAAGCAACACGAGAAATTTATTTTCTCAGTTATCGAGCAAGTTATCCACTTTTCTCGTAGAAAAATGTTTCATTGGATTGGAAAGACTTAGAGACTGGAAAGAATTAGAAAAAGTTAGGTAAAGTGTTGATAAAGCAACAAACCACTGACGCTGCAAAGTCAAGAGTACTTTGATAGAACAAGTTGGAACAGTGTAAAAAAAAAACGTGAAAAAGAATCTGGACATTTTGTACTACAACTTAAAGCAATATTTTAGACATATCACGGAATTTTATGAAAAGCAGTAACTGGTAGATTTTCAAAAATCCAATCAAGTAAATTTTTTAGAATTTTTATCAGAAATTACGAATCATTTTGGTAGTTCTAGTGTTCAAAAAATTTCGTTCCACAAGCCAGTGTGGATTCTAACCTTCGAGCTTTGACACAATACCTGTTTCAAGTTTCTATGAATCGTTGATGTTAGTAACATTTCAGAAATTCCCTGAACTAACAAATTTTGTTTAAATTATAAATTTTATCCTGGTCAGTGTCAGAATATCGAGCGGTATGAACTTATAGGACGACAAATTCATATTTTTATTAATAGAATTAATGAAATGGGAGGTTTATAGAGGGTTGTCTCAATCCCTAAATATAATAACTTGCGTTCCGTAGTTTTTCGAGAATTAGAATTTCTACAGTTGTTTAGTTCCATTTATTTAATTTGTCTCTACCTCGTATTCCTTCGATCGAGGGATGGAACAGATTTGTAATGTTGTTGCATTAGATTTAGTTGATCTTTCGTCGTTCAAAACGCAGCCAATCTATCTGTGACCAATTCGACTCGATTGGGTGTTCATCTGCTTCGAATAGTCAACCATACGCTAATGTTCCGATTTTGTAGTTTTTTGAGAATTAGAATTTCCCATCCGCAGTCTAACTATAATAGAGAGTAGAAGAAAATAATCGTGACATAAGTGTTGCAGTGCCACGAGAGATCGATTTCGTAATGATCGGGTTATCGTCCCTCGTCCCGCAGGACCTTCCAAATTTTTCCTGTCAAGCAATTGGCGTCCGTCCAGTGGTCGGTGACTGATGGACACCTATCTCGGTCCCCGATTTGAAAGTCTCCGGATTTAAGCACTCAATCCGACGTCACCGGGGCAGTATCGGATAGCGCAGCGAATGAAATCGACGCGATCGATTCGTTACGCGGGCCCGCTGAGTAATGCGTTCGTGGAATCGGGACAATGTGTCTTGACGAAAATAAAGGCCCAGCCGAGAAGACAATCGCGGGGCCAGGCGGGTTCGGTGAGCGCGAACGCGCACGACGACGATTCCTGTACAAGCTGCAGTTCGGTAGATACCCCCGAGGTTCCTGGCTCCTCTCTCGGGGCCTCATACGGGCCATTATCCGATCGTGGAATTCGAGATCTGGCCCTTTCAGCCGCGCGTCAAATTATCCCCGAGCACAATGCGCCCGTTGATTGATATCTTCAGTCGTTGCTGCTGTAACGTAGCCTGGGCCGCGTTCGTTCGCCTCCTTTTGCCTTCTCTCCTCTCCGTCGGTCGTTCCCTCGGTTTATCTCCGTCCTCGTCCCCGTGGGCCCGAGCCTCACCGTTGCTCGTTTTTCCTCTTCCTTTAGGGCCGTCCCGTGCTGCAGCGGCCTCGTTCAAAGCGAGCGCCGAATATTTCTAGCCGTTGACCCCGGCTCTCCCCGGGCCTTTCTACTTGATTTATTCTAAACCCCGTGGCTTTCTTTGGCCTCGGCTACGGGGACTCGCCTCTCCCCCTCCCATCGTCCTGACCGTAGAAAAAAAATCGTCTTACGAAACTTTTCGATTACGGCGTGCCTCGGTCCTTCGGGTTCCTTCCCGTTTTGGAGCGGACCGACTCGATTCCGGCGTTCGACGACCGACGAAGGTCGAACTTGGATTTTTTAGCGGTAGTTCGAACGGCGGGATATTAATATTCTGCCACTGGACAGCCTTGAGATACTTGTCCTGAAACGTATATCATCGCGGTGATTGTTCGCGCTTTCCTGCCCGTGCACCTACAAACTGAAAGTCTGGACTTTGATTATTTCTAAATGATATATCTCTCCTTCGCGATCTATCGAGATGTTATTGCACAGGGTGTTATTGAACTGGTGGTTAAAAAGTAGTCAATAATGTGGAGTGTGTGGATGTGTTCCATTTTTAAATAAATCGATATTAAGTGTTCGTAGAGTACGTGTACATTTGCATATAATCTCACTTGCGTTTATATTTGAATGATGAAGGATATCACTCTGTCATTCGAATTGCTGTTCCGATTGCCTAATTAAAATTCTAAGAAATAAAATTACTTCTTGACGAAGAAGTTCTTCTTGAGAACATCGATTTTTTTCGAAAATGAAGTTCTGAAAAATGTCACTCCACATTTTGGACTTACTTTTTTATTTAAATTCATCACCTTTCCGCCCGTACAACCAGTTCAGTAACACCCTGTATATTACAAGTTAAGAAAGAAATGTTTGATATAGTACACTTATCTATTGTTAAAGTATTTCTATCAAATTAGGTCCAAGTTAATACTTCAATTCTTAATTGTTAAACCGATTTTGACCACGATTGAATCGACGAATTCCAGTGACGTGTAATTTTCTCTAAATCCCATTTTCCGTTCCTAGCTCTTGGACAAGTCGCTTAATTTTAAACTCCGCCAAAGTCTAAAGACGCTTCAGGTGCTTCCCCCGTGCATCGAAACTAAATAGTTTATGCTTGATACGTTGCTCGTGTTCGTGGAAAACATGAGAGGTTTCGTTCTTGGACCTCGGGCGAAGCTCGGTCAACGATTTCGCGCGAAACGGAGACCCGGGTTCGTTAGTCGTGCATTCGTAACGGTAGAAAGGACGGTGTCCGTATCACCTGCCTCAGAAATGTCCCGAAACCGACACTCTAATCGTTGATAATTACGCGTGGCCGAATCAGGTAATTACCTAGAGCGCTAGGCTCCGTTTGGCTAATTTGGCTATCCGTTCGTATCTTCGCTTAGGCCGTTTTAGCTTAAAGTGGTATAATTAGCTCGTGCCAGAACGTTTCATAGCAGGTTGCTATGAAAACTTATCTCTGTGCCGAATTAGGTCCTTTTTACGCTATTTCGACCTTTTGTAACCCGCCTATCTCTCTATACTTGTATTCGTTTTATTATCCTTTCTGACCTGTATTGTCTACACTTATGAAACTCTTTCCTAATATAGTTTTAAAATTTGTCTAAAACTTCTTTGACAAAGAGTCTGAAAGGAATGGAATCTGATTTCGAAATCCATGAAAATATCATTTGAAGATTTACGTATATTAATTGAATGCAAAGTGTATGAAATACGGAGATTACTTCTCGTGTTGCAATGAAAAACGAGAAAGACATTGAATTTCTTAAGAGGATTAAATTACTAAATAAGTTCTAACAGACAAGTTAATAACTATTAGTATCAGGGTTTTATAAAAGACGTTGCATACTTCACCTACTCCTTTTACTTGTTGGTTAATTTTAAACCGTTTATCAAAATGAAGTGTACGTATTGAAACATTTATTTCGTAATGATTACAAAGATATCTATTACATTTGTTTTGCGCTTTTAGTATTCGTTTGACTTAATTTTAGAATCGATTACGAAGGAAATAAATTTTTATAGTATTCAAAACTTTAATTTTACAATTAAAATTGTAATTTAACTAGTGTAGTCTAGACTTTGCGTCAAACTATCGCCATATTCGAGAAATAGTGCTCTTTTTGAGTGGGAGGCGATTCATCAGTTAGATACACCATCATCAATCGTGAATGTGCGTAGTATTTTACATGTAAAAAATGAACAAGTATTTACTTAAAACTAAATTTAAATTGAGTGAACTTATTTTTTGTTTTCAACAATTTAATTGCAGACGATTAAAAGGAGGAGGTCATTTTAAGGAAAGGATCAAAAGTACTATTACGAGTACATTAAAAAAAAGAAGACATATTACACTAATATGTAGCTTATTTATCCATTTATACAAATGGAAAAGAACAAAAATTAAACATTACAGTATTGATACTCTATTCTTGATAAGAAGTGAAATTTGTTAACCTAACAGAGTGATATTGACAGGGCTACCAAGAGTTATGAAAGACTATACTATTTCACAGGAATTTAGACACTAAACTTGAACATTATTGACTAGGTTTAACGAAGTAATATATGTTTAACAAACATCAAGGAACAAATTAAAAAAAGCAACTCTTTCATGCCCTTCTACCCTTACAATGTACACATAGAACCATGATAGAAGACTATAGATCCTGCATGAAATATTTTTATACTCGTCAGTTAATGAAACAAGGTTTTTTAAACACACAATATTTTCCAAACTCCCGAATACTCGAACATATACCTAATAAAAAAATCCAAGTCCAAAGGCCAGTCATCGAATTAAAGAATAAATTTCTTTGGTCGTTTCGGTTGAAATCGATCGACTCGGGGTCGGAAGTTCCTTTCGCATTCATCGAAAACGCTGTACCGCCAAATTCTTCGTTTCGTGTTTCAACCAGCGCGAATCGCAAATTCGTTTTACGCCCGCGATGGTGCGACCTTTGACGCTGTCGAAAGATTGTTCCGGCAGGCGTATTTTTCTATATTTTCCAATATTTTCTCGTCGACGGGGCGCGGGCGCGGTCCGCGTGTGCACGTTTTTTCCACGGGCGCGCATCAACGACCCCCCAGTCGTGTTTCAAACGGTCGAAGAGACGCCGAACGACCGGAAGCGAGTTTTCCGCGCCGTCGCCGCCCGCCAGCGTCGTCGCTACAGGCTTCGAGTGGATTTTTCTCGCTTTTCCACTGGCTGCCGTCGTAACGAGGTTACGCCTTAAGTATTTGCTCGTCGATTTCGTGACGATGGGGACTCTCCTTCCCCCCTCTGTCTCACCCTCTCCGAGCGAGGCTTCGAGGGCTTCGAAAAATTCACCACCCGGAAGAAAGTTTCTACGTGACTTTTACCTCGGGCTCAGCCCCCCCCCCCTTCCTCTGCGCGTCTTCGACGTTTCTTTTCATCTCGACGAATCTCAAGGCTAATTTTCCGCGTTTCCGTCCTCGTCGAGAGGAAAAATATATTTCATCTGGTCAAAGAGGGAGAGCGAGAGAGACGTTACGTTTCGTGTTACGAGCGAAAGACCGAAAACGCTGTCGTGCATGACCGGTGACGGGTATTGGATGAGAGTAACGGCGCTGCGCTTTATTGGATAATTTAGTGGCGATCTGGAGAACGATTTGGGGAACTAATGGGATCGTTATTGCGTGGGCAGACCGATGGAAAAGTGATTTTTGCGTTGCGAAGCGGATAAAGAGCGGAACGGTAGGCGTGAGCCAGACGGGTTCGGTCGAACACGATAGTGTGGTCTAATCTTGACGCGTCAAACTTATTTTGGCTGCAATTATTTTGTGACTTTTTTTCTTAGTATAGAAATATATAAAATTATTTATCTAATTCTTTTACAGTAATCGTTGATATCAAAATTTTCGTAATTGATGAGTTGTCAAGAAGTCTTTCAGGTAAATTCTTTATTATTCAACAAAACTGTCAAAATGTATCCATTTGACATAGATCTCAAGTTAACCTTGACAAAGATAACAGATAAAGATGAGTATTTCAAGTTCGACTTTTATTTCAGCATATAGAAATTGTAAATTTAGTACACTCATCTAATTTTTATAATATATTATAAAGAATCTTAAAAAAATTACATTTCTTAAGAGTATTGTGTAGTTAAAGAGTGATCGTAAATTTCTACATTATTTTCTAACTTTGAAATTTGATTCTTTGAATTATTTAAGAACGATTATTCCATTGAAGAATACTAAAATTCAACTAAAATTTATATGAATATATATTAAAGTATACAGAAATTGGAACTCTAGCTAACGTGGAATTGACGTCATAAATATGGCCACAGATCACTGTGACGTCAGAATATTTGTTTATTTGTCCAGATTTACATGGGAATCCGCCGCGGTTCAGTGAATTCTATTTTTAAATAAACCGAATTTATAGTCAGAATAGAAGAATGTCGAGCAGAAGATATACAAAATTCTACCAATAAAATATTCTAAATATTGTTTGGTATTTCAATATTACTAAGCATCCGCTAGAAGACCTAGAAAAATATTTATTTAAGTACTTTTATCAATATCTACACTCTGAACCCGATTAATAATGAATACGGAGCTTCGATGCTGTGCGTGAGATTAAAGTTCTTTGAATTATTTAAATTTCAAAACTTTGTTACATATAGGCACATTTTAATTATTGTTGGGCAATAGTAACATAACTGCCAATCAAAAATATATTTACTTGTAAATCAAGCAAATGTCTAAATGATTTTATTATTTCCTGAGCAATATAAGTATGTTTCTCGTATCATTTCTATTTTAACAATTTAGATATTCGTATAATCTTACGGTACAGTTGATTTTTTGTCATAAGTTAGTCGTTGAAGATCAACGACAATCGTATAGTCATCTGCAGAGTGTCATCTTTGCAGAAACTGTTACATTTTTAAATAGAAAACGATCGTGATACCTGAGAATCTGCTCGTTTACAGGTGTGTCTAGGTAGCATCGTCTATTCTTCCATTTCACCCCTTTCGAGCCGAGCTAGGTCGATATTTACGCCTGAATTTCATAAGGGATGGGATTTCAGGTCATGCGTAACGTATAAATATTGTATATAAATAAGGATGGCCCAAACGCGCTTATTTATGGGAATTTTATGAAAATTCGCTGCGAGAAGGGTTGAAAGTCTAGAGGGGACAGCCATGGAAACCGTTAGGTATCGCTCACGACATTCGGAATATAAAATTTCCAATCAGAATCACCTTTCTAGTTCTATTATTAATACAGCACATTTAAAATTGTATTCTAAGAATTTCAATCAGCTGTTAGAAATCGATTCTCCTTCGTAAATATTAATAAAGCCCAATCTGGACGTATGTATTATGTAATATTAGATTGAAAATTCGAAATGGGACAGGGAAACAAAGTTCAGGGCGCCTCGAGAATTCATTTATCGGTAGCGTAAACGTCGCAGGTACCGTGAGAAACGAAAGGATCATCGCCTTATGCTAATGAGCAAAGGAAAAACACCCTTAGGGAGTTTTCTCACGGGATCTCGCTATCTAAGGAATATTAATAGGTCCCCACCCGTCACTCTTCGACACGAGGACGAGCAAATTTCTCAGCCGAAGGGTTAAGGGCTACGCTTGGACCATCTGTGTACCTTCAGACTCCTGTTCTCGCCGCTGACGAACCTTCGTGTTCTCGGATTCCATTAGCATGCCCTCGCCATTATAATATAATACGCGGTGGATCCGTCCTGATAATATTTATTCTAAGGGGAACAGGTAAAGGGTTGATGCGACTAGAATTTATGAAAACTGTCGTCGGTTTGCTGCAAATGCTCCCACTTTAATTCTTTCCTGGATTATTCAATGTTTGCGCAAGGAGAAGTTCAAACCGAAGGAAATACATATTCGTATATTCATAAGATTTTAATCATGAATGTTCGAAACAAAATTGTTTTTAAAGCATAAATAATATCGTGTATTGATGCTTCTTTTATAAAGTTATAAATAATTTCTTAAATTAATTATAATATTCCTGCAATATTTTCTAGAAGTTATTTATAATAACTTTAGATACGTTTACTTAGGAAATTCACAGTAGACAATAGTATGAAACAAGTGAATGTAACAAAATGCGTTGATAAGATTGATTCAAAGAATTGTGTGTTTACTTTATAATGGCAAGTCTGACTCGTCATAAGTTTTCGATACCAATTTTCACAATCATGAGGCTACACTCGTCATCAACTCTTATATATTAAAATCGACACATTCTTACATTCGAGAGGTATTCGTAAAACAAATCGACTCTTTTATGTATTCATTCTTGTATGAACAATTATTTGGATTTAAATGGTACGTCGAGGGGTTAATATACATTCTCGAACCTGAATAAGCAAGCCAGTAAAATCATCTTATCCGTTGTCTCTTAAGGGTTGACAAGAGTACGTGAAGATTATTTCCTACAGAAATTTAGGCCAATTCTCCAGATCAGAGACGATCGTAACGTTAGTTGCGCAATCAAAGATTACCAAAACGGAAAGGATCGAAAATTCGCTAGATTCGGACTTTGAAATTAGTCGGGGGGCTCGTTGCGCGTCGCGTAGCGAAATTCGATCGTGGAATCCGCGGCCAGTGCCCTTTTCCCTCGGCCCAGGGCCTCGCCCATCCTTCCCATCGACATCATCCTCCTCGTCTTGATGCGATTATAATGAACGCTCGGTTTACCGATAACCTAACTCCGAGGAAGAAGAAGCTTGGACCGACCGGACGAAAAAACAAAGAGCACAAAGTTGAGCAATAATACCGGAGGGCGGGGCGAAGCCGGAATACGTAATGCGCTAAGAGCGAAGCCAAAGCGCGCCTTGAACGGAGCATGAAATTGGATTTTCGGCCCGGGATCGATTTGCAACAACGAAGAAAAAAAAAAAGAAATATCAACAAAAGGAAAAAATTTTAAACGAAAAAAAAAGAAAAAAAAGAAGCAACGAAAAGTCTCGTTGCTCGTTGGTATCGCGATGGAGGAGATAGAATTATGCCTGCCGGACTCCCCGTGAACGATCCTACAGCGTTGTTAATTTGAATTCATTTCGTGCGCAGTATCGTATGCATCGCGCCGAGGAGAAAATTGCCACCTTCGAGTCCTCTGCTGACTCGAGCTTCGACGCATGATACGGGAACACCTTTTTGTTTCTGTCGCTCGCGTACGTGAAATTCGAAAGTGTCCTGTATCGTGTGTACCGCGCTTTCGAAGTACGGGAAATTACAACATACCTTTTAGTACGAATTACTTTTATTAATAGAATTAATCAAATGGGGGCTCTGTTGAGGGCTGTTTCTACCCCTAAATATAATAACTCGCGTTCCGTAGTTTTTCGAGAATTAAAATTTCCCATAAATGCATAAACATTCCCAGTCCTGGTACGCGAGGACTGTAGTAGGAAAACTTTTCGTCTCGATATTACAATACGAGGCAAATTCATACTTTTATTAATAGAATTAACGAAATAGGAGCTTTGCAGAGGGCTGTCTCGACCCCTAAATATAATAACTTGCGTTCCGTAGTTTTTCGGGAATTAAAATTTCCCATAAATGCATAAACATTCCCAGTCCCATCGCGTACCATCTGTGTGACAGATTGTAGGCTAGCCCCCGCTTTTAACAGTCGCTGAAACAGTCGTAGAAATTATTGTACGAAAAATCGTTAGGTCTGTACAAGGTAGTATACCGTGACGCAAAAGTTCGCCACGAAAACGCGTGTCTGGTATTTGGAACGAATATTACACGTCCCGTACGGGCAATTTACTTTAATATCGATACGTTCGGTAACGAGTCTCGGGAGGTCCGGAGCGTGTAATTTCTACGGATATCGTTAGCGCTCGAAATACACGTACTTACGTACGTCAGAAAGCGGACGTTTCGCGGCGATTTAAATCGTCCCGCGGCGGCAGCGGTGCGTTTTCGCTACGGAGTGTTGCGGGGCACGTTGTCTCCGTGATTCGTAAAAGTTGAGTCACGAAATTCGTATGATTGATACCCCGTCTCGAAATAATAATAATAATTATTATTAAGCGGGAGCGCGCGGCGAAACCGCACGCTCATTTCCTGCGCCTCGGGAACGAGGGTCCGAATTATTGCTTGTCCCGACACAGAGCGCGACGAGCAACGAGAAAAAGTTCGTGGGAAGCGTTTCGCAAAAAAATACCGAAAATCCGCGATACGATTTCGCCGGTCGGTTGGCCAACTTGTCGCGTGTTTGCAGGCCGGGCCAGCTCGGCGCGTATTTTTTTTTTTTCCTTTTTTTCGCCATCCTAGTTATTTTTTTCGTCGGCTCGGTATCGAGTGGGCTCGTAATCCGAGAAATTCACCGGTCCGCTCGTTCGAATGCCGTTTTGCGGCGAAAACGCGTTAATGAATTCCGTCTCTCTCTTTTTTTTTTATCTATCTTCCAATGTACGCAAATATTTACGCGACGAAGCGAAACGACGATCGTATGCTGATCGATGTTTTTCCGTTTGTTGCAGGTGCGAAGCTCGATTGGAAGTGTTGCGTGTTTCTTAGTGGCGATTTGGTAAGGAATACGAAAATTGATCGAAAGTAATCGATTAGTGCATGAACCACGGAGTCTATTTTTTTTTATTAAACGTTTGGGTAAATGGAGATAGTTGAAGTACTCTTAAAATTCAAATGATATAAAAAGACACTGTTAAATACTTTATCACTGTTACCATAACAATTATATCCATTGTTATTACAACTATGAACCTATCGTCGTCTAGTTTACTAAAATACTGACGCCATTACGATAATAAGAATAGCGACTCGCATGGCCACGCATTGATGTCTCCAAACCAATCTACTACTTCATTCATTTATTTCATTCTACGGGATTTAACTATTGCATAAAGAAAAATAAAATATAACTAAATTTAACTTTCCTAGAAAAATAATAATTCTTTTAGAATAGAAAGCTAGAAAAAATCAACGTAGTTAGATTCTTCTTAAATTTACAGATTAAGAAGTTAGTTCGGGGGAGTGATTAAAATAATACAACTTGACATAATAGTTATACATAATAGAGTACAATAAATGGAATCTAAATAAACTAATGCAAGAAGAACAATATTAAGTATACAAATATACAAAACTATAAATATACAAAACTAGTATTATACAAAGGGAAAGAGTACTTACAAATAATTTTATGCCATGTAAGCGTAACATAGTCAGCTTTTGTAAAAACTGATGTATACGTCCGCATTAGTTAGTTCTGAACTGCTCATAGCGATTAAAATTTTATGCAAACATGCGTATGTTAAATATATAGTAAACAGTTGTTACGTAACCAAACCTATGTATAATACATCATTATGTATATTGCTCCAAGTATTCAAGGTTCTTTTATTTTTGCGTGTTATCTTGATATGTTTTCTCCTTAGCGAAGTTTTTATTGTTGTTTTTCTTGCATTGGTTTATCGTAGGAGAATTGTTGAGGCAGGTTTACAGATGCAATTCTAAATTTTATATTTGCGTATTATCTTCATATCTTTTCCCCTTAGCAAAGTTTTTATTGTTGTTTTTCTTGCATTGGTTTATCGTAGGAAAATTGTTAAGGCAGGCTTACAGATGGAACTATAAAACTAGATATAAAACTAGAAGCAACATTTACTCAATAGATATAACATAAAATCCTAATGACAGTTCGTTCTATCCCAATGAGAATCGAATCGTAGAAAAATATAAAGTTGTTCCAAACCTATTCTGTTAGAGAGTACAGAAGTTTGCTTCACGCGGGTCTTGAAACAGTGATCGCGAGTGGGTAATTCGGTCGAATTCAGTTGTTCGCCGCGAAAGTGTATTAGCGGTTTGCATAAAAAGGGAAGAGTTTAAAAAGAAACGAATGATCCAGCGAGAGAAGAGATTTTCGCGCTGAAGTTGTGGTGGAGTGGGTCGGTTACGTCATCGAGTAGATCCGAGGCGCCGAAGAATCCAACAAGACGATAGACACGGCCCTGCCCTCGGTGGGCAGATAGGGTATAATCATGGCGAGTTTCGTATCTCGAAGGGGCACACGGGAAGATGGCCCAACATCTGCCGCTGCAGGGAATCTCTGCCCACATGCTGGCCGTCCGTACACGCACGTACGCACGCACACGCGCAAAAAGTGACATAGCTACACGCTGGGACGTCATGTAAATTCATTCGAAACACATGGCAGGGCCGAGCGGCGTTCTTCTCTTGTGCGCGCAAAAGGGTTCTCGATGGAGGAATCCGAGGAACTGCGGGCACGCGGGGCGGGCCGGGGGGTCACGGTAAAAAAGGCAGATGATAACTTTGACTTACAAGTTAGACTTCGACTTCGCTCCGCGTACGAGCTGTTTCGAGGGACGTCGAGACCACCGGCTCGAATAGCCGCCCTGGTTACTTCGCCGCGTCTTTCTTTAAGGGAGGGCCACGAACGTCAGCTACCAGTAGTTATTCTACATTCACGTAATCTTCTATGTCACAACTATTTTTACCGTCGAACAGAAGGTTTAGAGAAAAGACTAGTCAAATTACAAGATTGTTAGGCCCTTAGTTTTTTTTACATCCCTTAGAAAATACGGAAGTTTTAACCAGATAATTTAAAAAAAATGCTTCAGAGTAGTATGCAAGCTTATCTTCAAGTTTATCTGTAGCAGTGAATAATATTTTCACCTTGATCGACAAGATAAAATTTGCAATTTACTTCTAAATTGAATAGTGTGAATTAATTCATGAAGCACAGTTTATTTTTAATACCTAAAATTCTATATCACTTTTTATAGTTGAAGACTTAGATAATTTACAAGAAACTTCTCCATAGTCTGATTTTTCACTATCGATTGCGTTTTTCAAAATACCAATAGGAATGTGTTCTGCACTGCTAAAATATTATATTCGACCAATTGAAAACTCATCACAGTTCTTATTCCTATAGCATCATGAAAATTCGTAAATCCTATTAAATCATTTATTTTCTTTAACGTATCACGTTGAAAATAAACTTTTTATCCATACGAAGAGTATCTCGTCTATATGCACATGACAGTCAGTGTGTTGGTAGTTTTAAAATCGCGGTTAGGGTAGACCGACAAATATGTACCTCGGTGTTTGGCAACTCAGGTAGTTGCGCCGAACGGTCGACCCTCTACTTCGATAAACTCGGAAAACCCGAATGCCCTGTGTACGTTGGCATATATTTGTTGAACCTCTGTGTTTCAAAATTAGTCTCCGAGCAGCTCTCGTCGTGTCAAGTTCGAACGTAGCGATGAGAAAACGGTTCGACATTTGTGTTGCGATCCAGACCAACGACCAAAACTCTGTTTGTGAATCAGTGTATTTAGGAAAAATCGCGGTGTATCAGGAAGTGCTAAAATAATTTCTGCATTCAAGTTACGTTCTATGGTTTAGCTATTAGAACAAAACCAGCAGGGTTAGTTACAGTTTAAGTATATCGCTATGTTTGCTATCGTCAGAGATGACGTCATTTCTAGACTCCGTAAGGTGATTACTGTGTATACTGTCCTCGTTTTTCTTTTCGTTCGTGTACACTTTGACGTGCATAGTTTTCATATTTAACACAGCTAATTCAGTTTATTTCTTTCCGCGCCTTGGGAGTTGCATGTACACGATGCACTTTTTGTACGATAATAATTTCGCGAGATAATTGAAATTAAATCGAATTACATGTGCATATTTATGGAAAGAAACATTGGGAAAAGGACTTACTGTAATTCAACATCAATTTGCCTTTATTAATTCTTGATTAATTAAATTTTGCATTCATTGAATATAAAAGGTTAACTTTAATAAATGCATTATATTTACTGCATTGTTGTAAGTAATGTAATGTTCTTGATATAAAATTTAAAATAGGGTACTTAGTAAATGTATGGTATAAAATTGAGTGAACAAAGAATTGCAATGTTTATTATATATTCTTATGATACACAGAATATTCGATCGATAATTAAAATCAATGTTAATATTATTATGCAAGTAAATTGCATTTTAATAAAGGCGAATGAAAAGAGGTCAAATTAAGTAGACTATGCTTTGCTAAAATTACTGCTTCCAAACATCGTTGTATATTGTTTATTACTCTCCCAATGCAATCATTGCCCTTAAATGTGCAAGCTCTTAAAAAGTTATGTCTTTTTACGTTACCTTTCCAATGGAACGTCAGCATGCAGTACGCTCCATAAATTCTTAATTGGATTCAAATGTAGAATAGTTTTATATTAGTATCTTCATCAAGTTTTCTTACGTTTCTTAATTAACTATTATGGATTATCTTGTTACAAGATAAATGACTTGTTAATACTCGACTATAATATCGCCTCTACTAAATTTTCATTTATTATATGGACGTACTTCTCAGCACTCATTATTCCCTTTATCGGTATAAAGTGCTAATCCTTTTCCACTCTACACACTCTACGCTACTAAAGATCATCTAGCAAACTTTACAGTTAGGGTAATGAATTGTTTTTTGTATGCTTCGTTAGCTTTCCTTCAAGTTTATCGTTTCATCTTTACTCAGCGCGATTCAGTTTTGCTCCCATTGCTCCACGTCACATTAAAATTTGCTTTTTCTTTTTTTCAAATTTTTCATTAAATTCCCATGATTTTTCACATGTATTTCTGTTTCTGTTTTTGCTAAATCTTTTGCACGTCTTCCTTGTTCAAGTTGTTTAACTATGTCACGTTGCTGTGAATCCTTGCATGTACTATACCAATTTAATTCTAAAGAAATATATGAAATGTATACATATGTTATTATACAACATTCTAATAGAAAATACACTGAGATTTAAGAAAATATACTGTTAGACATTATCGAAGTAATTGCACATAAATTAACAGTAATTTAAATTATCAATCGAACAATGTATCATGAGGATGTAAATCATGAGGATATACTATAAACAAAAATTGAGTGTACATTTCGATTAAACTTTGATAATCGTTTCTACCCTTCATTAATTTAATTTCTCCCCCGATTGTATTTACATATCATCCTCGATATTGCTTTTGGCTCGCGTGGCCCAAAATTATTATTATACGTCTCTTTTCAGAATTAGTTTACTACCTCCTGACTATAGACGAGGAATAAAAAAAGTACCGGTAAGAGAAGGCGTTTCTGAATAATAGGGCGGTCGAGTAACGAGGGTTTCCGAAGAAATCGTTAACGGGGCAATTCTCGCGCTCCGCGGATAATTACACGTCGAGCCGTAGAATTCCAGCGATCCCTGATTCATTATGCTGACACCGCGGCAATAATAGACCGTCTTTTATTTGCGATTCGACAAATCCCGACCAGTTATCGTTGAAATATTTAACCCATGCACGTCGAAAACCGGGTCTTTTTTGGTCCAACTTTGCAACGTCAGACTCTACGATTTTATAATCAGCGAACAAATTCAATCAGTGTCTAATTAATATTACTTTATTATTCGATTTACATTACTCGTGGCACAAAAGCGTCGCGTCACAGTATTTGAAACGAATGAACGAACGATGCAATTAATATAGCAAACTTTAATATGAATTGATTCGTAGCACATTTGAAGGGTAAAAGATGAAAAGAAATCTATACATATAATTCTATTTTTGTACGACGAAAAATGTTAAAGCACTCTTTTTATATACAAAAATATTATACCAGAGGGCAATATTTGAGCATTCAATATTTCGCGAGAACTCATCGCATATCCGACAGTCGCGTAACGTCAAATACGGTCAAAATTTTTGTTTACCCGGCTTTGGAAAGTGCAACGAAATCGTTTTAACGATCACGGAGAAAAGGACCGACGTGCGTGAGGGGTAAAAACTGAAAAAAAAATGAAAAAAAAAGACAGAAAAATAGTAGCGCTCGCTCGCCGCGCGGAATTGCAGAACTGCCTTTAATTAAAGCCATCAAGCTAGTTGAACAATTATCATTAATTACGGACGTTGGTTGGTCGCTCACACGAGCCGTCGTCGTGCCGAGTTGCCTAGAACCGTTTGGCTTCTCTCGCGTGCACGGCGTCGGGTTTAAAAATGGAAAGAACGAACCCGAAGCTGAAGAAAGGAGAAGGAAACACGACCGCGGTGTATTTTCATCGACGTCGACGTCCCTCCGCCCGTCGAGACAGATCCAATTTGAATACCTAAGCGAAACGATTTTCACCGCTAATTGAAGAAGTGCTAATTAAAAAAAAAAGCGCAGCGTATGGTTTCATGCTCAAAATCTCTTCTCGATCGCCTGTGAATCGTTGGGATCGTTAGCTGGTTGTTTGCGGTCGAGGAAAGACGTCCGACGATCGCGAAATTATTCTTCGAAGAAATTTCTCTGGCTTCGAGGAGCGACGAGAGTTTACCATTAACGCGATGGTTTCTAATATCCACCGATTTCGATTTTTTATTAGACGAATACTTCGAAACGTTTAACGCCGATAGTGCTCGTGGATAAGTTCAAGGAACTCTCAGCGGCAGGTTCATCTTCGAGGGACGATGATTTCGAAAGGCCAGCGGACGCGTCGCTCAAAGAGAACCGTGCTACGATAAAGAGGACAATTTACGTTCAACATTGTGGTCGTAAAACCGGGGCCAATGACTCGATGAGCCGGCCCAGGCGACTCAATCCCATGATTTACGCTCGCCGAATAATTCCCCTTGAACGCTGAAACGGTTGGACGCCCGATCGTGGAAAACGCGTTAATCCAACATTTCCGAGTGCTTATTTCGAGCCTGTACCGTTACAATCAAGACAGCCTATATATAACTTCTGTGTTTTCGGTATTGTCTTTCTTCGTGTCAACGCTTTCCACGCTTTATCTTTCGTCCCGCCGTTAGAAAATCAGTCCTCTCGTCTAGGATTAAACGTATGGGCATAAATCGTTCCGTAAAATCGTTAGTCCCTGCACCCTGGCGGAATAAATTACTTTGAAAGTGATAGGTTGCTTCGACGATAGTAGCTCAACTATACACGATGCATCGTGTGAGTTTAGACACAGAAAATTGAATAATTTTCTCTCGAGCGATAATTAATTGCTCGTTATCCGGACCTGATCCCGATTATGGCGGCCTAACGGGACAATGGCGAACGGTGGTCGATAATGAGCACCGATAGCGTGTCCTTATTAGGAAAAATTGAAGGTTTGGACCAGTCCTCGCGGGCACGCGGGACCTCACGTAAGCACGGGCCATATTTCTCCGTGAAATTTAACGAACCTCCGCGCGATGGGACACCATTAAAAAATTCCTGAACGTCATGTGGCACGGCGCACGCAACGACGATAAACGCCGCCGGGCGGAATAAACGCGAACGGCGCGAGGGAAACGAGGAGGAATGATAATATTACGGGACGTTTCACGCAGGCCCGTGCAAAAGTGTCATCGGCGAAAAAACTGATTTATTGACCAAACGAATAATCGCGCCTGCTTCGGTGCCGATTTACGAGCCGCGATCTTTCCTACGCGTTCGCGACTCTTTGGACGACAGGAATTAATCTCTGCTTCCTTTCTTCTCGTAATAGGAAATTATTGTATTAAAATTTCACTCGAATAGGCCCTTTGTCGAACTTTGTGGATAGAAAAATTATTTTCTAGATAAGAAGCATATTTTTATATTTTTTTTTTTATCGAACATAGTCTATATGGACGAAGAAAACATATCTGATGTTCAGAAAGAATACAACAGTCGCTAGAATTAATATTAGCCACGATCCAACTCGCTCAATGGAGAACGAAACAATCTTACAAAGGTTGACTTTTTTTTAATTTCTTTTTTAATAAACATTAATTAGATATATTTTGAGGATATCTCCTGGTTTTCTTAGAGCGCAGACTACGTATGTGCGCATCGTCGCGACGTAACCAGACGGACGTTTTAATTATTTAGCCTGACAACGAGCGCGCTCGTACGAAAAAGTTTGGAGCCGTGGGAAACTCGAAAGTGCATTTCGTGCACGTAACGAACTTAAATAGGCGGGTCGTGTGCACTGGTTGCCCAGCGACTATTATCAGATCAATAATTGCCAAGAAGGGCCGAACTTGCCGAACTTCGAACAGCGTTTCAAGCTAATTCGTGTCTATCAGTCTGCCCCTCGTGGCTTCTTGGAAGGTAAAAAGGAGAAGTTCGTTGCACGGTTTGCGACGCGAGAGGGAAAACGCGGTCGTCGCGTAGTTTACGAGACGATTGTAGTTTGCAAAACGGCGTGGATTTCGAGTCAGTGACGAGCCACGTCTAAATACTTCCGATAGAGATACTTCAAAGCACCGATTGAAAGTTTCCGGTACGTCACCTTTTCAGTATTCTTCGTTCTAATTACGGTGGATAAATCGATCTTGCAGTTGGACTAAACTTTCGTAAACATGGTATCTCCTCGCAGAAAAATTTCGAAAGGATTAACTGAAAGTCACATCAGATTCCTCGAGACTGAGAATGTCAGAATGTACCCAGTGAACGTTCCACGCATAGGGTAGATTTAGAGGCAACGATAGAAACGCAACCCTTGGGGATCGTGAAAGGGTTGCCCCACGGACGTTCTTTCACCTTCGCTGGCAGAGAGAATCAACGACGTTTCGCGCATAATTAACCAGTTTTTGCGAGCGTATTTCAACTCCTCGCTGATGTCTCTATCCCGAACGTTTCGCTCATATCGCGGCGTTTACTCGGATTTACATCGCGCATACATATGTATGGAAGAAACTACGATTTGTATCGTCACGTTGGCCAATTAAGGAGCCGAGGTCGTTAACGAAGAGAATAATTAGAAAGCGCGGCGCGGGGTTCCTCCGTACGTCGAGGCAGCACCCGTCCTCTTTTTATTTTCTCGGCTACACTGCCCTGGACCCGGGGCAAAAAACGTTCAGGGTGCGCCCCGTAGGTGGTGGAAAGACGCCAAGAATTAATATGTCCGCCAGACGTACTTGCATTCGGAATGCCTGCATATGAAATGAACGCGCCTCACAGCGACCGTGGAATGTCCGCGAAACGGGCAATTAAAAGGGGGTAATTGGATAGATTCCTTTTTGCGGGACCACCCAGTGCGTATGTATAGCACTCTGTGCGTCGTTTCTTGTCCCTCACGTGTCATTAATTTGAACGTCACCCGGAACACAGCGAATCATTTTGCTCTTCGTCTTAAATTTAACCCCTTCGTGCTTGGGGAATCTGCATACTGCTTAACTACCGGTGATGAATATTTTAGACGGTCCTTTGACGAGCAGAAACGAGACAAAATACAAGAACAACGATACTGCGTTCAAGAATTTGTTCTTATTTTTGTTAGAGAATTTTTTTCATGTCAAATTTAATTCTCTCTTAGATTTGTAATCATTTTTCTCCAAGATCTAATCAGATCTTCGAATGAAAATTTTGAAACGTAAACATAAGTTTCACTAAAATAAATTCGGACATTTGATATTTTAACATATTTACCGCCAAAAAACGACCGAAAAGGAATTTTACCATAATTTATTAAAATAAGAAGATACTCCGGGGAATATTAATGCGCGTTGTTTGTTTGAAAACTGAATTTATCGACCCGAAGTATTAGCAGAAACACTCGTACTAATTATCGTCGCTTATTCATGTACTATGGAAAGAACGGACAGTATAAAATATATTCTTCCTGATAAGATATATGTAATCAAATAAATTGTTCACTGACAGCGAGGGAGCGCAGGCAAAATACGAGAGAATTTTGAAATTCGATATTTTAGTTAAATTGCACGAAGGAAGTAGTTGATTTCTTTACTTTCCTGCGTTTGACTCTCAGCGAACAATTGTTCTGTGTGAATCTCGACGTGTTTCGCAATTTGAAAATTTAATTTACTCGGTAGCCAGGAATTAATCACCTGTAATTAGTCACGGATCGATTTGTCGTGCGCGATTTGCGGTTTAAAAAGCTAGCGTCTTTAAGCAGCGGTCGATGAATTTCGAGTAGCCGGACGAGTTTTACGGACCATGCGACGGGACGAGGAGAAAAAAAAAATAGAAGATATCGCCGCATGAATAATAAACAGACCGTCGTTTTAGTTTCGCGTAGAGCGTAATCGAGCACGACTCGCTTGCACGCGCGCGCGACCGAACGAGCCTCGAATACATCATGCTAAATACATGATTCCACGTTCGCGCTGATCGATTAGTAATCAATTATAACGCGGATTGAAGCTCTTATCATCGATCACGGAAAATTACCCACTATTAATTCTCACCTTGAATTCACGATCCCCTCGCGGACTAAAACCACAAAATTATCGGTTTCTCACTTCTGAAGTCTCCGGGCTGCGATCAGTATACTACGGACCGATGTGCATCACGCTCTCACGACTATTAGTTCGCTTCTTCTATAGCCCAAAGAACCCTAAGCTCGACAAAAAGCATTGTGTCACTTTAAACAGAATTTTAACGAAGTTATGGCTCAAACTAGAGTCTCTTTACTTTGAATTAACGATTCAATCGCTAATGGAGTTTGATCTGAATCCTGCACAAAATCATACAGATGCTTATAATTTAAATTTTGTTCAGTGAACGTAGTCGTATCGACTACTGAAAATTCCTCCAAAGAACAGATATGAAATCGTTCAAATTAACAAATATATTCGTGATAATTTTTGCATTTCGAATTATATTTTATAATTTATCACGACTTGCTTGTAAAAATACAAATTCCACTGTTTCGATGTTACACCATATACTGTCAGTAGAAAGCCAAACGTTCCAAACCACATTGGCATCGACATCGACTACGAAAAGTTACCGAAGATATTTGAAGGCGAGTAGTAGCAGCAAATACATTTTTTACACCGTTGTAGCGCAAAGGGTTAATCGTCTCGATGCTCGATACGAGAACCGTGGGTCAGGAATTGTTTTTTCCCCCCCGCAGGACGCGAATTAATGGGACTCGAGCGAGGGGAGAGATTTGATAAACCGGGCGCGCGCTGCTCGCAGCTTTTTTTCCCTCCCCCGACCAGTCGTTCGTTGATGCAACCAATCGATGTTTACCGCGAAAATCGTTCCGCTGATCGGGCAAACAAAACGCGTGCACCGGCGCGAATCTCGCGGAAAAGATATTCCGTGTGTGTGTGTGTGTTTTTCCTGCAGTCGAAATCTCGCGGCGATAAAACGGGACGGTGGGGCGGGGAGAGAGAGGTAATGTACGCGAACCGATGCGATTTTCGGAGGTTGTAAAAAACATGTGTTTGCACCGGGAGCCGCTATGGTCGGGCCTGATCAGATGGCTACAGGGCTGATTTGCATGCGACCTTTGCCTCCAGGTGTTTCAGAATTTGCATACGAAAGGGTGGCGCTCACGGATTTCCCCCCCTCGGCTCTCCTCTCGTTTCGTTTCCCCCGTGCTACTCTTCCTTCCTCTTTCTCTCCAACCGGCCCGTTCAACCCCCAACGTACGCATTTATGGGTTACTGGCTCAGCGTGTCGCGTCGTTAACTCGCCGTTAAATTTTCGTTAACGTCGCTCTTTAACCGGTACAGCCTCGCCGGCTGAATGGGGAATTACGATCGACTCGAATTAACCGAAAACCATGCTGTTTTAATCCTAGATCGAATCGTCGAACTCCGTAGACAGTTTGACGAATTCGGAACATAAGAAAAAGTCGGTGAAAAAATTGAGAAACCTGAAGATACTAATTTGAAAATATTTAGTCGTTCTTTACGAACAACAATGGATAAGGTATTATTTCCTAAATGCTGTGCACTTAATTTCACGTTAACGTAGCTCCAAATTGACAACCGGACAAGCTGAAACTCAACTCGAATTGTAATGAACGTCTTTTTCATTGCAAAATTATGTAGTATTATGGTTATTACTGGTATCTACCTGGTATTGTATAGATGTTCGTAAAAGAGTACGTCGCATTGAGGTGCGGTTTCCATTTAAGAATACATTCGAACGTTACGAACAACCATCGCGTGTTCTTTCAATAAGAATATTATCCTCCTGAATTGTTCGTAAAATTGTTTACGACAAGACTTACGGTTTCAACTGTTTTGACGTAACTCTGTTTTCATTGCGATTTTCTGAATAGCAATGTTCGTCTAGTTTCTAAAAATTCAAATCATTTCAAATCTATTAAATCCTTCGATTTTGGTACAAATTTAAAAAGTGACTTGCATGTGTATATAAAGGAAACATACAAATATTTATTTCAGTAACCGATTACAGAGTGCAATTATTAGCATGAAAATAAAGAGACATCCAAAGACCTTGCTAGATGGCATATCTTTATTAAACAAGTAATTCGTTTCGTATTTCTCACAAATTCTCACCGAGGAACCCGATTAACACATTTTAACGAAAACCAATTTCAAGCTGTGCGTCGTAACGTAATTACAATAATTAATTTTTTGAAATCACACGATCGGTTATGATCGCAATCGCGCGGCCACGCGATGCATTAAAAATTCCAACGCGAGACATAACACACGATACAGGCTGGAAATTTAACGACTTACTCTCGAAAGCGGGGAATGGTCTCCGCGGACGGTTCGACGAATCAAAGGCTATTATAAATTCAATCACGCGCACGGCGGGCCAGAAACGAGCAAACTGAAAAGAGTCCCATGCCATTACTTCTGATTACTGATCGGTATCGCGCGCGATGAAGGCTACTGCAAATATCGTTTGCGCGCAACGAGAGTTTCCACGCAAACCATTGATTTATGTATTGCGAAATGCAAGCAAGGATCGTGTTTATCGTGCGAGATTATCCGTCTATCGACGGGAGCAGAAACGATTTCATAGCAATCGTTATCGAATACAGTAGAAACTCCCATTATACTGACATACTGCTAACCGAACAATATGAATTCTTTTGCAATATCGTGTTTCTTTATCGATCTATGTATATTGATACAAACTGTATCGTTTGTCAAATTCTGAACCACCGAGAGAATTACGATTTACATAAACGTGTACAGTTTCATTGGATCGACAACTGTTGCTTATATTAACCGACGAGTAGAGTTAAAAAACGATCCATTTTTGTTCAAAAGTTATAAACGATCGAGTGCTCGCGTCCACTCTACCAATCGTGCAATTCATTGGATGCTCCGGATAAAAGTTTTATCGATAGGTTACATCGTTCCTCGATCAATCTTAGTTCCATTTTTTGCGTTCAATTATTCTCGAGGTTAAAGAATCAATAATCTTGTAAAAAAATGTGATTCTCGGTGGATTTGAAATACTTTCGAAAAGCCCGAGGCGATCACCGACGGAGAAATCGCATAAAAAAATGTCAGCTCGAAACGTAGCTGCGCGCCGGGTCTGACAATGATTGATGACCGACTCCGACTACTTTGCAGTCGCCTCGAAATTTGCAAACGCTAATTCTACTTGCTGTTCTGTTGCATGGTATCGAATATCTGGGTAGTACAATATTTAAAACTAAACCAACCGACGCTTCATGTGGATCCATTCCTACCATGACGGGTCAAATGACCAATATTTCTTTTTCTCTTTTACGGGGCAAATTTAAGTTCATTTTCAATTAAATAAAACTTTATAATCCAGTTTTATCGCACTCCAGTCGTGCGATCAATTAGTTTCAGAGAAAACCATTATTTATGAAAAAAAAGCCGGCTAATAATGATACGAACACTCTGAATACTAATATAAACTCGTTTTCAATTAAATCAATAATCCATGATCCATGATCCAGTGTTTAATGTATACCGATTGTATAATCAATAGAAATTGCTGAAACTTCTTTAGGTATATAGCGTCAAAGTAAATGTCAAAAGAAACATAGAAGATAGCAAAAATTATAGTAGGTGACATGATCATTAGGTAGAGGATGAAATGCTCTTTAAAACGAGCGTTCGAACAAGTCGATAGCTTTATTAGTTCCGGAGATATAGCGATTTTAGTTTCAAGTCGATACGGTGGCTAGTTTCGGAGATACGAGGGTCCGAAGCGTTTATTTACGTTGCATTGAGATCAATGAACTCACGCGCGCGAAAATAGTAAACAGTGCGTAGTAAATTCTTGGAAATACTACGCCGAAACTAGGTCACTTGATGACGACTCACGTGCGTTTCTCGTTGACCGTGTATTACAAGTCATAAATTAAAAAATATCAAAAGTTAAATCTTCTTATATTAACTACCTCCATAGAGATTGTAATTGACAGCCAATGAGCACGTTAACGAGGCAATTTTGTCTTGAAAGTGATTGATAGTTCTATCGAGATCACCTTGAAAATTATGATTGCATGCTGTACCAATCGCTACTGTCTCTTAGCATTATCCATCCTCTAATGATTCACGTCCAATGGCTCGGATCGTGTGCCTCTTATGTCTTTTACAACGTGAGTGTTCATGTAAGTCTTCCTAAACTATATTAATCCAAGCTTCCTGTTGTCATATTCTAACAATGTTGAATAATAGTAAGTGACGTTATTAATTTGATTGAGAACTCCATTGCATATTTTTATAGAATACTTTTTATTCTTTTACTTTTAAATACGCTTTTCAAAGCTTGAAAATGTGTGTTGGATTATTATCTTGCTGCTTAACGAATCCATTGCCTAATCGTTGCCCTGAGCGTATTGCATGTTCGTACAAAACATACTTGTACTCCGCTTTTTTTCAAAATACCATCAAGTTTGATAAAAAAATCCTCTTGTGCTGTGAAACACAACTTTGTCAGCATTTTCTCTTAGATAGAACTTCCATTTCCAAAAGCTTTAAACTACTCATTTAATGGCTACTGCTGGAATCTTCTATCTATTCATGACTGTAGATAGCTTTCGTGGACACTTATTTGTAGCCTGTATTTTTACAATCATTGCACGAATGTCTAAATAAACATCAATTAAACTGTTGGGAAACATATGGCCTACACTCGGTGGATGTAGCTCCGCAGTCCTTCGGACTACCAGCTTATCACTCTCGATAGATTATAAAGGGACGTATCCTCATCTTATAATTTTCCAATCTCACAGCTTCTTGGCTGCTAATCGCTTAATCCGCTCCAGAACCTCCCCAGTGTCGTGGCGTGTACGCGCGTAAGCGCTGCCGACCGCGTGCGTGTGCGTGGTTCCGCGATGATGGAGAGGGCCGGTCGGCAGCCATCTTGGCTGACGTCAGCTCATGCCGAGCACGCAACCGCGAAACGTCGACTTCCTCGTTGCGATAGCGCCTTACTTTTTATTGCTCCCTCTCTTTCCTTCTCGTGGCTAGCGCTCGTTCCCGCTCGCTCGCCTCTCTTTCTCTCTCTTTCACCGCGCGCTTCCCTCTTGCTGGTTCCTCATACGCCTCCTCTCACCCCTCTCTGTACACACGGTGTGTGTACCTACATGTTTAGGCTGCGAAACGAACCGAGACACCCCTCCCGCGTTAACTAAAATGGCGGAATTTAATGGGCAAGCGCTCGTCCGCTATTCGCCGCTTGCTATGAAAATTAAGGTAGGCGGTGGCGGTAGCGTGATCCTTATCGCAGCTGTTCGGTTTCCTCGTCGCGGAAGCGGTGAGAAAATCGCGCCCGCCCACCCCCCCGAGTCCACGTCGCGTCTCCGCGATCCATCGGACGTCGTAGAGAAGAAGAAGGGTTTCGATCTCAAATCGCGAAGTTTCGAGACATTTGAAATCTTATTTCTATTATTATTTACAAAATGACGGTCTTGAACATCGCCTGAAAGAGGCGTTTCAAGCCTGAAGCGTCTCTAATCTGGAACAAGCCGATCGAAGTGCATACAAATCTACCATATTTATAAAGGTTCCTTGAAGCTTAACCTTCTAGGAAAATATAAATCTAATTTCGTACGAATTCACATTCTGCGAGTAGCTAATAAATTTTGTAAAAACGAAAAAACTCCATTTGTCGTCGAAAGAGAAACTGCATGAGTTTGTCTGTCGTAGATCATTTTTTTAAAATCATTTTACGAAACAAAAAATTCTACCAAAATCAACTTTATATCTATTAGAATAATCTCCTTACAATCACTATATGTTAAGTTTTTATTTTTCTAAACGTTTTCTGAGTATAAACGAAAATTTCCAGTCGCGTACAGATGCATAAAAGAAATAAGCAATTAGTATTACTATTTAAAATGCTACTGAATTTTTGCTCTTGCGTTGTACGGTACAAATTCACATCGGAAGTCGGGAGTGCAACGAACTACGAAGGTTGTTCCTTCCAATTAGTAATTTTATGCGACGCAAAGCCCCGTATATCGCAACCTGGTCACCGGTCATTGCGTGCCGTAACGCGCGCAATAATTTTAATCGTCGAAGACAAAACGATATTTGTACAGGATTTTTGGTCTCCGGTAGCGACGCGCGTTCGAGTATCGGTGCCTCACGTGCCGAAATCTTGGCACGATTTAAAGTAATCCGAAAATAAAGATGCACGCGGCGCGCGGTGCGCCGAGGTGTTCGAGAGTTAATGACGGTCTCTTTTACGATGTCACGCGATATCTCGGTATACAACGCGGATAATTTGAATTCGCGGAAGCCCATAATTCAGGAGACGTCGCGTTTTATGTTATCGTCGAATGTTCCCTGACGGCGGGGAGGTGGATAGCGGGGCGTTTTATAACGTCGAAAAGAGTTCCCGAGGTAAGAGAAAGAGACGCGCGGAAAGGAGAAGGAGCATCTTGTAACCGAAAGATAGGTGTTTAGAGCCGGTGTTAAATCAGTCCTTTTCTTTATGGTTCGAATAAAACACGCGGCATTCGACGAGCCTCCGATTCGTACTGCGGAGAACCTGTTTTACAATAGGGGGGACCGAGGGGGGATGGCAAAGAAGACAATAAAAAAGCGAAGGACTCCGTGAGCTATCGTTCGATGCAATAGAAATTTTTTCGTGGAAACATTACGATTTATTATGGCGCCTTCGACTCGTCTGCGATCGGTTTACCGGAAAACCTGTTCCCGCAAAAAAATCATTGAAAAACGAGATCGATAGCTAATCGCGTCGCTAATCCGGAGCCAGCTCGCGTTTCGTTTTCTTCTTCCGGACGAACACGATCTAACTGCCGCCGGTTCGAATGAGAAATAGAACGGGTAAACTGTCGTGGACGACTCCGAGCGAATATTAATTTTTTGTCGAATAGCTGCGACTCCATGGTCCCAACGACAACTAGTTTCGTTATTTTTCAACGGTATATCTGGTCTCAGTCAATTTTCATACCGAGCGATATCTTTATGCAACGTTCGACGACTCTATGGGTTAAGTTTGATTATTACGGGAGTTTTTGTTTCGGGTTTCGGTAACCATAGTTTATCGAATCTGCAATCAACAATTTGTGCGTCGCGTTCGAATAACGATTACAGTTCTATCATGCCCTACCAAAGAGACTACTGGTGCTTACTGTTACTTGTCTATTTTATTGCTTATTATGCTGCCGTACACGCACTATAATATGCTAATAAGGGTATGGTAACCTCTCCCATGTAATGAGAGATCGTCGTATCCTGTTCATGCGGACTCACCCCAAGTCTCTCCTTAGGGTTCGCGAGATCGTTACGAGGAACGCGATCTTAGGAAGTGTCGTACGAGAAATGATTCGTATGTTCGTGTGGCTGCAGGAAATGCCAATTACGGGGGTAGAATCGGAGGTAAACGGAGAATTGCCGTGGACGAAAGCTTGGAACAGAATGTGGAGTGCAGAGAATATTAGACTCTGATTGCTTTTAACTCTCGATCATATCAGTCTCACCAAATTTGGTTGATATTAATTGTTAATCATCATTTTCCTTAGTTTCACTGCTGGATTTATGCATATACACTTCACATATACATAATTCATCTACATGATTGATCCTCAGAAATTCTTTTATTTTATTTTTATTTAGCGAATAATGTCGTTAAATAAAAACAAAAATGTAAAATGTACATAGATGCTTGATGTACAATAAGCGCACAATAAATAAGAAATTTGTTATCGAGGTAAACTAAAAAGTTATTTGAATTGAAAAATATTTTTGTGTAAAATTAATTTCAAAATTAGCGTGTACTGCAATGAGTAGAACTAACATTCAGATTACCAAAAATCACTTCCTCAAAATTAGTAAAACTTCCCGTCAATACTGTAACGATACATGACTGAAATAAATGATGGACCAGCTAAGAACAACGCATGGGCCATGTGTTTTCTTGCTTCAACACACCATCTATATACATATGGATGACAGTAGTTACCTGTACTGACAGCCTAAAAAAATTAATTCTCAAAACGGGTAATAATTTCCCTGTTACTGGAACGGACGAGTGTAACGAACCATTGCGAACCATTTGGAAAACAAAGAGACTGGTGGATACGCGTAAAATTTTGATTCGATCGTCTCGTAA
Source organism: Colletes gigas (assembly GCF_013123115.1). Lineage (NCBI taxonomy): Eukaryota > Metazoa > Arthropoda > Insecta > Hymenoptera > Colletidae > Colletes > Colletes gigas. Next base: position 258,004 of record NW_025106694.1, on the reverse strand, counting down.
GGGGCTTGTATCAGACAAAGAAACAAAAACGTCTCGTTCCCATTCGCACGCAACGAGGCTGAACGTGGATGATCCAGGCTGGACGATTGACCGCGCGAGAGATGGGTTGGGGCTTGGTCGCGGGCGTGGTGCGCACGATAAAAATGGCGCTACGGTGCCCACGCGAGGGTGGCCCCTTTTATTCTCGTATAAATGCCGCGTGTGTGATGCACCCTCAACAGACCGCCCCGGTTTACTCTGACGAAAAACACCGTTCATCCCTCCTTCGCATCTGGAACCCTCGAACCGTGCCACCCTGCACGTGATTGGGAGGCACGAGACTCCGCTTAACCCTCGACCGGCTTATTATGCGGCAGCCGGGTAGATGGATGGCACACGGGGATGGTTTCGAGATCGTCGAAGGGCACGTCGACGACAGATCGAAAGATTTTCGAGGGTTTCGTCCGTCTCTACCGGGCGGCCGTTGACGCGAAGGACTTCTTTTGTCGACGTGATTCCGTTGTCGTTCTCGAGAGCAAGGTCTCATTGGATTCGTGTATCGCCGCGAAAGGATTTCAGAAATCGACGGACGTTGCGTGCAGGTCTCGTACCGTCTGGCCGGCGTAATGGCGCGAAGGCGGAGTCACTTCAAATATTTACACGAAATTACCAAGGATTGGTACACCGACGTCTGAAGGACGTTAATAGGTAAAGCCACGACGTTAATAGATAAAGAGATACGCGTAGGTTTGACTGGAACACGGTCGTTCCCTTGATTACCACTGTCCGATATTGGTGAAAATTAATGACACGGGCTATAATATACATTTAATAAACGGTTGATTTAGATTTTACAAAATCGGGTTACTAACTCTTTGCACTCGTATTTCTATTCGAGAAGGCTATCAATCTTTTATTTATTTATTTTATTTTATATATACACACTAGGGTGGACCTTACTTATACTTGATGAAAAATTGTTTTCATGATTTTTTCATAAAATTTATATCAGAAATTAGTTAGTGAGTTAATTTAATAAATTATTGGATTTTCACTTAGAAATTTTAACGACCTGGCATTTTTGCAATTCCTATCAAAGACCGCTTCTAAGGCTGTCATAACAATAAAATGGGCAGGAGACGCGCGGGTGGGTGCAAGCAATAATTAAATAAACAAGGAAGGTCATCCCGAAGCCCGACGATTGATCGCGTGATAGGCCTAATGGACGAGCGTTATGGGGTTTCAACGTTTTGTCTCGTGCTCTGGGGGTCGGGAGTTTTAGCTTCTTCTTCGTTGGTGACCAAGTGATGCTGTACATCTTTCATTGGAGCACTTTTCGCTCAATATTAACACTGTTCTCGGTTGCTATAATTTCCTCTGTATTCTTTAAATTCAATATCGAGTGATGTTGCAATTTTTTTCTGGCACTTTGTACTGGTTCAAAGCCTCCCCCAAAACATTCTGAGATAAAGAAAAGATGCATTTGTACCGTTTAGTTTATGTTGAAATAAATAATTATTTTTTAATTACAACGTTTCGAATAGGTCTGCGGTTTTACCCTTCTTTCCCTTACTTTCTTTGCATCGATCTTCGTCTTTTTGTATTCGACTAGTTACCTTCGGAAAGTTTGTTCGATTACACGAGAACTTCGAAAACTATCACTGTACGCAGAGTTCGAAGTTCACCCCATCGGCAAATTACCGTTTCCGGTGTATCGCCGGTGAAACGTGTCGTTCGTTATAGTCCACGAGATACTTTGCGCTGGTGCGGTCAGCTCGCAGGGAGAAAAAGCAGCGGGAGGAAAAAAAAAAAGTGGAGTTAGTTGACGAAGGGTGTATAACGCGCCCCTAACAATTCCATTTCCCGACGCGACAAACCGTGCGATCGCGGTCGCGCAATAAACAGATCGAACCGGACGTTCCAGCGTGTATCGCGGCGATGTCATCCCGAAATCCGGATCGTTTCACGCGTCCCTGGTTTTCGCGAGCACCCTAGGTCTCGGTTTGACGCAACTACCCTTCGATAGTCTGCGCGTTCCTGGCGATTATTCGTTGGACTGGCCATTTCCTCGACCAACTCGATTCTCACGTAGAAACGATCATATTGCACGAATCAGCAATATTCCATCAGATACCTCTGTAAGATCAACATCTATCGTGATCATAATTCGGTTTATAAAAGCATGTCCATTATTCATTAGGAAATGTTACTATATTTTTAATTTTGATTGATCAACTTCTGTTATAAGAAGTGCTTCTCTAATATTAATTTAAAAAATTTCTCTTTATACAAATTTTCACTGTCTTCATTGCTAATTAAGTAATTACTCCTGTCAGAGTTAATATTACATTTGTTTACAAGCGTTGTTACTTAGTACTTATTACCTTTGAGAGTACATTATCTGGGAGACCGATTCTGGTGTGAGTTTGGGTGGAAACTGGAGCGAATCCTTGGCTGGTACCATGAAATCGTCTTTATCCGGGGGAATCTCCTGGCCTCGGTCCATCGTTATGCAATATTCATGCCGCGGTGGCAAGTGTCACGCGATAACTTAGTTATTTCGCGATAATTGTGACTCAAACGTTTGTCCGCGGAATATCAACGCGTCGAAAGAACGCGCGTTGCAATATGTAGGGAGGCAGGGCGTGCAACGATGCGTCGCGACGCGGAGTTAGCAGGAGCAGGGTTTGGATGGGGAGGGGGTGGGGGGGGTCGACGATGCAATTGCATCGTGCACACCGTCACGTAGCCGCGTTTATGTGGATGCCGGGTAGACACGTATAATGGCGGTGTGCGCATCGTCGATAGTTATTGCTTTGTTATTGGGCCGACTGACGCGCGCCCATCCAGCATCGCATGTTGGATTTTCCTTTATTGGAAATTTCCCGATCCCCACTTCTGCGATTCCCCGATTTCCCGTCCGCAAATATAACGGGCGCACCGTCACGCGTGCGATTTCACCCTTCCACGCTCGTTTTCGCCCCCATTTTTTTCTCTCTTCCTCTGTTTGTTTGGTTTTTTAACTACTGTTGCTCTTCTGTTCCTCCGTGCCGCGAGTGTCGTTTTGATCGCGTTCGATTCGTTTCAATATGCTTCGAGTACACTTTCCACCGGAAATTCGAAAACAAAAAAACAATTTAAACTGTTAAACTGTTTTTTCTGCTCTAACCAACGCGATCGGGAACAATGTCACGGAGGAAAATCGGTGCAGGCGACTCGCTTTTATTAAATTTGAAGAGAAGATGGTGGTGTTGTGTTTGCGAAGTGTTTATAAATGTAGAGCTTATTAAATAACTGGCACGTAAGATACAAAATTGAAAACGTACTTCTTCGTGACCTCAGTCATGTGATATTCTTGTAAACGTGATCGACTTACCCAATAATGACAATTCGTGTGATTAGAGGTGGTACAGCTAATTTGATTCGTCGTCAACTTTCAATCTCCGTACAGTAGATGCGTGTAAAGTGAGATAGTCATCGTTCGATGGACGATACTGTTTACGATCAACGTAACAAACTCATTGGGAAATATTTAAGAAGAATCTAGTATTTCTCTTGATCTCCCGACGTTAGATAACACCGTGTCCGCTGACACGACGGCAGTTTCCTCCATTTTGTGCGAACATTTCGACCGATCCAATCATCGATGCAACGAAGGAGAGGGTGGGGTTGCACGTGGCTTAATTGATTTGATTTTCGAGGGGTTTTCATCCCACTTTCGCTGGGCACGACCCTGCAGCCCGGTATTAACATGGCTCTCTCTCGCAGCGTTTCCCCCATGCTTTTCGAAAAGGTCGATCGGGGTTCGAACGTGCTCGCACTCTCGACGGGTCGTGTGTATCGCGATGGCCTCTATCTTGTCAGTGTTTCCACCGACATTTGGCTTAAAAATAAATTGCGCGCGACGATTAGGGGACTCGTTATCGCCGCAGAGTCGCTCCGTTACGCTGTTTGCGAAGATCTGGTCCGAATCTTATCCAATTGTAACGACTTGTTATTATGTTCATACTATTACATACGACTCTTTTATTCGATCGATAATGTTTCTTCTCGAAGTATACAGCGTGTTCTACGAAAGATGGCAAGCCTAAGAAGAAATGTTTTTACGTGCAAGAACGTATCTAAAATATGGAATAATATATTGCTCTGCGCGTAGATTCGTTTTTGAGAAAATTGGTGTTGAATATACATAGACATATGGACAAATCGTATAGAGTTGAGAGTTGGAAAAGAATATTTTAGATTACGAGTTAGTATTTACTATTATCATGTATAAATATAATAGATATCTATGGCCAAATTCAATATGTAGAATTTTGATGTAATCTTCTCAGAAACGAAACACCGTATTAAAAAGGATTATTCTATATTTTCAATTAATCTTTGAAAGTAGAACGGACTCGACGACGACTGTAACATTCACCACATTCCGAATACTGTATGTTTCGAAATCAATATTATCCGTTGAGTTTTGTGATTATTATCGATTCTCATTATTAGACAGTTTGTTGGATCTCTGAATCCTTGAAATGAGAAATGATTCACGTCTACCGGAAGACGCAACGGTGATTCACCGATTCGCGCGTTGCAAAATCGTCCGGCGTGGGCCTCGCGACATCGGCGCGAAAGCAACTATTCGCGTCAGGGTTTCTTCCGGTGGGCTTGGCAGAATTATACTCGGATATATATTCGGTGACATCATCGTTCGCGTAATTCGCCGCTTCGTATCGCGAAACGGTCGCCTTTCGTACCGATGAATGAAAACCGGGCGTTGCACAAGCCGCGCTCGAAAATTTTGCCAGAAGACGCGTTACGTAACCGCCATCTTGCGCAACGAGATCCTTGAAGCGAACCATCGTCCCCCAACGTCTCGATCTTGAACCTTGCGCGACATTTCACGCTTCTTTACTTAGTACTTTGTTGTATCTCGCAGTCGTTTATCATTCCCCGCAAATTTACAGTTATTCCGTTCCGTGAACTTTCAAATGGAAATACTCGAAAGCATCTGTTAGCAAACGACCGTTAAATTGGGTACAAATGGAAACCGCGATGACCATTTCAATCGTATATGTTTTATTAAATATTTTACTATTTTATTTGTGAAAATTGTTTGATTAGTCTGTAGTACTCGCATATGGTTCTACGTGAATCTTAATTTTTGACAGCTTCGTTGATAGTTTGGTTACTTCGTAAAATAAAATTATTCTTTGAACTCTACCGCTTTGTTTTGCATCTATAAAAGACAATGGGTTTTTATAATTATCAGTAAAGTTGATCGATATAAATTTATACAGGAATTGGTAACAGGTTTTTCATAAAACTATCCCTGAATCGAACGATAGAACGAAACAGGGGTCCACGAATCTAATAATAACACTACAATGAACTATAGATATTTGAATAGCCTTTAGTGAATACTTTTTAAAGATAGATAATATATAATACACTAACTATAAATGTCCGTTATCTCTATAATTTCACTCTTCGTTAATCTCCAGAGATATTCGTAGTTCTTCGTGATCCTCTGCCCCTGTAAACGTCAGCACTTCTCACAAAAATAAATATAGAATCAATCAGAAAACAACCCCTCTACGACGGCCATCGTGGGCCAGATCCTCGGAAGTAATTTTCAATATCCACCTTATTAGCCCGGAGTAATATCTTGTCCCAGGAGCTCGCCGCCAGATTACACGCTGCCTTCCCGTTTCCGTCTGTGGCGGGTTTTAGAACCCCCACCACTCGAAATGAAATCTTATCCATATTTCGTGACTCGGAGGGATGCACGGCCCGGAAGAAAAAGCGGGGTAGAAAGGGAGAGGTGGCAGAGATTCGTTGCAACCGTGTAGCCGCGCGAGGAATTCGTCGAGGGTGAGCACAGCCACGTTTCATCCCTTCGACGCGGATCCCGTTTACGAGCGCGTAGGCGTTTTTACGCGCGCGTCCTCGATTTCGTTCCGGTGGCGCGAGTACGCCACTCAGGTATTAAAGTTCTGTTTTACGCGTCGAGGGCGCACCCGTCCGCCCTCCTAGCCTCGAACGCCGTTCCTCCCGGTCGTCCTCTCGCGTTCCTCGCGTTGGCAGGCGAGTAATGACCGAGACTTTCGCGAAGAGTTTCATAATTTCGGCTAGGCGAGGCGGAACCCTCGGAGCCGGGCACCCCGGTCGCTGGTTCAGGAACACTCGACAAGTTTGATTGCCGTGGCGCACCGTGAAGTGTCGGCGGATGTCAGCGGTTCGGTCTGTTCGCCGGAGATGAACGAGCTCGGTTGAAAAGTGATTCGAACAAGGGGCGTTTCGTTGCTCTCTCTTTTCCCCTCTTTTTCGCGTAACGCGAGGGAGAGCTGTTCCGCTGGATTTGATGGGGCACCGCGACGCTAGTCGACCGATCGCGAGGTAATAAATTCGAGGCAATTTTTTAGACAAATGCCTGTACACTATTTAGAACGCTTCAGCATCGACTATTCTTGCAGGAGAATTATGTAGAAAAGGGTGTTAAAATAAAATCGTAGTGGACTGGTGAATTTGGGAGATCTAGATACAGTTGGTGAGAAATATAAAAATTCTATTAATTCAATTGTTATTTTTAATCTCATCAAAAAGTAAGCGTCAGGTCTCGGGGCTTCTTCTTGTTAGTGCTTCTCCATAATTTTTTTTATGGAGAATCATAGCTTGTTTAATAGAAACGTTCCAATCCTCAATATTCTCTTAAAAAATCGCTTGATAATATACAGGTAAATAAACTGCAGACGAAGACCAAAATAGTTTAATTGGGTACTTATTGATAATTATATGAAACAAACATTATTATTTATCATCATTACCAACACTATTACTTCTATTATATCATAATAATTAAACCAAAATAACGCTGCTTATGTACACCTGGCCACTAAAATCAAGATTCCACTGCAACTGTGTCGAGGGTGCTATACAAAATTCCGTCAACTGGACTTTGTTCGTGCCTGTTTGCAATTGTATAAATAAGGAATATTACACACTGCACAGAATAATTTATGCCCCGAAAATTCTTTCAACGTCTTGGACAACTTTTAATTTTGATCCACCGTGTATCGACCACCGAAATCTTGGCTGTCGAACGGAATCAAAACCCCCAAGGACCCAGATTCGATAACGACCATTTCAATAATCACCTGTCGTCCCCCGTGGACCATCGAAAGAATTCCAAGGCAGATTTTCTCGAATTTGTTGGCCTCGTTTTGTGATATTCTCGTTCTCCCGATCGATATTTGCACCGCGAGGAGGAACGTCCCTCAGCCGCGAGCGGTCGCCATGGACTTGTAACGCGGAGCAATTTCGACGGGCAAGCACCTTGCTATTCACCTTGAAACCGGTCCAGCGATGCTCCTCTTCCTCGCGAGACCCGATCGAATCGAATCTTCGTGTCCGATCTCTCGTTCACCCGCAAACGAGTTCCACCTCTTGCGCGGATGCGAGAATGATTCGCGAGTACCCGTGTTTACTTGCCGAGTCATCTTCTAAATTGCAGCGTGTTACGGCCGTGTGTCGATCGGGGATCGATATTACGATAAAAAGAGGGGAAAAACATTATTGCCCGGCAGCGGCGTTCATCGTGGGGCACCGTTCAAGTAGCCGCGAGAGCTCGACGTTCCCGCGAAGTGTAACGCAAAGTTGCATCGCACGGTAGTGCAACGGGCCACAACCAATGCACGTATCGTAAATTGGATTCTAATTAAGGCTGGGTCTCGTTTCGGTTAAGCGACCTTCCATGTCCTTTCTGTGAAAAGGTGCTATAACTGCTGGGTGCCATAGATTCGCACGTTACAAGTTCGAGAGATTGGTCCTGCAGAGAATGCTGGACTCTATTCATTGGAATTTTTGTCAGAACTGTCGTAACGCTTACGTCTTGTCTCGTAACAATACTTTGACTCGTTTCTCATACAAAAGTGTTGAGTCACATTTCAAAATAGAGTCAATTTATATGACGATAGAACGTAAATATTTATTTTTTGCATAACTGTATGGTAAATAAACTTAAAATAGGCAGTACAATTTTTTAATCAGTATGCTAATCTTTAAAATGATACATCATGGAACATCGCAAATCTCACATTTGAAAATAGTTCCTCTTCTTCGAACTATTATCGATTTACATACAGTGCACTGTTTAAATGTCCTTTTCCATTTATCTTCTCTTGGAGGTATTCGTGTAGGAAAATGGCGACCAATGTATCTCGTTATTAAACTATTGGTAGATGAAGTCTCTCTAATCCTTTCCTCTTTTACAATATTGTTCAATAATTTCACCAATTTTTATTTATAAAGCTGATCTTTTTTATAGTTTTTGAATATTCCTTTTGGTGATGAGCAACAGTTACTGTGCTCAAATTCATTTACTCCAAGCGTTTTAAATGTCGGTCACCAGAGACCACCATGCCATTGAACGTGTTAAACACGTCCAGCTACTAATTTATCTCGTCTCTAATAGAGAGCCTATCGATCCAGGCTATATAGAAACCGTCGATCGAGAATCCACGCCTTTGCACTTACCAGCCTCGTAGATTCAATTCCGACCAATTCCAATTAATTTCGCCAGAACCTCCGTAGGAACGGAACGACGTCCGGATCGCGCGTATTCGCGGGCGTAAATCGCGCGGCAAAGATTGCAAGTTATCGCGGCGAGGCTGGACAAAGTACCGTGGGGGGTGGAAGGGGGAGGTGGAGAATCTTTATCATCGGTTCGTGGCCGGTGTGCAGCCGCAAATTGGACGCGCGATTTGCGCCAGCACGCTATCATTTAACGTCGTCGTATATTACGCTAAAGCGCGCGTCCCCTTTCCTTCCTCTTGGACAGTCGGGCACGAAAAGTTTCGCTCGGTCCACGGGCGCTGCACGAGCACTGAAAAGAGGGAGAAACCGAGAGAGGGCCGCGCGAGAGGGAGATCGGTCGGCCGCGATATATAATTCCGCTGGCATGACAAGGCGAGAGCAATTAGATGTCGCCGGATGCAGCTGCAGGCGATTGCGTCATCGGAGTTACTTTGCAACCTTGATCTCTCTCGTAGGGGTCTCCGTTTCCCTGCCTGCCGCGCACACCACCGTCCCCTCCCCCATCTGGTTCCCCCGCAGCCCTTTCGATCAGCGTCCTCGCGTTTCAAGAGCAGGGGGGTCGAGGAAAAAAGAAAGAAAAAATGGAAATAAGCGGAGGCCCCGGCCGTCTCGAGCGGATCACGGCCGTGGAATTCATTAACGCGGCCCGTAAATACGGAACGAACGATCCTAGATTCGCGTTAGTTCCGCGTATTGAGGCAGAAACACGCTATGGAAATCCGACGCGGATCCGTGGCGGTGATACCGAGACGGGAGATCGCTCGCTCGCACGTAGGAAAAGTCACGGGAGGGAGGGTGTTCACCGTTATCTGCTCATTTACATTCAATCAAGGCAGTCAGAAAACAGCGGCCAGAGATTCGAAAAGGTAAAAAGAAAAAAAAAAGAAAAGAACACCGACCTAGAGAACTGATATTAAACGGCGATCCGACGACAGGGCTCCCATTCTATCCGGGAGAAATCGCGATCTTCGCGTGTATTCGTCGGAAACGCCGCGCATAAAATAGAATTATCCTGTAAATCAACCGGTTTCGCGGCGTACCCCGGAAGCGAGTAGCCAGGCCGTGTAATTTAGACGCCGATTTAGCTAAGAGTTGTTAAAGACCTCGGGAGGAGCGCAATGGGAACAGGTGCGATCCGCGATATCGCAGGCGGTGACGCGTTTCCCCTCTTCGCCTCGATGCGAACCTCTCCTCTCCCGGGGTTTTTCATCCCGGCGGTGAAACACGCGTGCAAAAACGCGCGACGAAACGAACGAGCCGCTCGTTTTTGCCGCCGTTGAGTCCTCCGTGTCGTGATCCCCGCGGCGGAATCGTGGGACTCGTTAAACCGTGCCTCCGCTCAGGTTAATTATCCTCCGCCTTGGTGAGAGCCTGTATTTACCCTACCTTCGAGTTTTTCTTGCCCACAGAGAGGGGGAAAAAGAGAGGAACGCCTACGGGTCGGATTATCCGTATCCTCGACTTATCTTCCTCCTATCGGAAACACGAACGGTAGCATTTTTTCCATGGACGTAAGCCAGAAGAAAACTCGACCGCCTATGCGTCCACGCTTGTGATCGCGATCGGGAAACAGGTGCTTTCGATCGGTTCCTTGCTCGAAAACTTCGACTAAATTAACCCATTAACTTTGATCAAATTTTCTGTGAGTTTAAAATATGGGCGATAGGACTGCCGATAGTCGAAGTGTACAAACGCACAGTGTGTTATAAATGAAAAAGTGAATCGAAAATATGAAATTCAGTTTTCCGTTCGAGGCTTTATTCTCGAGAAAACAATTATGAGAATTTTTCGGGTACACGCCTGCTATGATACAACGGACTTCGTCGTAGCATTCTTGTTCCTTGAATTCTGGGAATTAAATAATGTGAAACAATATCGTTTGTATTAGATTGTCAAGGAAAATAATTATTAAAGTATTTGGAGCAATTAAAAATAGAAACTTTTGCATTGGGAAACGTTTGTTGAAACATATTAAAAGCAGCACGCTTATATATACTCCAAAATAGACGACATTTTGAGTAATTTTTTAGGTGATAATGTTATAAAAAGCAAGTTACTATTCGAGTTGTATTTTATGCTTATTTGGTGCATATTTAGAGTATATTTAAATGAAATTTTTTTACTTAGATATAAGTGGCTCTAGTAATCAGGAAATGATCGTGCTCGAAAACGAAAAATATCGTTTACGGTCGCCAACGTGTAAAAAGTTTATCGCCTATGGAATTCTTGAGAGAAATTATAAATTGTTAGGAAATTAAAATCTTAAGAATCTTTAGGACAACGTGATTTGTTGTAAATTCGTAGATTCTAATTATTAATACCGATAAATGAATGACCATTTAAGATGAAATTTAATTTTTCCATGCAAAGTAGAAAATACCACAAAATGTGTCGTTTCGTATTGAATTAATACTTTGACTGTTGTCTACAAGTCGTCGATTTGTAGTCGACGATTTAATGCCAGTCATCGCCAACGAGGAAAAACGAATTTTCTAAATAATGTATAATGGTCGTTGAAACGAGGAATAAAAACTAGCATGCATTAGAAAATTGAATATAAATTCGCGAAAAAAAATGAAACAAATAACAAGTAATCTCTTAACATCTGTGTAATCGGTTCATCAAAGAACACTGTCACAGTCATCGTATTAAATTTCCATACAAAAACCGTATATCCTATTTTTTGACATTTTATTTGTACTCACGCTGTATCATTCTGTCAATTCGATTAAGAATAAAATTCTTTTATTAGTACGCGATTAGTGTGAAAACATTGAGTATTAAAAACATGCTAAAATAAAAATAAAAAGCTCTCGACATAAACTATTAAGAAATAGTTCGAGTAAAATAGCTTCCAACAATAATATAATTTACGGGCTGCACTGCGAACCGGTGCGACACGTAGTAAACCCATAATTGTACGCACCATATCCACTAGGTCCGGCAACAAAATAACATCTATTAATACGGCTACAAAACACGAAAGACCCCGTTTCTAAAATAATGAGTTGGACAATTCCATCGTACGTTGCGTATAGACCAGAGAAAATTAATTCTAACGTCGAAACATTGTCTCGAAATTCAATTTCATAGTCCCTATGTGTACCTCTTTTAAATTTTCATGATTCGCTAAGAGTACAAAATGTCTCAAAACACTGACCACGATATACCAGTTAATTGCTAACTAACGATCCGTCGCTGAAAATTTATTGAAAAAAAGAAACTAATCGTTTCGTTCGGCCACACTGCGGCAATCAAGGTGTTATGATGACTTTCGAAAACTAAAAATATCTTTGCTCGGCGGTAGTTAAGGAAATTATCATACATAGCGTTGCGGAACGCTATCGTTGACGTCAATGTCTAACAATTCGACGCGAGTCCACGAAACGACTGTCAAACAATTTCAGACATTCGCTACCGCCGGTACTTTTTGAGCAACGGTCTCTTATAAAGAAACACAATCGAGTCTGGTCGTTAATTCTACACCAGAGCTTCGAACCCGTATCATAAAATGTTACGATCGTAAAAGTTCCACGGTTTTTTTTCTTTTTCTTTAACTTCCAATAATCAAGGCCAGCCACGTAGATCGTTTCTTTAGTGATTTCGAGCTATCGCCGCCACGTTAATTCCGTACGGCTTAACTTCGTGACGGGAAAGACAGATCAGGATCGAAACGTGTGGATGCGGGCGTGCAGCAGCCTTCTTCGAAGGAAAAAAGTTCCCACGAGTCGTGGAGAACTGCGGAAGAGGGACGTACGGGAGCACGTGTAGCATGGCTGCGACAACTTAAAGCCAATTCACACATGGCCTGTGTGTCGTGGTTTCTCCCGTTTCAGATGCGTGCTCGTTACGCGTGTTCCTCCGGTATGCAAGTACGACTGCTAAACATCTGTCTGATGTGTTTGTTGGGCCGCGCGGCCTTTCGGGGGGGAGGGCTCCCCGAAGATGAAACGCAGCCCTTTGCTTCTCTCGGAGCATCTCTCGAGACCACAAACGCAACGTGATATTACTTATTTAACCCTACAACAACGTGCTTTACTTTTAGATTAACTCTGGGATCCAGAAAATCATTGTTCGTGCCTCCATTTTGTTTGTAATAATTATTTCACACCCGAAAATATTGAAATTTAAGTGAGCATTCGTGGACAAAAATTTCAATTCATAGAGTCTTACAGAAACCATCGAGTATTTGTTAAGCTGTGGATCTTTATGTAAATTCATATTTTTATTAATACAATTAGTGAAATGGAAGCTTTGTAGAGGGTCGTCTCAGCCCCTAAATATAATAATTCGTATCTTTAAGTATTTTTAAAAAATTTAAATTTCCTGTAAATGCATAAACATCTGCAGTCTATTAATTAGAATTACTTGTTGTGTCGAAAATGTCAAATTTTAGCGAAAGTGGAAGACGTAAGATAGGAATGTATTGCTCCATTTATTCTTTACTTGACTATATTTTCGTGTCTCTACTAAAGTTGTTTAGTTCCATTTATTTAATTTACCGCTACCTCGTATTTGTTCGATCGAAGGATTGAACAGATTTGTAATGTTGCATTAGATTTGCAGCGAAAAAGTTGATCTTTCGTCGCTCGAAACACACCCAATCTATCTGTGACCAATTCGACTCGATTGGGTGGCCATCTGCTTTGAATAGTCAACCATACGCTAATGTTCCGATTTTAATTTCGATAAGAACGTTCTTATCTTCGACTCGAGGCGACAGTCGTTCTTTCTTCAACCATTTTCCGCGAGGCTATCGTTGAAAACGTTTGCAGCCAGCGCGCGTGACCGTCGCCGCGTGGGCTCGTGCACCGTTCAACGAAACTATTTTATGTAAATTCTAATCGCGCAACAATGATATCATTGGACTGACTCAGTGGCGGTCACGTTGATCAGGCTAATGCATTTAAGTGCGAGCAACCGACGGTCTGGTGCTATTAATCGTCCGGTAATCGAATCGCTCAATTGACTCGACTTTCCTTTCAACGTCGGATCGGCTATTGTCGATCGTCTCGCGATTTATCTCGTTGCTACCATGTAACATTGTTCTCACATTTGCAGATTCGGTTCTTTTTCAAAGCGGTTACAAACCTGTCCAAGTCGAACAAGCGTGTCCATTTATCGAGATCCGAAGTACATGGTTCGGTAACGTTTCATCGGAATATTTTCGTTTCGATCGGTCGGTGCTTCGTTTATTTTAGAACAAAAAGTGTTTTATAAATGTTCTTAATTTAACGGCATTCAAAGTTCATCGATTAGTGACTTGGTATTTTAATTATATTTTTTGGTGTTGTGCTTCGTTATTTTTTAAGTATGAATACATACTTCTTAGAAGCAGAGTTCATTTGTGGAAATTTGAATTTCGTGGATAAGTGATATTACATCGAAGTTCATCATTGATTGCTGATGAAGTGTGAACATTCATTATTGGGACAGTATCGTATTCTGACAGAAACTATTCAAATATTAATTTTCGTTCGATTCGAGCAATCAATTTCAAATATATATACTTGGAGCGTTCTCGACTTCCGTTCTTTCGATTCTCTAAAGAATATAAGGTTGGAATATAATAAAATATAATGTTACATTAACTAATCAGAAACCAAAAAGTTCAATCCAAATCTAAAAACTAACGTCCATATGAAAGAATTCTATATGTAACCTAGAAGATTATAAATTGTCTATAGAAAAGGATCCTGCTAAGAACATTTTCGTCCAGATTCGTCCTCGTATTTCTGATCCAAAAGGGAACAAACTGTCGATATCCCACGCGTTGACTGCATCGGCATAACCGATTGGCGTCCGATCAGCGAATCGTCGGTCCGAGACATTTCCAATTTCCGCGACGGAAAAGAAGCAAATTATCGATCGATTTTTCCTTGGGCGGGCGGGGGCCTCGATCGCGCGCAATCCCGATCGAGATCCACGGCGGCGATCCTCTCCTTCCTGTCCCGTCTCCCTTTTCTCGACGTCTTCTTCGTCTTCTTCCTCTCGGTCGTCGTGTCATTCTTCACCGCTAGGGGCGTCGGTGTCGCCAACGGACTCGGACGAAGGAGGGGAACTCGGAGGGCCGTGTGTGTCTTCGTCATGTGTGTTTCTAGCCGGTGCCCCCCGAGACTCTTCAGTTCTCCACGGACCTCCGTGCGAGCAGGTTTTGTGAAACTGTTTTAACTCTGCACGACGAGTTTCTTCCCCTCCCTTATTCGCGCGAACCGAGCCTCCAGGTTTCCGTAACGGAGCCGAATTCGTGGGTGATCGTGTCTCCTGGATGCGTTGCTATTGGACCAGGATCGGAAGCGTTCGTGGATTTTCCAAAAATCGTCAAGATCTTTTGGTTGCACGTTTTCACGATTGGTGACTAGAACGATTTTCTTCGGGACTCCAAAATCGTCGTTTGCTTCGATTCGACTCGCGTTCGGTATCGTGCTCGAGAAATCGTTTTCAGTGGCGAACGGGATGAGAATGGAGCAGTGCGCGTAAAAGTGTCCGCGTCGACCACGGGCGGAGGAAAGAAGAGAGAAGAAAAACACTTGGCGGAGAAGAGGGACACGAGGGATGTTCGATGAGTATGTTCATATATGGTAGAGATCCAGCAGCGAGGTATAGAGTTCCTACGTAGCGTTCAGAAAGTAGGAACTTCATACCGTGCTCTTGGACTTGCCGAAAGATCGTCGTGCCCCGGTGATGTCAAGCGAAAAAAAAAAAAAAAAAGAAATTAACGTAACCCCGGAGAACAGACGCGCGGGATCGGTGATGGAAAAGTACTCCGACGGACGCAGCCAGAGTGACCGATAAGCGCGGGATTTATCAGCGATCGGTGCCAGACGACCAAGATGTCGGTTGTTGTGGAAGTAAGTCGAGTCGCGTTCAAACGATCGGTTTCGAATCGACGCGGAACGTATTTTCGGCGGAAAATTGATCTGAAAAGTGATCCGACACGATTTCACTTAGTTTCAAAAATTCTTAGAACATCGGGGATATCTATGAATTTAATAACCCCTTCGAACCTGGAACGATTAAAATCGTTTCGTGATATTTGTTATGTAACATATTTTGAAGTCGATCATTCTGCGATTTATAATACGTTGTATTCTATCATGTTGCGTGTAGGAGTTACATGCAACGATATTTTCCAGTATATTTAATTTATTTATAATTTCAGGGGTGTACCGTTGTAACGAGGTATTAAAAATGTACGTGTGTCGAGTATTTTAGTATTCGTCGAAATATCATAGACGGAATGTCGAGGTTTCCGGCGTAATTTGTATTAAAAATAGAACGCTTTAAATTCTTGGATACTTGGCGAGCGTTGAAAATCGTGGCAACTTCCGCGTGCGATAAAAGAAAACGAGAGACCCAAGCTGAATCGGCAATACATCCAAAAATAGTGTGCTAGAGTTTCTCGGTTACCAACCGGATGTGTATGATTTGAAACTTCTATACCGAAGGAAAGGTCTCATGAATCTTGCGAACGAGTATCGACGGATACAGTCGGGAATTGCCACGTATAAAAAGGCCATTTCGTTTATAGCCAGAAGAACGCATTAACTCTCCATTTATCCTCTCTTATTATTTAACTCCCCATTTATCTACCATTTACGTGGGAAGAATCGACGCGTGACCCGTCGAGTATTTTCGTCGTGTCGTTCGATATACGCGCGAAGGATCCGCTCGGAGACGAAACCGTTTGCGATTAATAATTAGCGATTAATTATCGATTCGTCGCGACTCCTGGCCGTGCAGCACATGACCGTGCACGTTTGCGAGGCGACGCTAAATCGACGCTAACTAGCGCGTCGAGGTGGACGTCTCGTTTCGAAAGCCACCGATCGAACCGATTCGTTTCACTCGGGGAATCGACGGATAATTTTTCGACGACTCCAATCCCTTCGAAAGAAATACATTTCCCAGTTTGTTAGATTTATTTTCATGAAACAGTGCAGAAAAAAATCAAAGGACTATGTAAGTTTATAAATAGGAAGTCTATATGCACGTAAACGATCAGATTTTTAAATTATGGGGCTTGTGCATACCTTAGGGCAAACACGGGGCAACCTTTTTTTGGGCGGCGAGCTGCAATTTGTCCTATTACACATTATTAAAAGAATACCAGGTCAGTTGAAAGTTCAAACGGATAATAAAATCAGAATAAATAACACAAATATTAATTTGGAAATACAATTAGAAATTTTACAATTATACTAAAAATATTCGCATGTAATTTGTCAAAATACCATTACAATATGTATTATAAAAATGTGTGAGCACAAAATTTATTGGAGTAAATATAAGTTTATTCGAGATATGCAGGAATAGAAATTACTCTTTATGCTTGGGCCAAAGAGACGAGTCACAACTGTTTAGGCGGCAGTAAACACATAGTCCACTTAAGCGGGTGCCGTTCAGGGACGAATTTGTAGGGGATACCGAGGGCCTCGTATGCAAACGAAAAAAGGATTTTAATTTTCGCTGTTTCTTACTGAGAATGAGCTTAGGCTTGCGAAGGTTAATGATTTCCAGATCCACGCGCTAATTAAATATATATCTAAATATAAAGGGAATAAAATATACAAGAGAAATTATAAATCTTTTTTTATATTCCGAATTCAATTTATAAATGATACATTTCTAATAATATTTGAAATTTTTAAACAGTTGTGACTCGTCTCATTGACCCCAGTATAATTCTGTTTGTCTATCAATTTTTATTTGCTGAATTTCATACTTAAAAATAGATATCCAGACATTTTTCGGTGGAGAGTATTCCAACTAGACTCTGTTGCATAGAATTTTAATGAAGCTTGAAAAACTTTTATTATAAATCGTCGTTAATATTGGAGGTCGTTGATAATTTCGTTTCATGGAAAGGGATTGCGAGTAAAGAAAGGTTAAAGCATGACGTACATAGATGTTCTTGATGAAGAATAATAAAATAACCCCTCGGAAAAGTTTAGCCTGAGGGTAGGACTGCGTGAGAATCTCGTACGAGGACAAGAAAGGAGGGGGCGTCCAGGGCCTGCTAGTGGACTCATCAGTAAAGCTTTCTAGCAGGCCCTGCTTTAGACGACTGGGATGTTGGGAAGTCGTTCGAGGAATGTATATACCTGAGGGGTCGATCGAGCGCTTGTGAGAGCGCGACCCCTCTGGCGGCGAGCACGGAAGGCGACGCCACAAGTTCTAAACGCAAAGATCTTTTTCTATTCTGTACAGAACTATAAGTGTAGAATAATACTTCTGGTATTAATAGACAAACTTCGAGAGGTTATAGAAGCATGAAAAGAAAAGAAATTTATTTAATGCATAAAATGCAAAGACTATAACATCTCACTTGGAAAGTTTTAACCCTGAGCAGAACTAGAAGTTTGATAATACACATTTATGGTCTGGAATAAGGTTGTTTTAACACATCAAAGTTCATTTTACTTTAGTTCGTTTTTAAAGGGGTTCGCAATTACTTCGCGTCGAAGCTATACAACGGTGCTAAATTATTTGTGACTATTACTATAAAGCTAATGAAAATCAAAACGAAAATTACATATCGAGAAACGATATTTATATTAACTCATTTCTGTGGTAAGTACTATGAATATACCATACTCGGTATAGAAAATTAATAGTCATACACCTCAACGTATATAAAATAAATCTTTTGTTAATAATCAAAATGCTATCAGGTGGTCTTTAAATACGTGTTTTCGTAGAAACAATTTTTTCGAATATTTATTCAATTAGAATACAGTACTTCCTTATAAATTGAAAAGCAAATATGCAACTTGAAAGGTACACACGTCGCGATGCAATTGCAAACTCGACGAAAAAGTTCCAGACGGGCAACAACAGACAAATAAATTGTAGCAAAATCAATATTCTTCCACGAAGAGCGGCCAACAGATAAACGATATTGACAATTCGCGGGTCTCCGATAAGCCGATATTTTTCTCCGATTAACGATAACAACATCGCTTCACGCCCCCCTCTACCGGCGGCATGAACTTATCGCGTCGAGTTCCAACATTGACGAACGCTAAACAAAGATGACCAAGCGGTTTCGAACCAGAGACGAGCAAAATTCTTATCTAGACACAAATTTCGAGTAACAAATAAAAGATAAATAACTCTCAATGCACCATTTATTGAATAAAAATTACTATTTTAATTATAAAATGCATTTATATAGACACGAAGAGTGTATAGTTATATTCGCAACTAGAAACATTTCTATCTACAATTTAAGTCCATTTATTTGAATTACAAATCTGATTTTTCAGAATTTTTGATGATTCGTGTTAAGGCGAGACAAATTAATATCCATAAAAGCCGACGGTGTCATTTAAATTTGTTTTCAAGTTTCGGTTAGAAACAAGAAATTAACTCTTTTTCTCAAGTAAAATTGTTAGTTCTGAGAAAACGTGGGTTCGATGTACGTTTCCAAATAAAAATATGCTTCCGGGATATAAGTATGTTTATGAAAATACATAATCTAGCTTACGAAAATATATTTTATACCACTGTATCTTATTTACAGTCAAAGATTTCTGATTTAATATTGACTATCGGCCAGATAATGCAACGAAATAACACACCTTAATTTTTGTCAATATACAGTGTCGTAGGAAGGAACTATAAAAGAATTTTGTGATATTGAATTTTGAAATCTAATTAACTACTTTCATAAAATTTGTCCATATTAGCACAAATATTTCTATACACATAATGACACATGATACAAAATATTATATAATTTTGTAGCTATACGTAACTTGAAAATTAATGAAATAAATTGAAAGTGTTGACGATTAGATGCACTTATCTTATTATTCTAATGCTCGAGTATTTGAATACTTGAATATTCAAATATTTTATGCACTGATAAACTCTATGAATATTCGTAGCATTAGGGTAGTGTGGTGTGAGCTATAAATCAAGTTCATCGTTCTTTTTTAAACATTATTTTCATTTTTATCTTCATTGCATAATATACTTAGTCGAGAAACCAGTACAAGTTGTCCCACTAAAGAGTATAAATAACCAAGGAATAATTTATCCTTAGAAAGATTTAATACAATTTATGCAATAGACAGTCAAGACATTCTATTCATTGGCTGACAGTATTTTTCCAACTGTCAAAAGTACTCAGTAAACGTGAAAAAAGATCAGGAATACTTAAAAAGCATTTTGCTAATTTTGTTACGAAGGGAAACCTATCCTCGGTCAATTCCCACCATTTAGGGGGATGCATGTTGTGTTCGTACAAAGAATAGCATTATTTCACTAACATACAAATGATGACATATTAATTTCCAAGAGCAAAGGAAGATAAAAATAGCTTTTGTTATTAAATTATTCAGATACATCGAGCCCTGATATTAACCACCGTTACAAGTTACGTTCACATCGATTAGGTTTCGAACCATCGACGAAAATTCTTCCTCCGCGGTCATCGCGTATCTGCTCCGCTCGTTTTCGGAGGGGTCGTCGATACGCCCGTGTCGATATTGGTCCCGATCGATGTTTGCATGCGGTGACGGGATTATGTTTGACTCACCGAATCAGTGCCACGGCCATTTGTCACCTCGAGATTAAATAGAGAGCCCAACTGTCTTTGAGGAGCGAATGGGGAACGGTACCAAGGGTGATTATTAGGCGTCCCTTCTTCGAGACCACCCCCATTGGGCTCGCGTGTCTGTGTTTTTTTTTTTATTCGGCGTCACCAACCCCCACAGAGATAAGACATTTCGGAGAGGATCCTGCTCGTCGAATTAGCATGCCTTCAACGTCGATGATATTTTTCACCAGAGACGCGTGTACCGCTTCGTCGACAAATTGTATTCGTTTATGGGCTCCAGATGGATATTTGCATGAGGGGTGAGGCACCCGAAGTTTCCCGCGCTTTTTTCACTGCGCGTCCCTCGATCGAAGTCAGTGGTGATTGCTTCGGTCTTGTTTCGTTGGAATTATCTCGTCAATCTCTCTTATCGTTTATAAATGGATTTGTAATCGACAAGGTGGTTAACAGACCAATTAATACAGCATATTTTTAATTAAAAATTAATACTGTACAATGAGAAATAAGTATTTACCATAGAAACGATTTTTCTGTTAAAATATTATGTGCAGTACATTTTTTCTTGAAAGAGAAGTTATACAGGATGTTTATTTACTTGTGGTAAATCTTTTAAGGTATAATTTGACGAACCCGAATAACTATCGCGATTAGAACTTGATTACTGAATCAAAATATACAAAAATGTTCCTTTTCTGTATCGTTCGATTGTCATTGCTGTTACTCGGGTTTCTGTATTTTTCGTTAATTTATTTCCCGCTGTATTTTCGAATACAGTATTTGTCAGGCGATGTAAAAGCGTGATCACGATTGAATTTCGACGATTCGTTGCAGTCGTTTTTGATTCACGAAAGTGTAAAATCTGTTTGAGCTCGAAAAATTTCGTTCCGTGCAAAGTGACTCAATCGAGCGTATCGCACTTTCCTGCGTATTGGAAATTCCGACCGTGCAAACCGATTGCGAGAGTTTACAAAACCTGTGATAACTTGTATCAAGTGGCACGAATACGTGACAATTCAAAAAGTTCGCAGAACTGTATCAACGTGTTTCGCATAGGGGCTGAAATAGTAAAAGCATCATTATTTTTACCTCAATCTGCGAGTAACGTGGTCATCGAATTCATAAATTATTTTATATAAACACTAATCTAGAGACGTTATAAAAATTATTTATGTAATCGTTTGAATAATTATAATTATTTGAAACTAAAATGGTAGAAGTACCATTATATTTACCTAAACCTATTTAACGCGACGTTATCATATTCATAAATTATTTCACGTAAGTACTAATCTTTGAAAATTATATAACTAATGAATCGTTTGAATAATCGTTTACAATATCGAAGAAATACATATTTTTTAACGAGTCAACGAGTTATGATAATGTTCCAAGTGTAATTCCAATGTAAATATTCTATACTTACATTTTACAACCTCGTCACACAGCAATTTTGAAAGTAATAATAATGCAAGGTGAAGATTGAACACCACTTACCTAGACCTTCTTAAAAGATTCTGTTTTATCTGGGTGATATGATAAAGAATTTATCGAGTCGAGCAGCAACCACGTTTCTTTTTATCAAGCTTCGCTGCATTTTTTACTTTCTCTTAAAAGTTGGATCGTTCTCGATTTATCTGGCAGGCAGCTTATAATTCGTTCAAATAAAAAAAGCTAGAAACTATTTATTTTTAATTTTACATATTTTTATTCAAGTTTTACTCCTCAGTCGATTCTGAACTATCATAAAATTAGAGTCAAATTACTAAAATGCATTTTAATGTACTGTTGAAGTATCGATCAAAATAAAATTAATAAATTCTACGAACCGAATAAACTACCCTGTATTTTATCACCCCATTTATTACTATCGCGTTTCAGCGGTTCGACACGTGACCGTATCCCTTCTCTCTCGTTCGTCTCGTTTTTTTTTTGTCTTTTTTGTTTCAAAACGGCGTGTCATTTGAAACGGCTCGACATTTCGAAAGTTTCGGTGGCGCAGCATCTGCCCGGTTTTCCACGCGGCGCGTACGTGGACGGCCCCAACAAAAATCACGCACGCGAAGGTGGGGTGCATAAATTACGGCGAACGCCATCTTTCTCCTATGGTGTGCCGATTGGACGAACGAAAAAAAATCCATCCCTCGCCTAAGTGATCCTGCACGGGCGCAATTTTCACCCCAAACACACGAAATGTCCGCGCCATTTTCCTTGGACAATTTCAACCCCTCCCACGTTTCCAACGACGCGTGTTTTACAAACGTCGTTATTGCGCTCGATAAACTCTGTATGCGAGAAACGGGACGTCATTGCGAGCACTATAGAACCATCGTCATTCTACAATATTATAAATAGACTATCATATAATATTTCTACAAAACACAGGTATGAAAATGATCAAATGGTATCGATTCGTCGCGATGATTTAAAAGACTATTAAAAAAAAGCAGTGGAAAGCTTAATACAATATTAAACTGCAAACAATTATGGCAAAATTTGAGAAAACCGTTTCAAGAGATCAAATAATAATTAATCGATGGGTTTATAGAAAATGGCCCCAGAGGGCGTGTCATTAATTTTAATAATCTTTTTGACGTTTAGATCTTAGTTTTAAAATATAGTAATTTATAAAATCGTTGTATCTTCTGTCGGTATGGATACCTTGTAGTCCTGATATTAACTGTCTCGAAAATTGATTTAGTAATTTTTTATTCTGCTAAGGCGTTTCACTTAATTTTATGAAATTCTTGAAAAATCCACGAATGTACAATTTTAACGAAACAGAAACTAAAAGCAGTGATTTATATAGGAGTATTAAAATTCATCAGAAACACGTCTACGCCTCCAGAATTTATCGAAGACTCGATTGCAGTTCCGTAAAATTCTGGAGGCGTGTTCATGTTTCCGATGAATTATTGAGCTACTGTATGAACCATTACTCTTAGTTTTTGTTTTATAGAAACGTTTTAATTTTACTGTTATACAAAAACTCTGTGGCCTACATGCGTTTCGTTTGTTTCATACGATCCATAAATTCACTCCCGACTAGAGCCTAAAACTAAGGCCGAAACGTTGAGAAGATTATTAAAATTAATGATACGCTCTCTCGGTCTAACGAGTCTCTATAACCCTATTCATTACTGAAAAGCAACGGTTGCGAGACTATTATAATAATTAATCGACTCGGAATTGGACATTCCAAATTAACACATTCATATTTCACGTCGAAAGGAGAAAAATCTATGAGCAGAGACTGCCACTCCATTCGAAGAAACAAACAGGTTTAAACGGAATATTAAAAATACCTTTTCGTTCAAAATTCTATGTTTAAAATATTATATGCAAGAATATTATTATCCGAAACAGAATTATAAATGACTTGAATTATTCCGGTGGATTTTGTAAAATATTACATTTCTCAGTATTGCTGGTACGTGAAATGGAAATTTGTTAATGACAATTCTTTGGAATTGAACAACAAAAACGAAAATGTTGAAACGTATTCTGCGAAATTCGTCGTAATAAAAGCGTATCCACGAAACGATCTATTGTTAGCTCGCGAATGGGATCAAAGTTTTATGCACACGATGGTATCGATAACTTTTTATGGCGTTGGAGCAATATTATTTAAAATGGCGATCGATCCGGGTGACGATTCGTTTCACAAAATCCAAAGGGTGTCGAAGAATTAAAAAAGAAAATACATTTTTTAACTATATGCTCAAATAAATGTCACCAATAAATTGCTAGGTATTTTTATTATTGGTTATCGATAATACGAATCAAATTTTGACCATATACGATTGTAAAATTGTATTGCAGGGGTTGGAAATATTACGTCAACTATTTTTGACCAGCGAGGTGTTTTCACGACAATCATTTTACAATAATTATCTCCGTGGTACTGAGCGAAAATTGTAATATTTTTTTGGAATTAATTGCTCTTTGTAATTTAAATTAAGTTAACCACAATAACATAAGAGGCATATGAAGGGTGGCCATTTGTCTAATATTATATTCCGCATATAACTAGACAGATTGAACAAACATTCATTTAAAAATTACTTAAAAACTCTAACTCTTTCTTTCTGACGCGAGGGAAGTAATTTGGTAATCTTTCCCGCGAAATTCGATAACGATATTTACCGCGTTTGGCGCGTGGTTTCCGGTTTGTCGCGGTCTCACCTCGGTTGCAGTGTCCCGGAAGGGAATTCGTTCCGCGAGCGCCACGTTCGAGAATGTTTTCTGCAACCTTGTGCACCTGGCGCTGTTGCACATTCGGCGAAAATTGCACTGCATTGTACTTCGTGATGCAGGTACGCGACACGGCGTGTCGTTGCATCTTTGGTCGTTGAACTGCGCTTGACATGTGGCGCGAATTTGCATACACAAGGTGTCCAGAAATTGAGGATGCCCGCGCGACACAACGCGCGAGGTGTGTCGCTGGAAAATAACGAGATTAACGATTTCTTTAACGAGAACGAAATTACGTCGAAGGAAATCGTGCGAGGAATGGCAGAAGGAGCGTACGCTGCAGAAAATGATTCCGATCTACGTAATTGCAACGACGTTCGAATTATGCAACCTGGATGACGGTTATTAAATTTCGAATCACGCCGTTTGTTTGCCAAGTTCTAACGTTGCCGTTTCCATTCGAACGATGACACTCTGAACCTTGAAATTATAATACGGCGGACCGATCATTCGTAATAGGAAGCAAGACTGTTTGGGGTAGAGAATTTTCGTGTAGCACTTATGTACTTTGCTGAGATTGATAATTTTATATTTTGGGCAACGTAAATCGCTATATAGTAAAATAAAATTATATTATTTCAGACCACTACAGTAAAGCAAAATTTTTTACCTATTCGTATTAGGAATTTATAAATGAGAAACGATCTAGCATATATTGTTTTCTGTCAGGGTGTATTAATTTTAAAATCTAATTTCTTAATTTCTATTTATTTCATTAAAATTGACCACATCTGTGAATTCGTTAGTAAGACTACTGATATAAACTATTTCTTCTATTTTGGGCATCGTTGATTCTAGGATGTAGTACTAAAATTATATGCGTACAAATACTTTTCTCTTAAATTATTAAGAAATTTTTAGTCACGCATTATATATAGACTACGAACGCCTAGAATTCTTTTTGAGAGGAAACGAGGAGTACGAATACTTTTTGGACCCACTGTGATTCTCACGATGCTCGCGATTGGGTCGTTTGAGCGTCGATCGAAAAACTGCTGGACAGTACACAATTTCAAGTCAAACGAGGGTACGGGCGCAAACAGCAGAGATATTTGCGTCGGTCGAACTTCCGCAGCATAACTTCGCAACCCAGAGAACCACCTCATCCCGTGGCCATTCACGTAATTTCCGTTGCACTTTAACAGACGTACATACCTTGGAAATGTTCGCGGTTACAGCGCAGCGTTCGCGGTTTGACCCTTACCTACAATATCGAGTCTCATTCCTTTGTTGTTTCCTTTCTTGTGCTATGCGTGCGCATTTTTTGCATACTTTAATTTATTTATACGTCGACTCGGTATTTGTTGGCGCTTGTACGCTGACGATAGACGCTGGTGAAACGTTTGTCTTTTCCCTTAGCAATCTGGACAGTTGCAAACCTTCCATTGTCGTGTCAAACGTTCGTATGTATTATTATTACTCTTAAATGTCTTCATTATATATGAAATATTTAATACTCTTCAGACTTCTCACAAGTAGAATTCTAGCAAGATAAGGGTAGAAGAGACATGTGTCTCTGGGCGCCATGTTGGGGGGATGTTGACAGACGTTTCAAAAAACAGTAAATTCTCCACTTAAAACTTCGAATACATTCGTAAAAAATGAAAATATATACAAAATTAAATAATTATTTTATTAAATATTAAAACTACAACTTTAATTTCGGTATTTTATTGTAAGTACCAAGATACTCAATTCTTTATGTTACCATTTTTACATTGACACAGATTCCTCCATCATGATACAATCTTTACTTAAATTATATGGTTATAGTTACACTAAAATTATTTAAAAAATGGCTACAATGAGGTAGTGAAAACTATCGAAGAATGAATTGCCCCTCAACTAGTAAACATTCCCATAAGAAAATAATTAATGTAAATCTTCAATTGAACAGCATTCTCACTGACAGTTAACGTTAATATCCCCCAACCAGTAGCTGAGAATTTGTTAAAGAATCATTTTACAGAGTAACGCTCGTTTCGTAAATACATTCAATTCCGTCCTATGTAGAACGGTTCGTAAATATCATCACAGTCGCCATCCGCGAAAAGTACTTTGAAAAACCAACAACACGAGCGTCAAAGAATTAAAAGCTCGAACGGAACAACCGACCGCCTATGTTTGAACAGGTTCGGCGCGCGCTTTGAAAAACCGACGATCGATCGTAATAAGGGCTGAAATTTATGGGTACGCGATAAATTGGAATATTTACAGCGCTATCGGCGCTAATAAATAACAAAATCGTCGGGCAGCGAATCGTTCGGAAACACAAAAGGCCGGACCAGCGCGAAGTATAATTTATAAATATCGCTCGGACAATTTGTTCGCGTCCTCGAAGCGATAATTCCACGGGCCCGATAAACCCGCTCGCAATTGTCCGCCGATTCATAACTATCGTCGCGTTCTGTCGTTCAAGATATTGCTGGATGTCGTGTCCTCCATTTTTTTCTTTCTTATTTTTAAGGCAACGACCGCGAAACTGTCATAAGCACGCCGCGGATTTTATGCCTTTGTGGCGAACAAAGAAATATAAAGTCCGGGGTAAATGGCTGTAGTTTTCTTTTCAAGACTTTTGAATCTTTAAAATTTCAATTGAATTTTAATAATTCATCCTAAAACATGCTTAAGCTACTCAAAATCCAAATGAATATTTATCATCATTTTATAGACACTTCTGTTTCAAATATTTGTCTAGTACTGTTCTTTCTTTAGCTTTTTGGTTGATCAAATAGTTTCATTCATTAACTACTTACAGATTAATTTTACACGAATGTATTCAACAATTTTCTAGTCACTTTCAGCTGTATATATTACAATCAATCTATAATAGTTGAGACAGAAGACAAAACAACGGTATCAAACGACGTCAGGGGCAACAAATCATTCTAAAACCAGTGTATTCATTATTATTAAAATTTTTCGGAGACATAATATTTAAATACGATTGGTGGATAATACCTTTTAATGTTTTCCATTAGTATGCACATAGTATCTAAAATCCCCCATATTAATTATAAGTCACGTAGACCACCGGTGACGACAAAGGAGAATCTATCCGCCTGAAGAACCAAATGGGTGTTTCGTGTCGTGAAATTTGATTCGTTCTCTACCAAATGCTTTTTTCTCCCAGGATGACGAATCTTCTAAGGACTTTTTTGTCGCAAACTGTTTCGAAACATCAAGGAACAAGGCTTTCATGAACGTACCGTAACAATTTATACTTTAAGAATAGTTGGCTAGAAAGTCACTGCTTACCCTGAAAGATCTATCTACATCGATTATTTTTTATTGAATTTAGTGTTACGAGTTTAGGAAATGGTAGAATCATCTTTTTTTAGCACATAGTAGACATAGGCTATTGGATGATTGTATTTCTCTTAATAATGCGTTGCAATGTAAGCTCAAGGTACACAATGAGATTAACGTGGACTATAAATTTCGTTTGGTTGTCTGGGACGTACGAATATGGCGCTGTCGAGTATTGTAGTGGCCCCCTACCGATTTTACAACACCCTATGCCGCAATTGACGTAATTGCTAGCACAAGTAAATCAAGTCGCGTCCGCCGTCGTCGCGTGCACGGATTCGAAATCGCTTCGACAGGTCGATGATCTTCCGGTTTCGTTAAAAAAATTCTCCCCCGCGTCCGCGAAAGTCGACCAACAACGTTCAAAGATCTTCGAGTCAAAGTACGAATAAATATCCATAAGTTTACTTATGTTTGAAATTTGAAGTATCAGAAACGAGCAAAATATTTAACCCGATTTGTAGGATAGACATTGTCTTGATTTTCTTTTTTTTTTTAGTCGAATTATATGTACGCATTTCCGTCACGCCCATTCTGCACGTTCCAATTCGCATTTCACAAAATAAACGAAGTGCACTTTCGATCGATTGTTTGACGGATATTCCCACGAATGCTGCGACAAATACCTTAGTCACCGTTCAGAATTTATGATGCAAAAACAACTGCATTGACTTACTAAATATACGAATGCATCGACCGAAAACAGGAACTACATTCGTAACGATTTTATTATTAATGTGTCGAGAATGTCTTTTTATATTATACGAAGACACCTTCTTCGTAGAATCAGAAAATATTGAAGGATTTTTTCAGAACGTCAAGGATTTAAAAAATTGAAATGTAAAATAAATGTTGAACATAATGAAAGTGCGTAGTATTGAGAAATTAAATATAAATAATGGTGAACTGAGAATGGAAAACTAAATTATTCAGTTACTGTTACTGATAAGTGAAAATTACTAAAATGGCTCATGGTGTGATGGGGCAATGTATTTTTATATATACAGTCTAAATCTGAAAGTTTTACGACATTCTAGAGTTGAGTTAACCAAGTCAAAAAACATGATTTTGATAAAAGGATGATTCAAAAGATTCACACCTTCACTCACAAACATTTTTATTCGTCGTTTATTACTAGTCGAAGATCAATATACTAAGGTCCAAATAGTGGTAGTAAGGTTCATTATATTGATCATTTATCGATCTATGCACAGTAGAAAAAGAACTATCGAGGCAGTGTGTGATTTCGAAGAATCTAAACAGGAGAAATCTCTGCAAGAAATTAGATAGAGTGGGTGATCTATCTCCTTGTCTCTGTGTCGAAAAATGTCCACATAGCAACATTCGATCTTTGCACAGTAGAAGAAAAACCATTGAGGCAGAGTTTAATTCCTAAGAATCTAAAAACGAGGAATTTCTAGAAGAAATTAAACGAAGTGAGTGATCTATCTCCTTGCCTCTATGTATAAAAATGGACACATAGCAACATTCGATCTTTGTACAGTAGGAAAAGAATTATCGAGTCAGAGTGTGATCCCTAAGAATCTAAAGGCGAGGAATTTGCAGAAGGGATTAGGCAAAGTAATTTATCTCCTTGACCCTATGTCGAAAAATGACCACATGACAACTTTCGATCTCTGCACAGTACACGACGAGGTACTAGATGCGTCTGCACGTTCAAGTATACACGCGCGTAAATGCGCGCAGAAGGTCCGCGTTTCCCCTCGCAGGAAGTCAAAGCGACTGCGGTCGCGTCGCGCTAATGGAAATCGTAAACATTAATTAGCGGAATGGCCGTGGTCCGTGCACCGAGAAATCGGATTCTGCACGGCGACGCTCGTGGATCCGTTGTTTCTGCGACATGGATCCATCGATCGACGACTCCTGGGAGCAGCGCCCGTCGCGGTATCCTGTGCGCCAAGCTTTACGAAAGAGGGTTTTGGACAAGAGGATGAGCTTGGTAGCGTATTCTCTGTGTGGAACGA
The DNA here is from genome assembly GCF_013123115.1 of Colletes gigas. Taxonomy (NCBI): domain Eukaryota; kingdom Metazoa; phylum Arthropoda; class Insecta; order Hymenoptera; family Colletidae; genus Colletes; species Colletes gigas. Next base: position 228,325 of record NW_025106694.1, on the reverse strand, counting down.
GATTTTGCCACTGATCTGGGCTCGATGATATACGGGGAACTGAGAATACGAGATGGGGTTTCTTCTTGCGATGAAACTGGACGCGTTTAACGCATCATTGGGTATTTCTTGTTTACGGCAATTCCAACCATAAGAAGATTAAGCTTAGCATCGAGAAAAAGGCCCTAATAGCAGTGGGAAAGTATTCCATCGGTTGATTTCCTTTTTATTTGTGGGAAGAAGGATACTGCAGATTACATGAAAAAATTGTTGAAATTGTATGGGAGCAAGTTTATCGCTATATTAATTTCTGCACCTCCGTATAGTAAAAACATAGCTTCCCTATCTGCATCACTTGAGTTTCTTCAGTGGTTCAATTTATAAATTTAAAAATCGTAACAAAATTACGCTATTTTAAAATAGGAAATTACATTTTACGTAAAAATTTGTTCCTTCGTTAATAAATGAGAACCTGAAAAATAAAAAGTTCACTCTAATTCTGTATCACTCATAAACTATGACATGATTCATTTTTATACGATATTTCTATTTGACATTACTCTTTATAACTTGGTGCAACGTTAAAAATGCCCCGTCGTGTCTTTATTCGGTGGTTCTAAATGAGTCCCGGGCTACTTTTAATCTGGATTTTGATGACCGTATTTCGATGCACGAGCCGCGGAAAGCCAGATGCGGCCAGGTCATCTCTGAATAATCGATCGTACACGAAACCAGCCAGAATTTATAACTCGACGATCTCTCTTCGTCTCAATATACTTGTATCATTGTGCAATATGGCGATATCGATTCACCATAAAACAGAGGACTGCTCCATCGCGGCGAAATACCGCGAAAATAACTCACCCGCGTTCCGTTTAACTCTCCGCAGATCGTCGCGATAAAATAACCCATAAAATTCAACTACCTGTCGCGTTCAGGCGAAAAAGAACAAAAGCAACACGGGACCATGTATAATAAAACTACGTGACACGCGTGTTGCGTACACGAGTCGATAGGTGTCATGTCCTAGCCAAACTGTACGATATATATGGTGTTCCGTAAATCACAGACCAGCCGTTGAAAAAATAATTATATACAAACAAAAAAAGTAATCACAGTTCTGTGATAAATTATTTCAACGATTGCACGGTTCTCTAAAAATGTAATTATTTGAAACAAAACTAATGGTACCTAGAAAATGAGCAGGATAGCTAAAGAAATAGCACTAGATTAAAATAACGAAGGCTAGTACTTTATAAAAACGAAGTTTCTCTGTAGATATTTCTTCTTGTAAGGAACCGATCGAAAGGATCGATTTTACGATCAATTCCATACGTTCGCCTGGAAAGATACTCGATCATACCGCGACGCGTCGGACACTCTGTATGCATCCTCCGCAACGACGAGCAAAAATGAACCAAGAGGAGGCGAAGGGAACGCCATAGCTCGTCGACGATTCATCGAAACGAAGAAAAAATATTACCCCGGTCTCTCGATCCTTTTGTTTTGGCCTGCGGTTGCATTTAAATTTACTTCGCGCGTTTAGAAACGTTTTTCTCGTTGTTTTGACACCGTCGGACGGTTCGTCGACTTTCGCGAGTTCTACGCGGTTAAACGTTTCTCGCCGTCCGACGCGTCGTATTTCCGGAAGAGGATACTATCTGTCGCGCGTACGCTCGACCAACAGCTTCTTCTCGGTTCCTCTTTTCTCGCTGGCGTCCTTTTTTTCGGCATTCTCACGATAACGCAGTTCGTCGCACGATAAACCTATCGTTGTTGACGCCCTCCGGACTGGCTGCTTCCCGCAGACGGAGATTCGATATCATCGGTGACCATCAAACTCAAAAACCCTCGATCGTAAATGGGAGAAGATACGACCACACGAGCGTGGAAGAACAGAGATATATGTGGAGTTCAAGAAAGCGAGCAGAACCGTCGTTTCTGCATTAATCGACGTACCAAGTACAGTAGTCCCTCGTTAATTAACGCTATTTTCTCCCTCGATAGTTGTTTCCACTGCCAATTTATAGAACAGCATCCTATAACTCGTGTAACGACTCAACTGTTCATGGAATCACTAAAAGAACGAAAATAAAATTTGTATATTTTCCAATTTATAACTATGAAATTAGTTTAAATAAACTATAATTTTTATTTTTGATAGTAATAATCTATTCAAACCTTGAAAGAAACTCTTAAGAACAGAACATGTGGGAAATGAAGAAATTCACAAAATAATGTGGACAACAGAATAGAGGACAACACAGAACAACAGAAATATCAACATTTTCAGCTGCGTCTGATTAAATATTATGTTTGGCAGATGTCGAGACACTCTTAATTATTTATTTGATTTTTATCGTTTTTGGCTGCCATCAGAAAAGCGTAAAAATATATTATCTTATGACAATGTGGCGTTCTTCGTGATAAACAACTGAACGTGGGGACTTTGATTCTGACAACGAGTCATTGTAATATGAGCTCCTTTTGTTGGACAAGTATCAGTAGCGACTATTAATGTCAACCAGATACTTACTTTGTTTACAGATTTCCAACGTTCTATGAGACTCTTATCGTAAGTCTTACGTTTGACGCATGTATTTGATTGCTTTATGAAATGTCATTTTTATAAGACTGGTCTTTTGTTCGTATTAATCACCGTATTCTTTTGACTGATAACTTCATCCAAGCAGCTCGCTTCCAAAAGCATTGTACGCTCTATTGTTTCTACTTTCTGTTCCAAAGTCTAACTCATCTTGTAACTCAGGTTAATATTCATATCTCTGCATACATTAGCAATTAACACCAATTACTACTAGTATTCACATAATTTGTTGTAGTTCTGTAGTAAACTATTAGAAAATAATTTAAGGTATAATTCTATATATGAAACTAAATTCTATGAACGAAAATTATTCGAGGAAATGAAGATAATGTTTATATAATTTATATTTAAAACATTTTGGTAAATATTCACAAATGAGTAACTCTATTAGAAGTAACCATCATTAATCATGGATTTTGTTAAAAATCAGGTCTCCAACCGCGCCCAACTTTATGCACTTCGAAGAATACACTTTGCTTCAGCGTCCATTGAACCAAGGTGATCCGAGATTCAGCGCGACGCGACGGTTCTGCGTAGGCTCTCCCGCGCTTCTCGTTTCTCCCCAATTCGATTCGCATTCAACCGCGGGCGCATCTGACATTTCTCGATTACGCGATCGTGGGTGCAGGTGCAGGTAGCAGTGCAGAGGTGCACCGCGGCGGTCACCGACAGAAAGAAGATCGAGACGGTCGAAAGCGAGCGGAACAGGTTCCCCTCTTGATCCAGCGATCCATGAAGCCCCCTGGACACGAAAAGCGTAGTAAATCTCTGTCACGCTCCATAAATCCCACCCTCGATATCGCTGTCCTCGGTTACGTAGACCAGCACCGAACTTGTGCATTAATCCACTAATTCTGCTTGACTAATTAACCGATTAAGCGATTAAAAATTTTGTTTAACGTCAGACAGTTACTAAAATTGAAAACTCCGGACGATTGGCGGCGAAATCTGTCGTTGGTTGACTAAATTAACGGTATCGAGTCGAGATAAAGAAACTATCTTCCTTGAAAACACGTGTAACGGATAGGTTGCCCGAGGAAAACTGTTTCAGCGCCGTAAGTTTTCTTCGATAATATATAATTTCAATGTAAAACGCTTCCTCGTTCAACGCATCTTTAATTTCTCAGGGTGTACAAGTTATGAGAATTGCTCTGTATAAGTAGATTTCTGAAAAAAGGTAATTATGTTATTTATGAATTTTTTTTAGCTGATCCTGCGCAGCGGATGCTGCCTGGAACTCGTTAAATTTATTCTAAATAGCGCACCCAACGTTTCTCAGTGTAATATATTTTTAATGATTATTTAATAGAACGCAAATGTCTAATTCGACTGGACTAATATGCATGGGGGATCCCTTTCCGCTGTAACCGCCATTTAGTTGTACACGACGGAGAGGAAACATTGAGAGGAAAAACAAGATGAGGCAGGAGACAGATAAGGAAGAGGCAGAGCGAAGTTTTTTTATGAATAAATATTTTCATAATTCATGCATATCGAGAATGAAATTAAATCAGATTCTAAAGGCGTAGGTAATCATCACGTGATATAGGGAGTTGAAATACAACGTTTCTTTAACACTTCGGTGGATCATTAAGGCCGCTGCAACTCTCTGCAAGTTTAAACTAATAATTATTTGAAAATGTATGTAATCCTTCATTAGTTCAGTATTTTTTAAATGCTTCACAGGAAAGTTGATTTCCATTTAGCAATTTGGTAAAAATGAACATTAAGTAAAATAATACAGTTGAGATTGAGTATTAACCCTTTGAGTATTTCCTTACCAAAGTGATGGAATCTCAATTTGCATTAACATATGTGACATGAGTGAAACAATAATTTACAAGGATATGTTTTACTTCAGACTTTCTTTTGCATGTTTCACTTATATAACCTGTTCTCTGTTTCGTCCTTACACTGTACAATCTGCATAATCCTCATGTTCTACAACTTGTGAATGTTGAATAATCACATTATAGTTTGCTCGACCCAACAGTATAAGATAAACAAAAATCATAATGTTATGGAATAGATATAGCAACATGCTTTCTTTTTAGTTGCTCGTCTTGGTGGCCATCGACTGTTACTTCGAGAGCTACGACCAACGAACGAAACAGGGTGAAAAAAAAACAAAGAAACAAAGAGAGGCAGCTTAACAAAAGCTGCGGACAGAAATGTCCTCGGAGAAGTTGCGAGCGAGTTAGATATCCGGGGCAGCGAAAGACCGTACCTTCCTGCGGTTTAATGCGTCCGACCGCTCATGAATCCTTGGAACTCCCGCGGGAACACTGGAGATCCGGGATTCTGAGCGGTTTGGACGAACCGTGTGCAGGAAAGTAATTATCTCGTGATTATTCGAGTGGACGTCGCCACATTCCGACGTGGTTAGCGGGATCGGCAGTTCATTTATCATATCGCAGATTTTAACGAGAATAAGCTCGTGAAACGCTTCAAAATAATTTCCATGATGTCCACTTACGATTCTTGCACGTTTGAAAATTCGCTGCGGGCGTACGCGTTGCCTGTCATATTCAAGATAAATAGTGCGACGAATGTAGTTTAAACAAATACACGTTAACCCCTTCGTACTCAATAGCGATCATTCAACGCTTTTGAAAATATATACAGGATTAGGAAAGATCGCAAACATTGGATACTTTGGAAGAACGAATGAAGCAGATAGTATTAGTATCACAAAAATAGTGGAAGAAATTATTCTTTGAGGTATTGGAGACGTGTAAAATAAATTCTTGCATGTTGTACGAAACTTATTAATAATGATGAAGTCCTAAAAATTTCAAAAACTCTGTAGAACCGTCTAAAACAACTGATAAATTCGATTGAAAATTATAGATCTTTCGTTACGAGAAAAGCAAATGAAAATAGAGACCATTAATTAATAATATTTAATTGAGACACAATTTCAATTCGAATATACGTGAAAATATTGAAAAAAAATTACAGAAAAGAGGAAACGATTATCCAGGCAAATTGAACAAATCACATGCTCTTCAGTAAAAAGTTTGAAGTGTGCAAAAGGACTAACAGAAAATTTTGTAATATGAGTAATAAATATAAATAATTCTACCTTCCATTTTTAATAAAGCTTCACATTTTCTGAACGAGTTATAAAGGACTGCAATTTCTTTTATACAATATTTAATTTTAGAGTGAGAATTGCAATTTTATCACACGTTACACATCATTTTTGATTTTGCAGAAAATTTTGTTGAAACATGAAATCTATGCAAATTTTAAGAGACAAAATGCGCAAAACCGCAACGCGACGGATTTCATTTAAAAATACAGTTCGCTGTCCAAACCAATTTAGCTATATAATTTCACTCAGTTATATAAATTTTCGCAATAGAATTGTACCTGCCAGCGAACAGTCATTAAAACAATGTAAGCCTCGTTGAGACACAATTATAGAAATTTATTCATGCACGACGGAAGATATTTAATTAAATACATTGAAACGCCGATCATTGGTCTGCAAATAAATTGTATCGCTTGTAGCGAATACAACGACGACGACAACTTTGATTTTTGATAACCACGTTTTTTTGTTTAAATCTTTTTTTCGCGCGAGCTCGATACTTTCGAGCACGGATTTTAACCGTATATCTTGTTAATTTCACGCGACTAATTTAGGAAACGAAGACTCATCAACTGTGATTGCTGCGTCCGGATTAAATCTCCACTGTTTATTCGAAGCGAAATTATTTTATCGATACTGATTAGTTAATGCACAAACTCCGCTGGGCGCGGCACGTAATCAAAGTCGTTTCAATAACCGCGTAAATGATACGTGATTCCACGAAACCGTAGGAAAAATCGATTCAACATAATACGTATAATACATTATTCAGATTTCCTGTATCGTTTACAATATTCCGATTCTTGAAGGCTCGTTCAATATTCCAAACAGAAAAACAGTTCTGGCTGCGACAAAAATTACAGATAATATCGACTCGAATTCCACTATACGTTAAACGAATATTATAATTCATGGAATTATCAAATTATTACAGTTCCAGTCCTACGCTGCCTTTTGTGTACTTTTGGTGTATTCCATCATGTTTGAAAATGATATTCAGCTTTGTGATATCCACTCGTTTCAAATTCCACAATTTAGTAATCGCGAAACGTTAATGCGAAATATTCACATTTATAATTAGTTTATGATAGCGGTTTAGATAAAAGCATTCAGTATTTACATCGTCGATTCCATATTATTTTTGTCAATTTCTATTCCATCGCGATTAAAAATGGACAAATTAATTTATCCATCAAAGCATTGGTTTAACAGAATTTCAATCGTCGATTTCTCGGGATAGGATGTATTGTTGTTCTTGTAAACGCGGTCCATTGTTCGTAATCGAAAAGAGCGGCGTAGACGGCTGTGGTTCCTTCGTTTCCTAATAATTAAAAGCGAGGAAAAAGCTGGCCAGCCGCGTGTCCCCTTCCAGCGGTGCTGATTAATTGGAAAATTCTGCGTTTTCTTCCAATTAATGGAAAGGGAGTCGCGCATGCGGCGGGGATCGCATGCGACTGCAGTTAATTGGCGCAGCTCGCGGCACTCCGGTGGCCGGCATTAATTGGGAAAGCCATATATACAGGGCACGTTTCTGGATATTATTCGGCTGAAAACCGCGGCCAGGCCAGGCTCTGCCGGTTTTTTCTCGACACCGCGCCGCTCGATAGCTAATTACGCGTTTACTCGACGAGCGGAATCGGCTGCGGTATAAATTAAAATGATTTTAGCCTTTTACCGCGTTAAATATATAGAATAAAAAGTGGAACGTAACTATTCCATCCTTATTAATTTACAGGGTGTATAACACTCGTTACAGCGGTCGATCCTTGATTCAAAAGTTTTAAAAAATGTTCATTTGAATCACAGTCGCTTTCCTATAATTGGCGCGATGAATTATACAGGGAAGACAAACCAAATAATTGTTTGGGGTCTGAAATATTTCACGAAATTAAATATATTACGTTTATTCGTATCACTAATAAAGTGAAGCTTTTAATAGATTGTTACTATGGTTTGTATTAGAATATATGCTTGTTTTAAATTTTAAAGTAAAACGTGTCAACCTTATTTTAAACGACGAATCAGCTATAAAATGTTGAAGTGTTGGAATAATTTTTTTTCATTCAACTTTCCTGTGAAAATCAACGAGAAGTTTAATTATTTCTAACCTTGACAATTGCTTGAAATTAATAGCGGAAAGTAATACGTCAAATCAATTTTAGTTTAAATTATTTTAGTATAAATAATTTCAACAAAAAATGTCGCACAATTACTTCAATGATTTTATTGAATTTCCTATTTATATATAATATTGGGAACATTAAGAGATAGTTAATAGACAAATGAAGCAGCAACGGAAGCCACTAATTGATAGTTGGGTAAGTCCGTAATTGTTTCTGAGTGCTATTAAACGAACACAATTCAGCAAATTTTCGCACTTTCTCTTTCAAATGACATTTAGAATCCCTCCATTGATGGTGAAAGTTCCTCGATGTCATTTGAAAGGAAAAGCATGAAACTTTGTTGAACTACGACCGTGCAAAAGCACTCAGAGTCGCTACGGTCTATTTATTAATCCATATATATATTGTCAGTACAGTTGTCAAGATCATTCTGTGACAATTAATCACTGACAATTATATGTTATTATAATCTTATTCTATTTAAGGTTTAAAAAATTACACTATTACACAATAAATATTGATATACTAGGAGGGTCTGTCATTCTAATATTAGATTCACATAACTTATTTAACTGAATAAATTAATTTTATTTATAAGCGTAGGTCATTATAGAGGTCTCAAAAATTCGAAAATTAGAGTACTTTTAAACCACTACAGAATACAATGCTTCCAAGCGACAGAAGTGGCTAAAAGGATTTATGAAATTCAAGGCAAAAATACCAGAGTAAAGAGAAAAGTAATGGATGTAATATAAAAAAATATCAAAACTCCATAATGATATTATATGTATGCCAGAGGTCCTAACCCCTTGGGTAGCGCTTCGTGGTACGCCAACCCTCACTGTACTCTCCACCCACCAACTTTCCCCCATCCCTACCACCACCACGCCTCCGCCTATTTTCTTCTTTCTTTACTCTTGGCATAAAAAGGCGTATTTTGTGTCATTTTACTTAACAGAGGGCAAAATCCAAAGTCAACATATGTAGTAGTACAAACTAAATTTTGCAAATATCTCTAAAATTAAAAACGAACGAGTTCTATAACAGATTTGAAAACCATCGAAATCGGTGAGGAGCACCTTATTCCGAATAATTATCTTCGTTTATTATTGTAAATGATAGTCTGAAAGGGAATTCTAATTTTGTTCAAAATGAAAGATATATCCATATTGTTTCTTATGTGTAGTATTATTCGCGATACACAGTGAATGTTGGATATATGATCGAACTGATCTACTGCATAAACGATCGGTGTTCATCCCCGCCATTGAGACCTTCTTCTCTTTCACTCATTGTCTGATTCTACGTTCGACAGTCGACTTGTCATGTCTTCACGAATGAAGTACTTGTCATTTTGCAAGAATCCTATTGTGAACGATATTATTAAAAAATTAACAAGTATCATAGTGGCCACCATAGCAGTAAACGTGCTAATATTGACGCTCTATTCGTTTTATTGCTCGTGCATTTACTTCTGTTTGCTATTCAGCCTCGATAAGCATAGGTGCAGTTGATGCAATGATAAATTAAAAAGAAGTAACTACATTTATATTGAATTATTTTCTACGCAAACGTTGAAGAAATGTATTTTGACTCTGCTTTTCGAGCTTTCCAACTATTGTGCACGGCGGTTGTTCGTTTTCCCTTCTTCGACCGATTAAAATTGAAAAGTACGCCGAGCAAAGGCTGCGACACCTGCACAAATCTACATACTGGATCGACGGGTGCGTGTCTAACCCGTCCTCGCGGCCTGATACGCGAGGCGTTGGCTTCGCGCGCGTACGCGCCGCGTCCACGTGTGCTCGCGTGCGGCCGCTTTCAAATCGGTCGACCTTGCGACTCGATGGCGGCTTCTCGAACGATCTCGCGGACGTTTTGAACCAAGGGTCGCCAGGAATTTAGCTAAATCTTATTTTCAAAACCATAAATACGCGGCAAAACCATGCAACGATCCTCGTTTCAACTAATACGGTCCAGTATTCCCGAATAAAATTATTCTAAATTTACAATCGTAGTTATTGAAAAATGAGTTGTGAAATTAATCCAGTATAAAGGCTTCTCCTACTACTGTTTATAGCGCAGCAATTAATAGATCAACGTTAGAACTACCGGCAATTTAAAATGTTCTAAATCTCTTATAAAGAAGAGATTCTCTTATAGAGAATCACGGTAAATTTTCAAAAATCCAGTCGAGTAAATCTGTAACAAATAACGAACGGGTCATTTCGTCCAGTTCTAGCGCCAAATGAAATCCGTTCGACGTGTAGTTTCGAGAAGCCTGTAACGTTCTCGCTTGCTTTTGCTTTGATCGCTCGCTACGAAGAGGACGTTAAGTGTTCCGTGATTGGTCGGAGTTAACCGTCAAGAAATTTCTGTCCCACGACCACTCCGCCGCGACCGTTTGTCCTCGTTTTCTTTTTCATCTTGTACCTTTTTTCTAACGTCGCGGCGAACGTTTCCAACGAGGATGCTCGAAAGGAAGCGACAATTGGCGGATTTGAAGGATACTCAGGAACTCTCCGCTAGAGTTCTTACCTGAAGCAGTTGGTAGATGTTAGATGCTCTGACAGATGGAATACATGAATAATCAGACGCGTCTATTGGTCGCTGTCTCTGGTTAGAAAACTTTCCATACGTGAGATTTTTAGTCGACTCTATAAGCATTCATCGTGCCAGTCATGTAAACGTACGAAGATTACCTGCCAACTACCGGCCACGTCAAAATAAAGCGATACGTCGTTTATAATCGAACGAAAAATATATGTTTCGACGAGATGGTGAACCTTTGAGAACATCTGGGAATTATGTGCTTTGATTACTCGATGTTAGACTACCTAAAAAGAGATACTTAAAAAAATATAATTTGAACCCTGTGGAGTGCTAAATCTTATCCTTTTCGAAACACTGTTTTCAACATTTTGACATATCGAAGGAGTATCTTCCAGCGTATAAAGAATAGAATTTCGTCCACAGAACTAGAGAATATTTTTTTAACGCCATCTTCGATAACGTGACCTTACGTAATGTTACCATACCGTTTTTGTAATCGTAGAAGACGTTATTTTCATAAATTGTACAAGGAAAGAGACTGGTTTTAACATTAGCTAGACATCCAATGGGTGTAGCTGCCTCGAGTAAAAGTCCGCCGCGCTGCAAGGGTCATAGGTGATTCACGATACGATAATTGCATTAGACATATTAATAATGTACCACTTATCGGTTATTGCTAGTACGAATTAATTCACGATAATGTTTCCTTCAACAATGAAAATCATAAAAACCTAAACTGATATATTTAAGAACGTTCTCCAGTTAAATCTAAAATATAAATCTAATTGCACTCTAATATATCTGTATATTTATTACTCGTTGTGTCTACAATTTATAACCACTGACATCGCATGAAAATAATTAGTTTTGAATTCGTGGAACTATCTGAATATTCTGTGTGTAGCACCTAAGCATCGTTATTGCGTCCATTTTCTTAGCTCTCGTTCTTATTGCGTCGACTAGACGTCACGTTGTTTCAACGAAATACCGAAAACACGTGACGAATATTTCCCACTGCCGAGTCTGTCGACATAAATGGTTCGCCAAGAGCTACGCGACAATTAAAAATTCCTTCGTGCCTAGTCAAGTACGATTATTAATAAACGTTGCTTCACGCGGCGCATAAATTATTTAGCATGACTATTACTGCACTCGTTTAGCACATCTTTAAGACGATCGACAACCGCATGAATCGTCGAAAAATCGAACGATTCTAAAAGCTTAAGAATACTAATGGCTCGACGAGCGCGTACGTCGAGAGACCCGACGCTTTCGCAGAGTCGAACATTTAAATGCAAATGTCCCATCGACTGTCGTTTTACCATAAACGCACGCGCGATACAATTAATTAATAAATCATTTCCTCGTGACAGGCCATTTAGCACAATTTTGATATATCCCGTCGAGATTTATCCACGGATTCTGATGCAACAATTGCACGGTGTTTATGATAAAACGAGCCCAGGGATTTAGCTACTTGTGTCCACGGAGCTGGTGCAATTGAAAATGGTGCGAACGAGCAAGTATGCTCGCCCACACGAACATCTATCAATAGACTCTTTCGTCAGACCCATCATTCAACGTCGGATCGTTACAAGTTCTGAATTATGCGTTTGGTTCCGAGCACCCTGTATGTCTCTTCCATGCCCAGAGTTGGGCAAACTTTATTCGCGAGTTACGAATAAAAAAAATGTTGATTTCATTCGTGGAATTCGTCAATTAAAATCAGACTTAGACGTTATTGAATCCGTATATTGTTGAATTAATTTTTCAAATAATTTTCTGCTATTTTACTGTATTTTTGAGATAATTAGATGTTAGATTATGAGTAATTCTTTTATGTTAATTTTCGTAAACTGATGCAAAACAAGTGAACTAGGAGACGAAAATATGTCTTGAATATTTATAATTTAAATGACAAGTACCAGGCAAAGGGCAAAAAAATCTTTAATTTAGATCCAACAAATGCTTGAGAACCATCGATCTAAAATCCAGAAAACGTTAGTGCACTTTGTCTTTTATAAAGTCGAATAATTGTTGCGTAAAATATTCTTTTTCATGTTTAAAAATAAACGAATGATTCGTGTTAAATGCGACGGAATCGTATTCTCGGCGACGCGATCCTTCGAATCAACGCAAAGAATTAATCATATGATGGTAGCGACAGCGCCGATATTGTTTCAAATACGATTACGTACCGCGAAGCAATTAAGAAACGGGAACGCTCAGCATCATTAATAAAGGCGCTTCGATGATTAACAAATTATCGCGTCAGCCGATCTTGACGAGCTTGTACGCTGCCTATTTTTTATTGGTCGTCGATGCGTGCGTTATTGCGCATCAAGGGGTTAATAGGATATCAATGCATCTGCGTTTTGCGCTTTTTATCGTGGCGAATCTGGCACGCCTTGCACTATAACGTAATGGTCCTCGTGAGTCTAGGTTTTAGTCTAGATCAGTGCTTCTTAACCTTTTTATAACGTACGTTACATACCGTAGTAAACAAATCTCTGCCATCCATCGTAAAAGTTTTAATAGAAGTGTCCCATTTTATAAATAACCATCCGCTATCGTACAAAATGTATGCACGAAGGAAGAAAAATGAAGTACATATGGTTGATATTTAAAAAATTCCTTCTTTTACACTAGTTTACGAAAATATGACTTTTGCAAGGAATTTAAATTTAGTTTCTTTTTACAAAAACCTGTAACCTTTGAGTCGTGACCATAGGTTGAGTAACACTGGTTTAAATATTAATAGAACCCCTGGACTAGCCAGACTAGATTCTAGTGGATGTATAGTTCGTTAGTATAGCAATCTAGCTTTACGAAGTTAATAACATCATAAGTTTCATCATTAATAACATGAGGAAATTATATCCATTACAAAGGTTTGATGTTGTGGAATAATTTCATTCTCAAATGTTACCCAACGAACTCAGACAAGAAGATTTTCGACATTATTAAATAACGAATGATGTACTAAACTGATAATATCATTAATATCAGAGACAATGTAATTCTTTCGTAGTGCAAAGGCTTTCTTTATTATTTTCCCTTATGAAATGAAAGAATCATCAATGACACAACTTTTTGGAGCCTGTAAATATATTTCCAATGTATTGTTACGTACCACTTTCATCAATACTTGTGTGAGATTTTATAGAAATTATAGACAAGAATAATTAATATATTTTCCTCATATTTTAGACAACTATCTTTTTGGACTGTTGTTTTTGTTTCTTGAATAAACCATATTCCCTTTTCATGCACACGTTTTGTCAAATTTTCTCAACATTGAAAATAGTATATAAAAATTTCCGTTCTATCTATTCGTATTGAAAATCAACATTTTTAGACAGGAGGAAGACAAAATTTTATTTATTCCATCCCCACATTCACAGAAATAATCAATTGGCGAAGCAAGTGTATGTATTTTGCATCGATCGAGGCTAGTTATAATAATATTACGTCAGCCTAAACTCCTGCTTCTGTTGATCAATTGCTATAGAATTGTTCCACAAAATACTATTATTTAACCCTTCGTTAGTCGCTTGGATGACATGTGTCAGTCAAGCCTATATTTCCTTTCATAGTTCTAAAGCGGTTTGAGTTAGCAACGCGTCACATTCGGTACCCAACAATGTACGAGAAAACATTTTATACCGTTCACTGTGTGTAAACATGTTCGCTTTTTTAACATTTGCATAAAAGTTCTTCCGAATGACAACTGCGTTTGCTGTCGAAGAACTTACACATCTCTACTTGAAGCTATTTTGAGTAGTTCCAGTAGAAAAATGTCATTTACGTATGTATTATACATAATTTATGTTCCATTTTGACGGGTGAATCATACTTGAGCAGTTTTAAAATAAACGGGACCTTTTCACCAAAAAATTCGATATAATTCGCGACAGATATCAGATGTAAATTTAGCAATATTATCCATGACTACATTTTCATATTTCGTAAGTACAGTATGCACATTTGATTCCTCGAGATCGAGAAGATCCACAGTAATCGGATTCATGCAACCCGAACGATGACGAAATAAAGTAAAAATATACCTGGAGCGTGGTAAAATTTAGAAACCACCGCAAAGTTAATGCTTAATAAATGATAGGTTACACCGGATTCTTAAGTGAATAATCCTTGAAACTGGACGTTTATTGCCTTTATGCGAATGCCGTGCGATTTTATAGCGGCAACACGTAACACGACGAAGCTTTTAACACGTCGCTAACGCGTTAAATCTGAAAATAGTGAATATGGGAGGACTCGATAAAACGCGACAGGATAGCGATGTATCGCTTGTAAGTCACGTAGCGCTTATCAACGAGATTCGCCGTTACAGCTGCTTTCCTAAATCGACGATAAACCCATACCTTTTACGAACGATTCCTAATAATTGGCATTCGCCCGATAATCTCGTTCATTACGGGGAACGTAACATTTGTCATCGATAATGACCGATTGTTAAACATAACTATTCGTAATCAGCGAGGAATTCTCATTATGCGGTAACTAGAAATCCAGCGACTTGGCTCGTAATCAAGTCTCCGGATAGTCATAGATAGCCATCAGTCATTTAGCCCGAGACAAACAGAACGATCTTTTCTATTCTCATGCATGACGTGATTCGACAATCATTAGCGATCGTTTAACGAAATGTCAAACCTCCCATATCCTTCTAATTGGTTTAATGACATAATCATAGGCAACGGGTACAGCAATTTCTCGAAGGGTAGCTGGCGGCTCATTGATGAACAATGAGAGGTCACTCGCTAGGCCGTGAATTAATTTTCCTGAACGCTTGCATAGTTCCACAGAAAATTATTACCTCCACTGCTATACCTTTCACCTACCTTATCACAGACATCGTTTCAACAAAGAATGCGAATTGCTGGCTTCGAGGGAATCTTGAACGGATTTCTCTGATTTATTCGATGTTTGCGAACGAGGTTATCATTTAGTGGAGTATTTAAACAAAATTAATGCTTGTTGCATTTTCTCTGTTGTATCTGGGATACTACAAGAATGCTTACAAGCCTTTTTTACAAAAGATGTGCTCAAAATCGCGAAGCATTACTATTAAACCAGTATACTTTCGTTGACACTATACTAGAGAATCCAAACATGGAAATAAGCAAAAGAAGGATATAAATATCCTGAGAAAATAAATTATTCATTAGTTTTGAATTTCGATCAATAAAAAAGTAGGGATATAAAGTTTTTAAATTGCTTCAAGCCCTACCTGTAACGAAACGTTAGGAAGAAAGCAATCTCTTTGAAATAGAATAGAAAATGCAAAACGAAAAGTTAGAAATTTTCTCTGCTGTGCATAAATATAGTTTTGATCCGAAGAGGTGAACGAACGACAAGCCAGATGGAAGAAAGATATTCTCGCATAAAATTATCGCTGTCACGCGTTGCGCGAGCACACGGTTTCGGCTGTCAACGAAAGCAAACGGTTTCGGGGGCTCCCCAAACCACTAGATTGGCGTCATCGAACGAGAAGTCGAGTCGAGAAACCCTTTCAGCCGAAAATTCAGAGAACATCAGATGGCATCGGCTACCGACGTCCAACTGCGTCGCATTTGACATGTGCAAACTGCAAGTGAACACTTGCAATTACTGGCATGCGAGCGCACGCGTCCGCTGAAAGAAACGTGCTACGGAGTCCACGCGAAAAGCGCGAACACGCCATTGCCGGATGCGCTTACCCCTTTCGCGGATTAATGTTCACTTTTGTATCGAAGAATTGGCGTATGACCAGTTCGATGACCCCAGTCAGGTTGACAACAAGCATAATACCTCCCGGTCGACGAACCCTCCGGCTCGGAGCACGAGCCTGGGCCCACCTAGTGTCGTTGCTTCCAGAACGTTTCGATCGCGTTTTTATCCGGCCAACTGTTCCTTGGGCCTGAACCTCGACGCGATCCTCTTTCTTCCTTTTTGTCATCGGGGATGATGATAATGTGTCAGCTGATAGTTGACGAGGAATCCTCGGTCGTTGAACTCTCGATGCAAGGGGCGAGTCTTTTGACGTTAGACCTGGAAATGCGACAGACGCTGGCCACCCGGATAGTAATTGCCAAGTATACGTGTCCCAGTCACGGATGTGGAAGAGTTAGAGGTGGGGGGAGGGGGGGCTAATGAAAAGATGATTCGAGAATCCCATCTCGAACAATATATCGATGCTTTATTAGACGTATCTATGAAATTGGGAAACATTGTCGTTGCATACTGAATTTCAGCTACCAAGTTATCGTCGAACTCTCCGCGCTGTGAATTTCTATGAATAAAAAAAGTGCCAATGACGATGTTGACGTGCCTAAAAAATTCATGATCGAAAACAAGAGGTATTTTTTTTTTAATGGAACGCTTTTTGACGCGCCAAAGGAAACAATTTTCTATGTCCTCGACAAAAAAAAAATTGAACGAAATAATGGAGCTTCTGCTTTTGGCTTTATGGAAATGCCCGTATTGTATGTCGACGATTAAACAATGTGTAAACGCTGAAAGAGCTCGTTCGGTTTTCAATAAAGGGTATATCCGCGATGTTTGCTGATAGGTATTTGCGCGTACCAGGCGATTAATATTCGGATCTATATGTATTCTATTATTTTCGATATGAAAGTTCTGCATTTAACGTCCAGGCCGCGTAATAAATTAACGTTTACTTCGTAGTTAGCGAATATTAGGAGAACGCGGAGAATTAACAATGTTCGACGCATATTGTTACACGAAGCGCGAACCTTTGTTATTTGTGTTTATTTTTGGGAAAAAGTTGATGATCTGACAATAGTTTTGATTACAAAACTTGATATTCCGTTCTCGATAATTACGTTTGGGGCAGGAATTAACTCGTTAATAATAAGTATGTTTTACATATCACATCGATTCATCCCATCAGTTATGTAAATACTTTCTTCCTTTAAAAAAAGGTGAAATGAGAAATGTCTCACTTCCTATAATAGTTTCTCGTCTGCTAATTAATACTTGTTAATTCACTTTTAGGGGAAATGGTTTCGTAAACTCTTGAATAAAAAATAAAGTCGTTGAGAGCTGTAGTAGCCTGCCGCTAAGACTCGCTGTTAGGCGAGGTTTATGGTAGGGCAAAAATTCGTCGACAGTGTGCAAGGTCAGGATTCCGACATCTGCGTACCAGCGCACAACCCTACCATAAACCTCAGAATTTCAAACCAAGAGAAAGTATTACCTGCACGCCGTCAAAAACAAGGAACTTTCTCTAACAGCCTTCAGCGACGGTCTCACTCCCACAGGACACTTATCCCCTTCCAAAAGCATCGCGTTAAGGGCTGTTTGAAAGAGAGTTGCGACATGAGAGTTTTTATTTACGAAAAAATGCTGGCATAGTAATTACGTAAACATCCTATATACAAATTTGAATTCATTTTCGATTAAATAAACAATTTATAATCCAGTTTCATCACACACTAGTCATATAATCAATAGGAATTGCTGAAAGATATATAGCGTCAAAGTAAATAATGAAATAAATATAGAAGACAGCATAAATTAAAACAGTAATTATATTCATTGGATAGAGGATGAAACGGCCTTTAAAATGAGTGTTCATTCAAGTCGATAGCGTAGTTAGTTCCCGAGATATAATTATTTTTGTTTCAAGTCGATCGGGTAACTGGTTCCGGAGATATAAGGGTTCGAAGCGTTCGTTTACATTTCATTGTTGACATTGGCGCGGGGTCAATGACCGCGCGCGTAAATAGTAACGACGCGTTAGGCGGAAACAGAGATAGTGAAATTTAAAAAATCACCCCTTCACATAAATTACAATATCTCCAAAACGGAAAGTCAGATCGAGATAAACCAAAAATCATTTTAAAGGGGAGGCCTTGCCACTTCTAACAGTGGTTCAATTATGGAGAAAACTTTAGTAGTTTCGGAACTGTACTTGTGTAAAGTTTAAGTTGTTAGACTGTTCTAAGACAGTGAAAACTGACGATTCTCAACTTTCGTCCATTTGCTATTTACCAAATTTTGTTTAGAACACATCACAGCATTCTCTATCTTTCTTTTACTGTAAAAGTTTAATTAATTCGTATGGGAATCTTCATTAGATTACTACTTATTCAGAAATTTAAAAAATCATTTCATCGAAAACAAGTTACCAAATTTGCCCCAGCAAAAGAAAGAATTTTAATTGAAAGAAATAAAGAAAAAACCCAGTAGACAAGCAGAAAACAAAGAAAAAGGTATTCATGATTAACGATTGAATATGAATAATTTCATTTCACCCTTTCTGATAAAAAGGAATGTACTCGAATTAATTACGGGGGTGGCTTGATATAATGAGAAGTAAATACTGTACAAGTGGACAGAACGCGTTTGCGTGTCTCTGGTGTGTGCTCCACGCGTATTCGCGCGAAGACTTTGATGTTCTCAAACGAGAGATTCAAAGGGTTCTGAGTCATCTCTTGCATTTACGTGTTCGTCGAAACGCATGTTGGGACAGTGTTTCACGTAACTGCGTGGATCTGACGTCGTAACTATTCTTCGATCCTATTAAGAAGCGAAGACACCCCTAAAACCAACCCTCCCTGTCCCACCACCCCCTGGGGAGCTTGCGCGTGACCGTTTAACGATCCGCAGCCATTTTGGACACATGGCGTCGGCGTCGGCGTCGGCGTCGCTCGTCACGTCACCCCCGAAGCGTGCGGCTTATCCGGAAACTGCGAAGAAACCCCTCGTTCTTATCATCCATACCAGATGGCGGTGTCGGTTCTTATCCGGTTTTTCCAATGATTCCTCCAATATAATAATATTTATGACGTATGCTCATACGAGAAAAGTGTAATATATTTTATAGATAATGATTCCCAACTCTTCGCTTCGAGAGAAGAATTACATCCCCGATATATTATCAATGAGTTTCCAGAGTGTGAAATTAGAAAGGGTTAAACAAGTTACAAAAATTTAACCCTTGACAACCAAAGAAAATACTGAAATTTTATTATAATGAAATAAAAATGGCTGTTATTTTCGAGTTCCAGATTTAACCCTTTGACTACGGTCGATCTCTATACTCGGTTTATTTTTGTGCCAATCGGAAGCCATTGAAAATTACACGCTGAGCGTGGGTTGCGTTATTAAAGATGATCGAGGGCCAATCTTAACGACGTGCTGCAATCTCAGTGATTAGTTACAAGTCAGAAAGTGAGAAGGGTGAGCCGTTGTTACGCGGTACGCATAAACGTCTCAGCGAGATGGGCATCAAGGGCATTACTTCACGGCATTATCGATTTAATTGTCGGAGGGCTTAATTGTAGGGGATGAAGGGCGACCTTGAGAAGGACCGCCAGCATCGAAACCGAAGTTCGAGTACCCGGGGACTTCCGTGAGGGAGGGTAATTACGAGAATGACCTGCCTCAACGAGATTCCCCTTGTCAATGAAGAAATCTTCCCTCCGGCGGCGAGGTCCACGTGATCCAGTTTTCTTTCATCCGTTTTAAAGAGTGCGTTCTAAGATCTCATTTGGCCTACTAACGGCAAGATTGTTTACCATAATCGTAAAGTTAAGAACTGTTAAATAAATTAATGCGGACTAGGCTCAAGAATATAAATATTTTATCCACTTCTGCTATCATTATTAAAACTGTGCTGGACATGATCATTACTTGAAACGGCGACCATTCATAATGAAAATGAAATTTTCAATTACATATTAGGTCATCCCATAATATCTTCGCCTTTAAAAACAGACATACGCCTATTCTGTAATTAAAATACTGCTAATAACGCTCACTAAGTTCGACTGAGTTCAACTAAAATATGATTCCAACCTCATTAAGTAAATAATGAAATTTTATTCCCGAAATAGAAAGTGGTTGAATTTCGAGTCTAGATTGCCACAATTTAGGGTTGTGGAAACAGCGAAAGTTCGTGGCCGCGTCGAAGTGTCGCGGAACTCATCAGAGAAGAGAGGAGGGCGTAGACGGGGAGGGGAAAAAATAATCGCGAAAAGAGAGTCCGCCACTATTTTAAAAGGCGATGGCGGCGAGAGAGCGAGAAAACGAAATCTTTCCGCCGGGTAACCGGCGTGTTTCCTTCGATGGGAAATCCGTGAAAAGTCGTGATTGAATTATCTTACCGCGGCGCAACGACAGAGACGACGGAGGGTGGGCGGCTAAAGGGAGGAGGAAACAGCCGGCTGGCGCGCTGACACGGGGCTGGAAAGGAAAACGAGAGAAAATAAAATACACACCCGGCCATTGGCGCGACTTCGTTTCGTACATTTTATTCGAGCCAATTGGATTTATTTATGCGGCCGGGTAGCAGACTGCCGTAGAGGGGGTTGAAATGCCGGCTGGGAACGCACGGTCGGTAAAGCAGTTTCGTTTCCTTTCCACCCCCACCACGCCCTTTCGCTGTCCAGAGCCGCGCGCTTTATTGTATATTTAATTCCACGTTGTTTATCTCTGCCCTGTCCCGAGGCTTCCTCCCGGTGCCCCGAACAGATATTTCAACGGGGTAAGCGACGTTAAGTGAATGAGAGGGTTGGGGAGACAGAAACGATGAAATCTTCGCGAAGGCGGCGTTATTGCTCTTCGAATTCCAACGTCGTTTCGTCCAGAATGCATTCTCGCTGAGAAACGATTTTAAGGCACGTCCGTGACTCTTTTCCGGGGACTACGTACATATATGTTAATAAAGGTTCGCGTTTCTTACTCTTTCTTTATTACATTCCCATAAACAAAAATTGAAACAGAATTTTCATTCTACCAAAGTTATTTTCAACAAGGTTCGTACGTACACGCTGTTTACTACTGCATGGAGCTATAAAGCGATGTTCACGATGTGAAATGTGTTTTTATAATAGTAATGCTGTTAGTCATCAGTTTATGCGACACGAAACTCTTTGTCCAATAGAGGAATAATCTTTTAGAAAAATTGTCTTCGCTGAATTTGAATTCTACTTAAGGACAACCTTCCTAACTCTCCAGTACACATTTATCCGTCGTTTCCTTCAATATTATTAATATACATAGAGCTTGGAAGTATTATATTGGATGCATGCTATTCGAATGTCACAAGAAATCTGCATATTGAAAAACGGATTTAATAAATCGCGCTGCTCTTCTTTCGAGCTCGAAGAGCCAGCAAGGAAAGTCAACGACTATAATTCGACCTCGACGAAAGAAAGGGCACGTCGCGAGAGGGAGAAGGTGGGGTACTGGCTTACTTCCGGTTCGTCTATTCGCGTCACCATCCGGCACGAGCTGCATTCTCACGCTCATTTGCATACCCGGCTACACATCAATATTCAAGGAGGCCAGAAAACGGGCCCGTTTTGCATACTGGACCCCCCGCTCGTGTTATTTCTTCTTTCGCAGGGATCTCGGTGGGGCATCGCGACTTTGACCCTGAGAAAAAGAATCGGAACGAACGGATTCAATGAACGATGGAATTCAATATGCCAATCGATTGAGGCCTAAAAACGTCTTCGATCGATTGTGAATTAACAAGAATCAAGATAGAATTTAATCGAACGAACTCTTTCAATGGAGTATAAGAATTTGTTTCTTACTGAGAAGTTGAACTACAGTAAAAATGGAAGTGCAGAATTTTAGAATCGTGGATATAACGCTGGTTAATAGAACTCGTAATAGAGAGTAAGGAAGATTGACTAAATATGTATTCGAAGGCTAATAGTTGTAGAGATGATTGATTTTATGGTATTAAATCGTTGTATCTGCCATTGTTTACAAATTTCAACGCTCTGGTAATTTTTTAAATTTGAAGAATTCCACGGTTTTTTACTGAAGCCAAGCTTAATATCAGTTTTTCAATTTCACATCATAGTAGATCTAGGAAACAGAAATGGTGGAAATCTGTGAGTAGAATAAATGTAGGACAACTTCGTATTTCGATTTTGAACAATCATTTTCAATATGCTCGTCAACTACACTGGAAACAACTGATAATATAAATGTCCGACTATAAACCATTGCCTCCAGAATAATCTCATTTTAAACATGCACACAATTACTGTAATTTTTTTCAGGAGAACGTAATTATTGACGATAGCAATATCCATTAGATAAAAGAAAAATTTTCTTGTATCATTTGACATACCTCTGCATTATGGAAATTTTGTTACAGCTGCATCAACCGGGTTCTGAGCCGGTAATATAACAAACGAGTTCACAGTCGCAGCCGGCTCTGAACCGTCAATGTAAGCCAATGGGTTAAGGGGGGATTCCCATTAAGAAAACGATCGTTCAGGTAATTATTGCAATATTCTGAACCGAAAATTTTGAGGAATACAAATATGAACGCACTTATCGACTTTTAATACTTGGGATTGGAGCAATGTTGGAAACTTAAGCATGCCGGATAATTGGGCTATACCTACATATAAAGTGACAAAAACGAGGAACATAATCACAGACGAGGTGTACGAATAGACCTTACATCCAATGTATTTTTTCGGCCCATTTTTATGGAGCTCAACTTTGTACATAGTTACACTTCTATTGGTGTGATCTCAGGACATTACACTTTTAATAGTAATCCTCTTATGATTGCACTCTGTTCCTCTATCTGGTACAAGCTAGGGTTTTTTTCCCAAACGTCTTCTCTCATTACCAACTCTTTCTCGATTTTATTATTTATAATTTTCGAAGTCTGTTATATATTTTTTTCTCTTTGCCTGAATTTTCTAAGGAGAAATATTAAATACAAATAAATACACAGGAGTTACACTAAGATCTTAGATCACTGCTATTACTAGATTTCTTGGATTCCAATCTCTAACAATTTCCTATCCTTCGACCGGTAACTTTATTTTGAACCCGAAAAGAACATTCTTGCCAACTTTTTGGGGCTTCCGACCACAGTGGCTTTCCTTTCCGCCGTCTGACTGCGTTTCGACCAGACAAAAGATCGCGTCGCGCGTACGCGCGTCTCCGTACGAAACGAAGGAAGGCGGGTTGCGTAATTTAAATAATTCAAGAATGACCCTGACCTCGGTTAGGCCGCGGGCTGACCTGCAGCCGGCAATTACAGTCACAATGCAATGCCGAGTTCTCAGGGTAAGACAGGTAGCACGACGGTCCCGCATACATTAGATCGAAACCATCCGCCATAGAAAATATGCGCTATATCTCAAAGCTCCGTGATTTTATGCACGAGCCGCGAGGTGGGTTCTTCCTCCCGAAACCAGCCACGCCGTTTCCACCGAGCTGACACACATTTAACCGGACCCAGCGATTAGCATAACGACAACCGATATTCCGTGGCTGCGCTTCGGGCCACGCACCTTGCGAGGATCCCACGGTGGGGGATTTTCTCCGTTCCGATCGAGTCGATTCCGAACGATCGGTCCAGGAACCGTCGCGGTGGAAATTCGTGAGAAATCGCGGATCCGTCGCAACGGGAACACTCGCACGCTCGAAGATCGGTAAATAAAGTCGCAGGAAAAGGAGCGGTATGGAAATTCGTGAGAAATCGGGGATGAAGACCGTTAAAGGGCTGCAGATGCGTGCTGAAGACACGATTTCGGTGATTCAGCCGGTGAATTATGAACTAGAATATTCCGCGCGAAACCCACCGTGTTGAATATACTAGTTTTTATTTGCTAATATAGAAGGCATATATTTGGGTGAAAAGAATTTGTTAGTACCTTGACAGCTGTTGTGCTGGATACGGGATTTTATTAGTTCTTTTAGCGATGGAACTTAAAATTTAATAAGTTTAGTAAGATTTGTAAGTTTTAGTGGTTTGAGCACGAAGAAGATATTATGTTGGATGTATTAGTTCTTTTGTGGTGATCTTTTTAACTGAATTACAGAGCAACCTTCTGTCAAATCAGTCCTAGACTTCGACTCTTGAGATTTTACACATTCTATTTACTGATCTTTTGAACATTTTAAATCACTGGCTAGAGTGCAAACTAATAAGCAGGGTCTCTTTAAGGGTAAGAAATAAAGTTGGGCAAATTTTATTCGCGAATATAAAAAATATTTAGATTCATTCGTGAATAAAATTTGTCCAATTCTATGTATATGTATAATATACCATTAATGATACATACTCCACATTTTGTCAAACTCTGTTACACTGTAATATAGTATTCACCGCTAAGTCGCTAGTGAGAAAATATGACTTCACGTAGCAAAATAATACCTAATAAATTCCTAATAAGAAAGTGTCACGTATATTCGATACACCCTAGCAGTTATTATTCACAAAGATCATCCGAGTTTAAATTTCTGCAACATCAAACACATTCTCCGCGTACCATAACGATGATCACCCTCCCGTGTCCCTTTTTCTCTCTCGCGTACTTCCTTCCCCTTTCCTAAGAACAATGCCCCCCCCCCGCCCTCGATCAGTAGCTCGCGTATACCCGTTTCACGTGATCGATGGCAATCGAACGTCGGGCTGGATCGCGGTGATAATTTGCATCTTCGATGCTGGAAACCAAACACTCGAAGGGTTGAAGGCTGGCATGCAGATGAGCCGACGTAGCCGCCCTCGAAAGCGGATGTTGGCAGTCTGCAGCTACGTAGACAATGGAGCAGTGCCATTATGTCCGTCGAATCCTAAAACCCCATAGAGTCGTTCTTCTCTGTCTATTATCCCACTGGTGGCAGGCCACATTGTGTATCCGGTCTGCCACGGGACCCCGGCTATTGTCGGCCCACCTAATTATTCGCAAATCTTCCGCTCGTTGCTGGTACACACCCCTCCACCCTCTCCTCGTTGCTCTCAACATCGCGAATTTCCGTCTTCGCCAGTGGCTCGTTGTTCGCGTTTAATTCACCTCTAGTTCGAACTGGCTCGCTTAGAGACTATTGTCTCACAGCGCGTTTCTTCGGACTCGAGTTTTCTTGTCTCGGTACCATGATTGTTCGATTCGATTACGAGCGGGCGTTCTTTGGATTTATTCGTACGTTGCATCGGGGGGTGCTTTACACACTAAGATACCACCAGATGCGTGTTTGATCCTTTTAAATATTATTGTATAATATGAACCGAACCTCGTGTATTAACAGTTTTGTTAATGTGTTTTTAACTGTCGTCAAATTATCTGCTATGTTAGAGGATTGTAAAAGTGTAGAAAGTGGATGTTTCAATAAATATTACGAAGAGTCTCTTAATATGTATAGTATTCTTATTCTGAAGTCGATGCAAAATATTTTGTTGCAACGCCTGGCTTCGTGTTACTAAGATCATCAAAAAGACATTGCTAGGGATATAATTAAAAATTCCTCTGTACCCAGTGAACTCTCCCAAAACATCGATCACAAATGAAATTCGCAAATTGATCAATGACTTCGTAATCTCAAGGGGCTATTTATTTTATTACCGTTAGAAATCGCCACAGATCGTTAATTAAACTCGTAACGGCGATGAAAGAAAACGTCACCCATCGCCATGAGGATTCAGGAACGTCAACAATTATTTTGGACAGAATTAATATTTTAAGTTCACGTTTGTCTCCTGGGTATTTTTCCCTAAATAGAGTTTTAAGAAGCTTGGAAGAAGCTGTTTTTTAAAAAAAGAACATTAGCAGTAGATGTGTGAACACGTCGGCAGCGGAACGCGTTATCCCGGTTGGAATGTGTCCGTTTGAAGGAAACGAGACGCGATTGAGAAACACTCGGCCCGGTCAGCAATAAAACGACCGAGCAACGATATCACGGGGACCCCTATTTTGCAACTCATTGAGCGCAATTTACAAACTCGCTAGTTTCTTCGCAGGGGCGAAACCGGTTGAACCGCCGGCAGCCAGGTCTCGCGCGGGCTGGATATTGTTCGGAACGATGGCAAAACGCTGGCGCTGGCCCGACGCGCGGCGCAAGGGGGAGCTTTTTGTGACGCGCAAAAAACAATGACTGCACTCGAATTAATCCTGTTAGAATTGATACTCGTCCCGGCACCGGGATCGCAATTTGCATGCGTTCACAACAATGAAACGCAGCGGCGCACGCAGGCGAGTCGCGGAGGGGTTGCTGTGGTCGATCGAGGGGGTGGAGATTGGCAGAGGAAAGCAAAGCCAACGATCACTATGGTCAGCGGCTCTCAAACGTTTAATACGGTCTTCGATGGCCACGGTGGACGTGTTTTTTTTATTGCTGGAACTCGAATGTCCGCGTAATGAAATTTAATTATCGCTTTTCCTCCTAGCTCCGTGCCCTCTGTCGATGTCCAACGAAACTGGGGATTCGATGTAATTTCGATACAGGTTTCGCCGAAAAGGGTACGATTTTTAAAAAGAATTTGAAATATTCCGGGTGTGTCGCTCGGAATGCGACGGATTTAATATTTGCGTTGATAGTTGTGACGAATGAGAGGTACCACGACAAATGAAGAATCGATGATACGATATTATTGGTAGCAGTGGATGTAATAAAAAGGACGAGTTTGACAGTTTTAATCAACCCACCATAATTATCTTCTGAAATATAAAAATCACATTCACAGTCAAACGATAATCATTGAATCGAAAGGAGTAATTAAAATCGAAATTGTAATATGATTTTTAAAATTGAGGCTCTGGTATCCGTGGCAGCATCGAGAATTGGAAGATAAATATTTATTAAAAATCGAAATTAGTAAATTTTTGTTGCATGCCTGTTCAAATTTATTTAAGAAATTAATTTGCAAGTTATGGGGATATTAAAATAATACTACATTTTTTGAACGATGGATTCTTCGTGATTAGATGTTTAAATAATCATCGATCGTGTGCTTCTTTTCGAAGGGGTCGCGTAAAAGCAGCGTTCTTGCCAAAAATTTAAAAAGTGTCGCGAAACCGCACTGGCCAGAGCGTTACGTAAGCGGTCCAGAATGGCTGCTCCCCTGCACACGTATTCATTTGCATTCGCCTAACATCAGCTTTTTCGTTGCCCTCGGTTTCTCCTTACTGCAGCGGAGGGAGAGAACGCAGGAAGGGAATGAGAACGCGGCCGATGGTTGAAGCAAGACCGATCGAAAGAGGTGCGCTCATATTTTTTTTCCATGCCCCCGTGACAAAGCATCGTTCTTTTACGCTGAACCACCAAAGCTCTTTTCGACCGAAACCCGTTTCCCGTTTATGCGAACCGAACTGGGCAGGGTGATCCTGACTGGAATCGAGAAAGGACAAAAGGCCCTTGCGGAATCCCCGTTGAGCTTAAACCAACAGCTTTGCTCGACGCGCGTACGTCAGACGTTGCTGTGTCATCTGCGAAGAGGAGGACGCCTGGATCTTCGAATATTCTTGGATCAATTTCCTCAGTTTCTAACTTCAACAGGGTGTCTGGGTAGTTTTGTTTATTTTTCTTATTACAAACTCCCTTTTCATTCTTCGCTGTCCCTTTTTGGTATACCCGTTCGCCATCTGTGGCCGTTCAAGACTCTCGTTTAAAATTTCTAAACGCTTGAAGCTCCTTCGTGAGACGTTAATTAATTTCTTAAACCGTAGATAACATAATACGGTAGATTTTCTTGTGTTTCTTTTTAAATTTCTGTTGAGAAGTAACACAGAATATCGAGACCTTCTAAACGATTCACCATCTGTATAATCGGTTAAAATAAATTTAGAAACTTAAAATAGACAGTTTTTACTGAATTACTATTTATTATAATCGTGATATCTGAAAGAAACGAGAATTCTATTGGTGAGATCTGGTAAATTTTTTCCCACCGTTGCTGCATCTAATTTTACGTCGTTCGCGCGCGGAATCCAAGGCAGGGCGTTGCACCCGTAAGTGCAATAACGCGATAATCCACGTCAGTTCGATTTCGGCAGATATTTTCAGCCATGGCGCGGGAATGACTCGCGAACGAGCCGTAGCAGCACGTGGCAGACCAGACCGATGGCATTTCCATGCGCATTAACCGAACAGACGGTCGTCCATCACACCACCGTCGCGAGCGCAATTAAGCCGACCAGTGCTGCATGCAAATCGGCGCATTGTCTTGACCCGAAGTGGCGCGATGTCAGCGGCCCCGTTACACTTTCGCAAACGTCGCACGAGCGACGCGGTTTCTACCAAATTCCAAAATTCCCTCGGCCAAACCTGTGTCGTCCCTCGATCCAGTTGATCACCGTCATTCGACCATCTTTCACAACCTTTTTCTGCGACCATAACCCACAAAACGTACTAAATTGGGACGTACTCATCCATAGGTGACTTTTCACTGACGAGCTAAAAGAATTCTCAAGATTTGAAGAAAATAAATCTAGACAGGACTCTTGAATTCTAACGAGGCTGTAAAAATAAATTCCGTGACAAATTGAGAGTAGCTTCTATTGCCCAAAAACAGAGATTCGTTTTCGAGGATAGCTTGAGGGGTTTGGTCTGGGTTAGTGGAATTTTAACATAAATAATATTTTATTCAATGTTTGGCTCTCTAAGAGAAATATTAACTTTGTATTTTTCTCGTGTTTTATATAGACAATTAAAATTACGTTTTTAATCGAATTGATTTGATTTTGCCAGTAATCTCAGAACTTTCCAAACCATCCCAATGCTCCTATAGCTTGGCAATGTTATCGATTACAACCAGCACGATAAGATTTCCAAACACCAAAAATTATGAAGGGACCATACGGTGCAAAGTTCGATTCAGAGGGTTGAAAAACAAACCATCGGGAGCAAAATGTTACGAGCAGTCTATGGCCTACAATTTTCTTTACGGTGTTCAAACGGCAGCTGCGACGAGTCATGAAACGTATCCGTGAAACTGCCATCTTTATGGGCATATTACAGTCGTTAGATGTTGTAAAATTAATTTATTATTTCCCATAATTTTCAATAAAAATCAAGGGAGCTTTGTTCGAGTGGATCGGCGGTTTGTCCCATTGTCTCGTCGAACTCCGTTGATTATCGGTTTCGTGCGATGACGCGGAAACGCAGTAGCCGGGGAAATTACTTGAAAACGACATGACGCAGGGAAATTCCTATCGTAATCATTCCCGCTATCGCGGTCAAGCGGCAAGCCGCTGTTTCTTTGTTTCCTGCGCCGCTCGCGATGATACATCGTGGCTAGAATTGCTTCACTTGCCTATGAGTCATTAGAATCGAATACAGCGTGTTTGTATTATAGAACGCGCTTAACGGGCCACGATGCTCGTCACGCGTGCGTGCCCGCGAGATAACAGCGCCTCGATGCAAATTAAAAATCGCGTGACAGAGATAGGGGATTGCGTAACCGCGCTCTTACTGATTTCGACGTATAAACCGGGGACACGTGACTTCTCGTTCTATCCGTTGCATCGGTTACTTTGCCGGAAATTAATTTGTCGCTCAAAATAATTAGAGGCTCGTCTCATTAAAATTGCATTATAGATCGATCGCGAATTATGGCGAAGCATTGCACGGTAAATTGGGTAAATTCTATTCCTGAATAACGAATGACAACTTTAGATTCACGCGTAATCTAATTTATAATCTAAAATTTGTATTCGGTACTCGTAATTAAAATTTACTTGACTCAAAATATATATTGATTTAGAGACTTCCCAAATTAAAAACAAAAGAAAGTTGTAGTTGAAAATATTATAAAATATAAAATCAACACTTGATACAACATTTAGAGTAAAAACCACGCTATATTCATCAGGAAAAAAAATAAAAATACCTGAAGAGATCATGATTTTTATATTTCTTCAATTTCGCTTAGAGCTTGTGTTATAAATTAATTCAGCCACATCTCCATTTTGAAATTTGCAAAGTACGTTCGAAACAAAAGTCCTCCGACGTGGCGTGGATGCAATTCAATAACGTGGCAGTAAATTTTTATTAAGAACAAATACCAGAACACTGACTAACAAAGACGGAGCGTGATCTAGATCGTCGGCCGGCAATTTAGTTCAAAGATCACTTGCGCGCCTTAAATCACAGAGAAGTCCGATGAACATCTGCACGGTGGAATTCGAAGATTGCGCGAAACGGGGCCTCTTATCGTCTTTAAACTGGGACAGGGAAGGAGAAGAAAAAAAAAAATTAATCAGCAGCACTTCAAAGAAGTGATTACTGCTGCGCTCGAGAAACACGATTTATTCAATTCGAGAATATGCTGAATTCATGCGAAATGACAAATGTTAAGTTCCTGGCATCGGACGACACAATTCTCGAAGCAGCATTAATCATATCTTGGGAATAAAGAAAATGCAGTTGATTTATTTATAAAATAGATTTCTTTGAGACACTAATTACCAGCGTTCTATTTAGAAAATATCCAGGGAAACATTTCTTTACCTGTATCAAAATTTATATTATTATCGTGTGGATTTTTAAGGTATTCCATTTAAATTTGAATAAAGTACACACTGGAACATGTTCTTTGTGAACTCTTAAGAATAGATAAATATTATGTATAGTGTTAATTTACTCTAAATTTATTAATGGACCTTGCAATTAACGTCATCAACACTCAACAATGCCTGGAAAGTGACCAGAAAGATCGAAATGAAATTTACATTTCATGTCTAACAGCGCCATCAAATGTGAGATACAACCAATATTAAATAATGAGTTATTAATGTACACCGATGATAATAATAAATTTGTAAGAAAAAGTTGTAAGAAATTTGCTACTTGGAAAGGAGTCAGCCAAGTGTCCTGTTCGAATAAACAATTTCTCCGCCGAGAACCACCCCATCGAGTTTTAATTCAGCGGGCGGGGAGGTTTTGTTCCTCGAGCTAGTCGACAGATTCGGGGCGCGGGACTGTATCCCCGACACCCTTTTTAATATTTCTCGCCTTTTTTGCGCTCACGGCCAGCCGGTATTCCACTTTTGCAATCAACGGGCTCCGGTGTGTCGAGGCTCTAGGGACGTCTGCGCGCATTCGGCGACCTATCGCGCGGCAGATGCAACGTCGATCGTGACGCATTGTTCTCGTACAAGGCGAATTAGTTCGCCGAATGGCAGGGCAGAATTCACGGTGTGTTAATTAAAACAATACCGCCCGGTGCGACTGGGGCCACGAGAATTCGAATTTCGCGCGCATATGTCACACTTCGGCCTTTTCTTCCTTCCCGTATTGCCCGTTTACAGCGATCTTGTTTATTGGGTTCTCTGCTGATACGTACACTTCCTTATCTAACAAGATCATCCCACCATTCCAAACGCTATTATCCAAAGGAAGCGACGAGATTACCTGTCTTAAGTTCTAACCCTTCGCAGACGGCCATTTTGGAACACGAACGATAATTCAGAAAGTTAAGATCTACCCAAAAATTTGTAATTTAACGAGTTACAATATGTATCGAAGAAATCAAATTTTAACAATTTATAATTTTCTGAACAAGGGAACTTGGTGTAAGAGAACGTTATTCCACACTTTCCTTTCGCTTTTTCGCGTACAATTCGCGCCCACATCGATGCGTTTCACTTGGATCATCCTGCAGCGTGAATTGGCGACCGAAAAATTCGTTTTCTTATTTCACTTTCGTTGTCCGAGTCGTCGACCGGCTAAAACCCGGGGACACGTATGCACGCGCGTCAGTACACATCACCATTTCGCCATCTCGAGCATCGAAAGGAACGCGCTCGAGCAGTTCAATGGACGACCGTGGCGAGCCAGCATGTTTTCTAGTTGCGCCTTAAAAGACGAGCCGCTGCTCAGTATGCAAGTTCGGTGCGGGCGCATCCGGTAGGCGCCGCAAGCATAAAAACTCACGTTGCATTATATATCCGGCTGTCGATAGGAGCGTCATCCCGATGATAAGAATAGAATAATAGAATTTTCTACGAGATGGCATCGTGATACGGTCGACGAAGCGACACTGACGGGTGGCACGAGGGAGGGGGGTAGAGGTGACGCGTAGCAAAACGAAGAAAATGCACGGGGGACTTTTCCGGTCTGATGATCGACAACGATCCCTCGACGTGTCTTCTCCGTTTCGCGTATATCTTTCCTGTGAATCTCGCCTCGAACTCGTCGTTTTTTGTCTGTATAGGAGCTGCAGTCCCGATAACACGGCGTCGCGGCAGGATACGTTGCCCGTACGGCGATAATCTCGTTTTGTTATCCCGTGAAACCGAAGGGCAAGCCGTTCTAAAACAGTCTCTGTCGCATTATACGCCCGTTTCTTACGTCGTGCTCTCGCATTTGGTTATTGAGGAGCTTCGAACAGTCTGCTTTCGCCTGGATTTGTACTATTACAATCGCTGTTGTAGATTAACCCATTGTCGACTGCGTTACTAACCTGGATGACGTACACGCAGAGAATTTTCTACTAAAAATTACCCTGCAATAGAGGAAGTCTAGGACAACCTAACTTTTCACATGAAACTTATGTACTGTGTATAATTATTTAAAAAGTGGAACGAATTATGTTCAAAAAGACCCAGGTGGTTGTCGAAAAGCGACAGTTTCGTGAGAAAGAACACTTATTTTAACCCCTTGGCGTACGATTTAATTCCAAATAACTTTTCAAACGTAAACTGTTTAATTTTGTTTGAATTTATTCATGCAAGGAATGGCCATGAAAAAGAATAAATTTATTTTACAAATACATACTTCGTGAATGTAAAATTGTGTTGATTTTAATGTATAAGACTTGAAGACGAGTGAGTAGCCTCGTGATTGTGAAACTTGACATTAAGAATTTGTGACGTATGAGAATGTTAAAGCATTCATTGAATTTTTCAAAGACTGCAATGTTAGCCACTTATCAGCCACCATAAACGGGCGAGATTGGAATTTGCTGAACAAAGGATGCATTGGCGGAGGAAGTGGAAGAAAGTAATTTTTTCTGACGAGAAAAGATTTAATTTGAATAAACCCAATGTCTTATCACTATATAGCAGTGTGAGAGATTTGATTTTACAGTGTGTACATTGGAACAAGTACTCAACTTTGATATCGTTCCAGACTTGCTCCCACGAGGTTAATTTTACCCTATTTTCTATCGGAATATCTACCCCATAATTCTTTGAGTGTATATTTTATTTTGACCAACAAAACGAACAAGTTTCTTGAGATTGGAAACATGGAGGCGTATCAGACCACGGTAGAATAAAGTAGAACTAGTTTTGAGTTCTTAATTATATACAGGATGCGAATATGTACAACCAAAAGAGAATATCAGAATTTCATCGGATCCTCGCAATAACCACCTACGTAACCAGTTACGCTATCGCCACTCAAATACCGTTAAATATTCCGTTTACTATTACAAAAAGTTTAATTAAACTTCGTGTTATTATCAGATAAGAGTGGAAGTCTTCATTAAAAAATGCAAGCACTTCGGTTGTTTTCACACCAAACAGTAACAATAAGATATTAAAATAAACCTTGTTTCCTGTTTTCTTTCACGTTACACGGTTCCTTTCTTGAATATTCAATACCATTGTTTGATTGATTATTTATTCGGCGCGTTTGCATTCGGACCAAAGTCACGATCATATCTTATCTGGAAGATCGTTCTTCTCTTCTTTAACAAACCACTAAACATTTCGTTCTCTCTATCGATAAATAAATCATGACTAAGACCTTGGTTGGACGAGCGATTGTCGCGTTTTTTTTTTATTGCTTTTTACGTTTAACAGTTGATCCGATTAGACGAGCGCGCGCCGATAAAAGATCAATGCGCGAAATGCAGCGCGACACTCGTCCGCGATCTCAAGTTAGACAGGGCCTAGACTTTTATGGAGCTATATGCCAAATGTTAGCGCTTTTTTAATAAAATTAAACATTCCAAAATATGTTGTGAAATATAGAGGAAGTGATAGGGGAATGTGAGATACTTATTTGTTTAACCTGAAGACTCTCAGAATAGTCAAAATTAAAGAAAATTACCATGCTGCTTTTCTTTAAAATAAATAACAGAAAATTGCACTTGAACACCTACAGGT
Organism: Colletes gigas; assembly: GCF_013123115.1. Lineage (NCBI taxonomy): Eukaryota > Metazoa > Arthropoda > Insecta > Hymenoptera > Colletidae > Colletes > Colletes gigas. Next base: position 194,125 of record NW_025106694.1, on the reverse strand, counting down.
AAAAGCTTTCTATTGCATCAGAAACAGTGAGCATCTGTCAAACAATGGAATAGTGGTACATAACGATGTTACTATGGTCTTCTCTTTCACCCTTATTATTTAATATCTCGACCTATGTATTCACCAGTATACTATTCATGTCACTGCCTTAGTCAACATATTTGGATTGTAAATTTAGTGGTGTAATAATAATAAAAGAACTATACCTGCTCCTAATTTCTATAGATCCTGCAATTCGGAACAAAAACAAAGTTAATTCGACATTTTCCAAATTTCGTCATTTGACGTTATTTGTAGTACCAATTCCGTAGGTCTGTCACAAGGAAAAGTTACCACAAAAATTCTCTCTCATGGTAAATAATTTGTGCCTCGAGGAACTCATGGAGGGATTCACGCGTAACAAAGTTTCAAATTCAAAAATTAAAAGTTCATTACAGAGATTAGAACACAACAAACGAAAAATTTTCTTAAAGCTGGTTAGTGTCCACTGGTGCTAAGCTTATTTTAAACAAGAAATGTGGAAAATAGGTTTAGTGCCAGTGGACACCACCAGATTTAAGAAAATTTTTCATATGTTGTGTTCTAATCTCTATAATGGATGCTATTTAATAAAATATAATAAAAACTGAACTAAAAGAAAATATTTTCTTCACGTTTAATTCTTTACGAAAAAAAATAAGCTTTAAATTTTAACGCTGTTACACGATAATCTCTCTTCAATTTGGCGTTTATTTTTTTGGCAGTGGTTAACTCCAATAGCGGTCAGGTTAAAATCGTACGAAAATAATCCCGGTTGTCGTCGAAAGATGAGGGCCGTCAAGAGTTCTCGCGAGCGCGGCATGTGTTCTAACAGCCAATTAACAAGGAATCAATAAAAGACGAGTCTGGAGGGACGGTAGCTTGTCCGGACGAGCGCGGCACCGGTCCGTGGCAATCGCACGACCGGTAATTGCCGGACAATTACCGCTGCGCTGACGTATTTACTTACATGCGAGAAGACTCGGCCATTGTTTGCTCGGCACCGACGGCACCGGTGAGCTCCTAATTACATATAATGTTCGACGTGGAAATCGTCGACGCGCGATAGCCCCTTTCCGCGGCCCGGGGCTCGATGCCCCGTCATTGTTTTCGACCGTCAATCGACACTTCCCCTCCGACGACACCCGGAGTACGACGGAAAAGCCGGGAAACGAGCGATTGTCGAAATTCAATTTTCCACGCGACCGTCCGTGACTTCTCCCGTTTCCGCTTGGAAATTCAACGATGGAAAGGGATACAGGCCAAGCGAAACAGGAACAACTAGTCACCGGTCATTGACGCGAAATTGTGATATCGCGAAACGGGCTCTCGGAACAGGGGATTCGATGTCCTCGTGACAATCCGGTCTCGCGAATCGCGAAAATTTATCTTGCGGTGCGTACAACAATTTTTGGATGAAGATTCGTTCGTAATACAGAAGACTGAACGATGATTAATTTTATTTATGGGGTTGTACAGGGTAATTTAGCAGTCATTTTCTAAGCTTTACTATCTATAGTATTGGCTTTTTCTTTTGCGTAGATCTTATTGCACAGGGTTTTCCCGAACACCGTAGGTTTTTCCTAACATTCGCTTCAACAGTCGATTGAGGACACAATATGTGCCCTACTTGATCTTGTTACTCCAGTACTGTGCAGTTGCTTACTTTTGCAGAATGTGTTTGAAACGACCAGCTTCGATCCAAATACAAATACCTATTTTTTTCTTTTCCATATAAATGTTTCAAGCCTCGTATGAATTTTATTTCAACTATGCATAGTTTTTTCAGTACATGCTTAAAATTGTTAAGTTACAGTTTTTTAGGAAAATATAAATACTCGAATGCTGTAATATTTCATAGCGCAAGTAATACGATTATACTTATTGGAACTCGCGTTTAGGTGATTATAATAGTTTAATAAATAGTATAATGAGTGGACCAGCCCGATGCTACTGTATATGAAAAATTTTAATGAAAATTCTGATCGACCAAGTTCCAATTAGTCAATTCGTTTCTGACACTTGGGAGGGCTGTATGAATTCGTACCAAAGATATTGAAATTGCACGATTTTCTGTGATCGATGATTCGATAACTATGCTGTCGTTGTTCCTGCGTAACACTTTTGCAAACACTTGTAGCGATCCTGAACGAACAAAGCTTCGAGTACATGTTATTAGCAGTCTACGCACACGTGGCTGAGATGGAGGATAGACAACATTGTCTTTCTGCGGAGAATGAATAATTCCCGTGTCATTACTAAGCAACCTCCAGCCGCATTTTCTTTCGTCCCATGCTGTCTCGAACAAAGATAGACTTCTGTGAATTCGCTCGTTCATTTCTTTTTCTATATATCCTATTTGGTAGCATCATAAAATCTCTAGAATTAGATAATTCTTCTGTGTGCGATATTCTAATAAAAAATTATGATATTACGACAAGATTAAAAGTAAAACTTTTAACGTAAATTTTAAGCATCATTCGAACGAATTTTACTTTTCATTTTCGATTTATGCTTGAATTAAAATATTTTTTTAGTAAGATAAGGTCATCCTTTTCAATACTACATTAGATATACACTTTCACGGTGTTTTGTAACAGGTGAGTGCCACTTCAGGGATGGATCGGGGGCGCAAAAACAGCAAAAAATGTCATACAAACATATAACCTATTTAATTGCTATTTTGTGCCCAATGTAAATCTGTAGTGATCGCGTCATAGAGTTTCTCAATCTTTCAAATATTCCAGGTATTTGTCGGAATTGTTGGCAGCTCGCTCGTATACATTGCCGAGGTATTTCAAGGCTGATAGTGTGTGTTGAATAAACAAATATATTTATGTGACTTTGTAAATAAATATCCAGCTAATTTGAATCTAAAGAACGAGCACATCAATGGGTTCTGCATCACCTGTCTGTCTGATAAAAAATCGTTCGTTCAAGAGCTGTCCAGTCATTCTGAAATTTGATGCTTCTCTCGACCAAAGTTCGATGCAGAGTCCTTCTACGTCGAAGTCGAACCCCCTAAATTCCTATCTACATATTATTATGTAAACAAATAAGGCCATCGATACAGAGAACCTCTTTTACGCAATTGCCCTAAACCTAAATACATCCATCGACACCAACGATAACGCTTCCCCGGTCCTAACACATGTACACTTCTTACAATATGTAGACTAGTCTAACCTATAAACTGTTTGAAAGCTCTTTTCTATGCTCGTTTACATCTACCACGCATTGTATAATATCGTACATCCCCAAAGGAACTAAACATAGCTCGAACAACAAAAACTCGCCTTCGGCACTCGTAACATGGAACATCGCTGCTTTCCGGTGCTCGTGACCCAAAATGGCGCCCGCTCGTGATCCAAAATTGGCATTCGGAGCTTACGACCGTAGAAGGGATATCCAGCGTAGACTCTAATGGCGCGCAGAACGGTCAAATTGCCCCGAAGAAGCCGACCACTGTACGGATTCCGGTTGCGCGAGACACACAAGCTCCGAAACGAGCGAGACGGTGACGCATGGCGGCGAAGAGGATCGTGCATCGAGAAGCAGAACGAACGTACGAAGAAACGGCTCGAAGAAGGAGAGATATATAAAAGGAAGCCCGAATGCAGCCGCAGATGGCGGCGATAGCGCGCATAAGAGGTGTATCTACATTTAGTTCGGACAGGCACCACTTTATTCGCCCGGCAAGCGTTAACAAGTGTTTTCCATCGATTTAAACGGCGCTAAGGCGCTTTCGCAGCCGCGCAACCGGTCCACCGGCCAGGCTATCGGTGACTCATTGGAAACGCAGCCGGTTTTCGTGTGCGCGAAAGATCCGATCGTTCGATTCCGCCACCGCCGACGCCGCCGCGAGTTCGAGTTAAGACGTTCGATTCAATGCAGGCGGGAGGGGGTTGGGGGGTGGGGTGGGGGGGATAGGGATCGTCTTCTGGTTTGTCTCATCATTGCCGCCGCGATGGCTGCTGGTTTATTTTCCACCTGCGATTACGCGCGTCGGCGCGCGACCAGAAAACCGACGCCTCCGGTTTATTTTGCCGCCGGGAAGCGTGCACGTGCGCGCACGCGCGATTCCTCGTTGTTGCTCGGCCCCCTTCGAAACCCGACGATTCCAATTTTACGGCCGCTTTTAATTAGGACGTTCGACCGTCCGTACGAGACGAATCGCGGATCTAGTTTATTTCCAGCCGATAGGGGATGCTTAATCTTCGATCTGGAAAGGTAGCGTCTACTTATTTACACAAATACCGGCGATTTCGATCTTTAATTGGAGCCGTCGTTCGTTCGCTACGCGCCAGAAATCGGCCTCGTTCATTCCGCTCGTTTCAGCCGGTTTTAATTAGCGGTACCGTTAACGTTTGATATGCGAGCACGGTTACGCGGACGAAGAAATTGTTCGAAAACGGGAACCACGCGATTCAAACGATCGGGTAATCGGATTCGTCGCGCGGGAAGATTATAATCAATTATGTTCGTCGATTATACAGGAGGACTTTAACGATACGGCGTTCGTTGAACTGGTTGTAATTGCGAGGGAAATTAAACTTCGCCCTTTGGGTTTAGTTTTTGTTGTCGTAAACGGGTGCATGCCTCGATCGTACAGGTGCAACGATGTCGTACGGTGTTCTTTGCAGTTGCTATATGTTCGCCATCATTTTCATCCGATCGTCTTGTATGTAATACGTTTGGTAACAGTTCTTTACTCAGCATCTTATAACTATTCACAGTCAGTTTCATACTTCGTATTATTCAATTTTGTATTTCTGTTTGCCTTTGACACTTGTATCTCTTTCTATATTAATGGATATTTAATCCCGTGAACAAATAAATAAAGCACGTACGCGCATGTCTCTCAAACCGTCACAGCTGCTTTCTCCGTCCCGCGACACCTCGAAGAGGGAAAGAACCGAAGTGCAAAAAGCAACGGGAATCACGAATAAGCGGGTCACGCGCGGCCGCATCTCGAGCATCTCTCTAATCCGATTATCAGCGAGAGTAGCGTAGTGGTCGGCTCGCGGGAGGTCGAAAAGTATCTCCATCGTGTCCAGGACATTTGGATTTTTTCCCGGTGGGGACGCGGGACCGTGACGCGTTCGAGCAACCGTACCCCGGTGCCTCGTCATATCGTCGTACGTCGCCCGGCTAAACCCTGGCACAGCAAAAAGGGAAGAAGGGCCGCCACTGATACGAGCGGAATTGGTATTTCATATTTTACGGTCGTCCGTGCAGGAAGCAGCCACGGCTCACGAGCCCCGTAGAGTGCTCCTAGCTTTGATGGGGGACACAACATCGTCTTCGGGCTCTCGAGGATCACGATTCGGTGACGTGTGGCCGGCCCGCTATCGGGCTAACGTCTTGTACGGGCGCATATAAACGTAAAGTTCGCGGTGAAGGCTCGGGCCGTAGCGAGTTAAACCGGTAGAAACCGCACCGGGTGCTCGTGGGGGCCGCACACCGTTTCCTAGTAGTTCTGGTAGTCCCTGGATCAGCCGGAACTGCCGGGAAAATAGATCGAACGCGAGCTTCGGGATCGTGGTCCATGCACCGCGATAAATAAAACCGAGCCGGGAACCACGTCGAGGTTTTGTTCCACGAAATCTAGGATCGTCGTCGACGAACGTGCGGTTTCCGTTTGAAACACGCTAGGCAATTGTTGATCCTTTCGAAACACGCTTTACTTTCTGCTAGGGGGACACACGGCGGCGCGAGAACTTTCCTCTTACGGTTTTGATACTGTTACGATGTAAATTTTTAAATGAAACTAACGCTTCATTTGTTTTCTCGTACAATTTTGCTTTTTGTATATTCATTTAATAATAATTATTGGTAACTTAAAATTACTAAATGTAAGAAAGCGAGATGATAAAGTCGTTTCTAAAAATTATATCTTAATTTGTGGTGACTTATGAACGTGTACTTTTAAGAAATGCTGATACTTGAAAATATGGATCGAGAATTTTACATTACTTATTTGAACTTTTTCTAACGCGAGTACAGTTTGTCCCAAGTTTCTAGAACCACTGTATACATTGACAGAGGAAGTGCATTAGAAATATTGTTGGCAGTTTGAAATATCAAAGTATCTAAAAGCTACTGACGTTATCTAATTTGTACCGCAACAAATAATTCGCATTCCTATAATATAGAACGTCGTTTTGAAACACTTTATAAGTAGAAACGTTACGGGTGCAAATTAACACAGCTCGTATGTACTCTGTGCGGTTACCGAATCCGTCGATCGATCGAGAATGATGGAAGAGAGATCCGTGCGATCGCAAAGCCTGCCGATCGAGGGTCGAGGATTTGGCTCATTGAATTCGCGCGAGTTGTTCGATCGCGTTCAAGCGGATCAAGAACACGTTCGCCGGCCCTAATCGAGTGATCTGAATTGTGCTGCAATGAACGGCGATAAGGAGAATAAAATTCAGCAGGATTTAAGGCAACGCCGCCAGGAGAAAATTGTTCGCCTTTCTCGAAGCCACTTTATCTCGTTTGAAACCTTCACTTTCAACGATCGTAGATACGAGGGTGTTCGAAAACGACACGTCGCGGGGATACGAATTATTATATTCAAACACAACGATGTTTATGAATGTTATTTTAGCATCATGGAACCCTGTTTTTCTCCTCTAAGCACAGCGTACATGACAAATTGCGTGGTTCGTTTTCAAATATTTTTATGGAATGGTGCAATATAAGTGTGATCGACCACATTCAGGTTCTAAACAGGTTTCTAAGAATCTATTTAAATTAAATTATTTATCGTCGACGAGTAGACTAAAGTCTTCAAGCGTTCTGTTAATCGACTTGTGTTAGGTATTTATCTGTTAAGTAATTTTTGTTGATATTAGAAGACTTTTTATTTTAAAATTTCATTATGTTAATTTGTGACTTGTATTCGACCGAATAGTTAAATTTTATTTCTTCGTTGTGAAATATTTCTACATTTTATACTCTAATTTATATTCCATGTTTTTGAATTTTATCGATCTCTCCTACAAATTACGAGGAACTATACCTGCAGATAAGAGAATGTTAATATTGTTACAATGTTGCAACGATGATTTAGAAAAACAGGCACGTCCAGTCGCGAGCCTCCGTGATTGACATTTAAGTCAGTACTTGTCATCGATAGAATGACGAGCACGATCGAGCGCGCATGCGTACAGACCCACCGATTTCTATGGAAGATGTCTTCGTTTACAAATGAGCATCATTAAAATCCAAATAGCTCGCGAAGCATGTTGCACAGAATTGCAAATATTCGTCGTAAACGTCCGTGCACAAATGTCTATCAACGTTTTATCCAACTATAAATCAAATAATTCTAATAGCCACCGTAGCCATGTATTAATACTTTTTCAAAGTTATCATTAAGGCTTATTAGTCTCCGTAGGTTTCGTTTTTCAATGTTAAACGCGTATATCAATTCAATAGCTCTCTCAGTCTAGACTCTAGGGTGTTCTTAAATCGTAACATGAATTTCTTTTCGTGTGAATACTTCTTGGTCTCGTAAAAAATTTTATGATTTTGCTCTGGCAACCAACGTATTAAACAGGTATAAAATGATTTTAAGTAGAGTTGCATATGTTTAAACGTTATATTGTACACAAAAGTACAAGTATTGGAATAGAAAAAACAGATAATTGTAAAGTATGATGCCAAGGCAAAGAAAAGCTGTTTTTGTTAGCAACATTGTTGGAATCGATTAGAATTGTCTGAGCACTCACTAATTAGATACTCCAATTAAATATTCATGCACGCGTAGTATTTTTAGACTTTTCACAACGTATTGAGAAATTGTCGCGATTTAATACATTCTTACGCTATCGAGATCCGTAGAAATATTCTGCTACTTGTTGCTCATACAAGAAATTATAATACACGTGTTCAGCTACTAAGTCAATTCATCACTAACAAACGTTATCACTTTACATATCATATGCTGGGCGATATTAAATGCACGTATTTTAGAAACTAATTTGATACGTTGTACGTCAGTTTCAAAGAATTTACATCAAATGTCTGAATTGATCATTGTTACTAATTCAGTTCGTTATAGATAAAGACTCCTTTACGTATTGCGTGTCATTAGCTGCATTTATCTTAGAACAATTTTTATTAAGTGCTCATGAGCAATAGTTTCGAGGGATTCGGTGTTGAATTTGACGTCGTGTTATCCGTTGAACACCGAATGTCTCAATCGAGCACCGTCTAATGCTCTGACGAGAACGTAGCGAACGTATCCGTATCTCTGACACGTTAGATTTATGGATATTTCGTTTGACCATGTCCGCAAGTACTAAAAGGCATTTCGAATTTTTACACGTGCACGTGGGCAGACCCAGAAGACACGGTTTCTGTTCACCCACACCACGAGCGTTTATTTCCTTCCCGTGAGCAGTCTAGCTGATCGTGGATAGCTTACTCCGGAATGGAGATCGCGGCCCTGTCCTTTCCTAGGTGCACGGACGCGTCCGTCATTCCTCCGATAACGAGCAGTGACTTAAAGTCTTTACGGTGTCATACGGGCTTAATGCCACGGGCACGGCGACGGGACGTGAGCCGAGATAGCGAAGGCGCTATTTAATTAACGATAATAGCTCGGCTTAACAAGAACTCCGCGGCATTTTCTTTTCATTGTCTTTCCGTAATGCGATGCTTCCCTCTCCCCGTTCTGTCTCTTCGTTCCTCGTTCCTGTCCCGCGAAGATTCCGCAATGGCACCCTCCTCGATCCGTAGAACTCGGGACCATTAACACGTATCGTTCCGTTCTGGGATCACCCGGGGTTCTATGTTCGGTCAGATCGAATTATTCTACTTGTTTGCAAACCGATGCTCGCGTTTTATTGCCAGCAAGGGGAACGGAGGCGTGCAGAAACCCTAAAAATGTCGGTTTTAAATGTCTCAAACAAAGTGATGTTATTAACCCCTTAACATACGATTTAATTTCAAATAATTTTTCAAACGTATTCTATTTAATTTTCTTTAAATTTGTTCGTACAAGGAATGGCCTCGAAAAGGAATAGATTTGTTTTACAAATACCTCGTGAATGTAAAAATGTGTTTAACTTGATGAATAGTGAGTAGTCACATGATTGTGAAACTTGACGTTAAGAACTTGTAACGAGTCAGAATCGTGATTGCTAGGGGTTAATGAATCTTCATTATTTTTAAGTTGAACTACCGTACGAAAATCATATGTACTTTGATTTATGAACGACAATTCCTGGAATGGTACACCTCCCTCGATAAAGTTCGAGCTAGCGAACATTAACGAGGGAACACTATTTATTTAGGAAAAATGCACACGATAATCATCGGCAACATGTAGCAACGAATGGTGAAAATTGGCCTTTCTTGTACGAAAACAAAAGACAAAAGTGTATCAATGATTTCGATATGTAATCTAACAGAGCAGTTGCTTGGGAAACAAAAGATATAGGTTCAAATCCCGGGTTCAGATATCAGATTGTCTCATTCTTTTTCTTCCTACGAGAGCGATAGAATGCAGCGGCAGATAATGGCGATGGCGAGCGTGTGTCAGATAACTCGTGGTTGAGCATGATGGAAAATGTTTGTTCTAGAAAAGCGTGGAAGAAGATAAGGAAACGACAAGCGTGCATTTTATCCGGTACGTGATAGGTAGACACGTTAAGCTACCTGGCAACCTCACGCTTTGGACACGAAAACATTCTATAATACATTAGGCAAGAATGTTCAGTGGCGCTCATAATGATTCGAACGACACTCCATTCAAACGCCTGTTCGATTATGGTCATATTTTCTCAATTAATAACTTTATTTTATAACACACCCGCGTCACAGACACATAAAATGAAGTTGAATCTAATCAAACCTTATTCGAAGAACGTCAATTGACATTCGTGCGTTGATTCTTATTGTAATGCATTTCAGAACGTACCTATTACTCATGAAGGATTACAATCACGGTTTATTTTATTGCTTTGACAAGCCATTTGTTTAATATAAATTGCTGTAGCAGTGTCATAGATTGTTGTAAGCAACTTTCTAATAGCCAATTGATCGTTACAAAGCTCGAACTAAGAAAAATTTTAAACAGCTTCATTGATACTTTAGAACCACTGATGTGTACGTGTGTAACTATCATTATGTTTATTTCGAATGCATATTTCTTGTATTATTTAGCTTTAGGATCAAATGGCCCTTGGAGATTTGGTTTTATAAAAACTTCGAACTTTGCCTTCTGTATCTAGTTGCAATAAAAAAGTTGGGTACTTGTGAGAGAGCGTAGCCCTCTGCCGGCGAGCGCGGGAACTACCGGCGCAATATTCAATCTTAACATCAATCTTTCCATCACTATTGGCAGTACTTAATACCGAAACCTTCGATCTAAAGAAAAAATTTTATTTACCAATTGCCAACTGTACGAACAAAATCACGCGTATCGTTGTAACGTCGGATGTCACGGGTCCGCGGATTGAAAGCGTGTCGTTCCAGAAGACGTCCAGCGTGGTAGCGAGTGACGCACGTGCAAGACGAGAACACGGCGAATAGGCGTGTGCGCGTTGCAGATACGCTGGTGCTAATTGCAATTTATGTCTCATTGCAGTGGTCGTCGGTGCTCCATGACAAAGGACCGTACGCCGCGGGCGGCCGTTTCTGCGTTTAAGCGTTTCAAGAGAGAGGCTGTGCCACCGGAGTTCGCGGCAGAAAAGACGCCGCGACGTCGTCGTCGTCGTTGTTGCCTTACCTTACAGTTTCACCTGTACGTTCACGGATTGACTTTACGAGGTTGGCTTTTGTCGGAATCGGCGCCGCGAATCGCGTCCCAGCGACGTTCAAGGGCAGCGAAACGCTGACTCGTTTTTGCTATTTATCGGCGCGACATCGTCCAGCGAACGTTCTAAAAACTGAAGCAACGTTTGGTGTTCGATAGACTATTCTCTATTACTGTACACAGCTATCTGTTATTCATCCCTTCGCGGAATCTGCGAAACATTTTACTCTTTACGATGCGCTTTCTAGTTTAAAATTCCAACTCTGATATCCACATCTTTTACTCACTAAGGGCTAGAGGTATCTTCTACCAAATGTCAACTCAATTTAAAAAAAAAATTTCAATCTACAGTTTTAGTACTTGATACCCGGATAACTGAAACGACTGTTATTCACTAGAAAAATGGCGCAAGGTTCACCATAGGTGGCTTCGAATTTTGGTATAAATTGACATTTTTTTGTCAATTTTCTTTGCATTTTGAAGACATATGAAAATAATATAATTCTTGCTGGTTCTGGTTTGAACATTTTGCAAAATAAATAAATACATCTACAGACACATCAAATTTTCATTAACTACTCTGAAGTATGCATTTAAAACATTTTAATACCTGCTTAAGTTTTAACAAATTGCTACATTTATATTAAATAGCACATAAATCCGTATTTTCAAAAATTGAAGTTAATTGCTTGCTAGTAAAAAATGTATAAACTGTACGGTACGAATATATTTGTTAAAAATTGAGGACTTTAATTATTCGTTTGTACAATATTAATAAACGATGTATGCACTATTTAATATAAATGTAACAATCCGTTGAAAGGTAAACAGCTATCGGAACGTTTCCAATGCATTTTTGAATACGAAAATCAATGAAAAGTTTCATGAATTTATAAATGCATTCTGTTTTGTAAAATGTTCTAGACGCGGTACTTCGAAACTCATAAAGAATTCCAGAGCGACCGGGACTTTCAAGACCAATCAAGCCTGGACTCTAATAATGTTCCAAGTGATTCGAATCTTCATGGTCTCGAGAGTTTCGTATCTCTCGGAAGACCCAGATTCGAACGCCCATCACTATTTACGAGTGATGTGGCAACTTCTAGTATGAACGATCTTCCACTTACTTTTGATGTTAGTTCTCAATAATAAAACTGTCAAGCGAACGTCAGACGGAAGATTGGATATTAGTCCACCAACCAATAAATCTTACTCGATCGATAGACAACACGTAGTTAATTTAAAAAATCTTTCAATAAGATGCAATGTACTTTTGGTGTAACTAAAATAAAACTTGAGATAGACAAAACGAGACGAAAAAATTTGAGACAGCTAAAGTCTTGATTGGGTGTGAAAGTGTCGAGTGGGGAATAATTTTTGTTCAAAGTACTGTTTGCGTCATATAATTGCACCACGTATCAAACGCATTTTCTCTAATGGATTTTTTCTGTCGTCGGTGATTTCTAAACTATGTTCAAATATGTAAATCCTGGCAGTGGTTTTCCAGTTGTTAATTCAATATTATGTCATCGCTGTTTGTTAAGCTTTCACTGAGCGGAGGCTGCATGGATAATGGGATACATCGGATCTAACAATACGGAAACCAAAGCTGCAACAATTTCCCATTACCATAATTGAATAGATCTAACCCGACATTAATGAAATATCAAATATCCACCCACCGTAAACAATACTACAGAATCTATTTAAACGCGCCCGATTAAATATCCATTCACGACTATCTAACCCTGTTCAACGACATAGAACGCGTATCTCTTCTGCAATAAAGACATTACGCATCTCATGGCTGAGCCATTGAACGTGTTGCAACATGGGCCCGTTCAAACCGGCTGAGCAACTTACAATGCCGAATGTAAACGGTAGTATTACAAGCACCCAAAACACATTACAAACTGACATCCGTTACGACACGTATTTGACAATCATCTGCATAATATCTGCATTCGCCGTACGAACACCATTGATAGAGAAACTCCTCCACTTCTGTAAATGAACGTTCATTGAGAGCGAAGGCTGCATGTATAAACATCGGTATGGCTAGAGGAATTTCGTAAGTTTTAAGAACTTGGAATAAAAATTACTTATCGAGGATTAGAAAGTTAACTGCACTCGCATGCACCTCAAACTCGGACTTTTAAAATAGACTTTCTGGGTTTAACGTTATACATTTGCAGTCATACTTGTTTTCTGGGCTTAAAATAATCATATCTGTTCTGGACCTTCCGGAGGAATTTAAATGTGTTTGGTTTGATTTGTTAACTAATAATTTTTATACAAACATCTTCGAACAAATGATGAAGATCATTGCGTAGTTATATGTATAAATATATATGTATGCGTAATACAGTTGCGATAATATATATTGTACATCGTAAAATTATCGACTATAGAATATAATGAACACATATGTTACCGTCAGTTCGGAAAGAGCTGGTAATGTAAAGTTGTTTATCTCCACAGGAAGTGCTCGAAATAACCACCTTCGGCCCAAATATAAGACTGCCGACGTCCTGTTATAGAGTTTCACAATTCTTTAAATATTCCAGATATTGTTTTGGATTCGTTAGCAAACGACTCGTACATAAAATCGAAGAATTTCAATATTGTCAAAGAATGTTGGATAAACAAATATTTTTAAATGATGAGAAAATAGTAGTTTAACGGATTGAAATTTGGAGCGTAGGTCTATCGTAATTAGGTATCCATTAAAAAATCTTTCATCAAAGAAATGATTAATAACTCGATTGAAATGGAATGTACAATACTTGATGCAACTTCTTCCAACGATTTATGCAATTTATGTCGAAGAAAAATAAATTATCACATAAAGTGACGTATGTATCATAACTGTGGAGCAAGCACCTCACATTGGGGAATATAAATCTAGACTGTTGTTGAAAATGGCTTCGAATAACTCAATCATTAAAGCATCGTGTCCTTTGTTTAGCGTTTCCTGTCCAAGTCTCAATCGACGTGCCTTATGGTGGACATTAAGACCCGACACCCGCTTCATTACGGCTTTTTTGAGATGTTGACTTGAATTTAAGGAACTCCTGATCCTCCTTGATGGGCCCTCCAATCTCAATTTAGCCTTGATGTCGGTTCCACGCTTAATGGTATTTCGGACAGCACACACAAAGCGACGCTCTGTGCAGGCCATAAGCTTTCACGAAAGTCCTGCAGACTTCCCGGTACCATAATCGATTTGATACTTCAAGAAATTGTTGATTGCCTTATGCAAACGCTGAAATAAGTCACTGTCCGACGTTTGGACTCTCCATTGTGACATCGTGCGAGGATTTGCCCTTTTACAATCTCTGCCTATCCCGTAAATTCAAAGTTATAATAAAATGTGGTAATTTTTACGTGCTGTACATCAGGGTTTCTCAACCATTTTAATACGATATTTTAGTTCCATTTAGTTGCATATTTTGCAACGCAGTTTAAGTGGAAAGTTCTTCGGTCCCCGTGCACCAAAATGGCGGCTAACGCGTTAAATATGAATCTAGGTCTGACTTTAGGCATCTAATGTAATTTTTTGGAAATAAGAAACTAACTAAGGCGCGATGGTACAAGACCCGGGTACCGATCGATCCGGAATCGACCCCATCGCGTGTATCTCGTCCCAGCGATCGTCGTTCCCCGTTCGTTCGCCTGGCAACCGAACCCGAACTCGAACTCGAAACGAACGGTCGATAAAGTACGAACGCACAATGGACGTGGAAGCATAGAAACACGTGGCACATAAATCGCGCATTATGTGCGGCTCTTTGTGCGCCACGAAGTAAATAGGCTGGCGCGCGCGCGAACCGGCTACCCTTTCCTTTGGATTTCCTTTCGCCTGGCTCTCGTTGTTGTTGGTGCAGTTGTTGCCGCGGCCGCGGCCGCAATAGACGTCGGTCGGCCATTACGCCGACGCGGGCGTCGTTTTTCGCAACCGCTCCACATCGTGATTTCCTGAAGGTGCAAAGAGCCTCGACGACAGGAACGAATGCTGGTCGTGTGCTGCGCCCAGGTCGTAAGGTTTAACTTGCATTTGCAACAAAATCCCGCGCCGCTCGATGGCGCAATTGTACGAAGAAGAGGGACGCGATTGGCTATCGTATCGTAAATCCCGGCGATCGCGGCTCTGCGTCGCCTAGGCACTAAAATTCGTTGAAACTCGCGAGCGTTGTTTTGTGAAAAATCATCGATCTATGGGTTGCCACCTAGGGAAATTGCACGAGATTGCCAATCGTATTTATAAGATTATTACTACCGCAACCAGGCGCGAGACTCGCTGTTTATCGTTCCGCGGGTCCGCACGGGTTTCAGTTGCAACCGAAGGTAGTAATTGTGGCAAGTTCCCGGGATTTCATACTCGAACGGAACTCGTTTTCGAACAGACCGGAATATCAACTGAGAATCTTATCGTATCTCAAGTGCACGCTGAGTCGAGCAAATTTTATTCGCGAGTAACGAATACAAATTGTAGAATCGTTCGTGAGCCAGCTTTTGAATTTACGTTTCTTTAGAAAATTAAATTTAGATTATATTGCCAATTTCAGGGGATGTAACTATGTTAATGCTCGAAAATCAACATTTTGGGGGCTGAATTTAAAAAAGTTTGGGAATCACAAACGTATGTATAAAGGTGGAATAAAAAATAGTTTGCCACGCCTGTAAATCCCATTTCTCTCGAGCGCGTTGTCACACCCAGATACATCAGCAGTCGCAAGCAATTACGAGCAAAGACGGATGGAGTCTGAGTTCGTGTCTTGAGACAAGGCGCGATGCAAAACTCCGGCGAACTTTTTCGAGGATTACTCGAAGGCTGCTGTTCGACCGGTTTGGTATAAATGCGGCTTAACGTTGGACGGCACGTAAGTCGCTGTCCTGGTTAGAGACACTTAATGGGGTCCCTTGCATCCGCCCCTCTCTGTAACTCTAATGATCTGCCGTACCTCTAATGTGGAAGTTTCCAGCGTGGAACTTATTAATGTGAAACTGCAGCGATTCGTCCAACGTTCACCGTAAGAAAAGAACAAAAGGGAGGAACAGAACTGAATTTCTTGCGTCATTAACAGAAACGACTTCTCTATTTATTGTCCCCGCGTAACTGTTCATCGCCGTGACTCACAGGAACGAATATAATCCTCAAATTTTAGAGAATTTGTAAAGAATATACACACGATTATTTTTGAATTACACGCACTTAAAGTTGAAGTAATTTATTACACTTATAATAATTTCACGACGTTTATAAGCTTTTATCGTTTTGATTTGTATCGTACAAATAACGGATTGAAAGTTCTTCGTCATTCATCCGTTATTCGAAATTTTACCGTATCTTCAAATAAATTTTGATTCTAAAATTAGCAGATAATATCGTGTTATACAAAATAGTAAATTGTGAATGTATTCCCAAGAAAACAAGCCACTATAAAATTGATTTAATTCTGTTTGTTCTATTCTTGGTTACTTCTGAAAAATATAATTATCTTTTAGTATTAATATTCAATTTCTTCCCAACTTAAATAATACATTTCTGACAATTTCACAAGAAAAAATCATCGATGCATTCGATATAAACTAAAATTGCGTTTCGCGTATTAAACTTATCCGAATAAATTTAACGCAAATACTTCAATGGACTGTTCGAAGTCATCGTGCGCGAAATTAAGAAGGAAGAGCGTAGGTAACAAACACGTCGGTGATTGTAAATACGAAAGGGCCCTCTCATGATCGGCTTATTCCCCTTAAATATCGATTACTCGTAATCTCGTAGGCGTAGCCGCGTCCGCAGTGACATGAATCTCCTCTAAATTTAAACCTGTAACACCTTACCGAAGAATCAAAGCGAGAAGAAAGTTTCTTGCCCCCGCAACGATCGGGCCTGCCCCGTAAAAGACATCTACCAGGTTAATTTCATTGATAAAAAAAAAATATTCCCTGGTCCGCCGTTACACAAATCCGATTTCAAGCTTCTTATTAAATTCGCGGCGGATTGAATTTTCCGCGCGCATCCGGAGAAACTTCTGGCCCGTCGGTTTCCCAAGTTCCTGCGAACGGTGCCCGCCCGACGTCGAACTTCGTAATAAAATAATTATTTTCGTACGACCTCCCCGCGCCAAGCAAGTCGCGCTTAGCGTCGCCCCGCGGTGCAAAAACTGCGACGAAGAACTTAATACCGCCGTAACTGGATTGTTCCCGGTTGCTGAAACTTATGTAAACAGGTGTACCACTGGGTCAGTCAAACATCGAGCCGCGTTCGCACTTGATTAAATTATGCAAATCGATCGGATCGTACGTGTCCGCGGGCTGGAATTTAAATTACGCCTGGAAACACCGGGGCTCGCAGTTTCGGTGCCTTGTGAAACTGCCTCCCGTTAATTTATTGGCCGATCGACCGTCGAACAATCACCCGTGGCTAGCCGTAGCGTTGTCTTGTAACGTTACGTGCCCGGGAAATTCTTGTTAATTAGCGACAAAGAGTTTATTATCTATTTTTTACCCGCGTCCGTTGACGTTTTAATGCTGTTACAAATTGTGTAATATCGGGGCATTTTTATTAAGCGCATACCGTGTACTGTAAGATTGCGTGCCGTGACCAGTGGGAAGCAGAATTCAGACCAGTCAAGTGTACGTTATAAATATGCATGATTTGGTGGAAAGTCTGTCAAGGAGATTCGAGGCTGTGACGGCCAATAAGGGGAAATGGACAAAGCGAACTACTTTACGCGAAAGATGAGATCCTACAAATTCTCTGAACGTCGTTTGTTGTACCAATATCGTTGGAATTGTCTCTGGTCGTCGTCTTTATCTATTATTGAATCACACTAGGATCAAAATACTTAATGGATATTATTAGGAAATAATTTGACAGACTACAGCCTGGAATTAAAAATAAAATTATTATTATTCGTAGTCTCGAACAAGCATTTGAAGATTTCAGAATTTATTTCTATAGTTCTAAATGTTCCATTGTTCTAGAGTTAAAATACACTATAAAATTACCAGCGACAAATTGATTAAAAAAGAGTCTTGATGCGGTACCAGAAGAATGTGATGTTGAAAGCTAAAAGTTTTACCTCGAATTCAATGTTTTAATACCGCGGAAAGTAAAATTACTTTCCTGTCAGGTTTGCTAAATCCTGGGAACAAAGTTTCGCGTTATTGCTAAGACCTTGTCCAATACTTTTTGGACACCTATCTTGACTACGTTTGGGAATACAAAAATTAAGTACTCAAATATTTCACAGCCATTCGAATACTACGAAAAAGTTTCCGATAGAACTATTTTGACTAGAATTAATTTCATCGACACAAGAGTGATATTTTGTCAGTATGTATCACTATGGAGTCGCGAAAGGCTAATTAAAAGGTGAGAATTTAGTCCCCCGATCACAGTTGAGTTGTCAACCACGTTTTTGGCAGGTGGATGAGTCGTACATCGGAAAACAGGGAAGAGGAGACGGATGTATCCAGCGTAAAAATGTCGTATCGTAGACAACGTCGTCGTCAAGATCATATTATTATGTACAGC
Source organism: Colletes gigas (assembly GCF_013123115.1). Lineage (NCBI taxonomy): Eukaryota > Metazoa > Arthropoda > Insecta > Hymenoptera > Colletidae > Colletes > Colletes gigas. The sequence goes on along the minus strand of NW_025106694.1, from coordinate 175,790 downwards.
GACGAGATACCTGCTGTTGGTATGCATGGGGAAGCCGATTGGCCGAGAGAAAACGCGCGTACGCACGCACGTACGGCGCAGCTGGTTTGTACGCGAGCTTGCACCGTAGTCAGGGCATATTTATGGATTAGCATACAATAGTGGTGTTTATTAGAGATTCTTCGAAGGTTCCCACCTTCGACGCCAGCTCCGTGCTTCTCCTCCGTTCCCCAGAACCATCACGCTCTCCCCCTGTAAGCTCCGAATCGAAAATCGAGCTCGGCCAGGCCCGATCGAGCCTCTTTCACGACTCGTTGCTCGGCTCCTCTTTACGTAACCGTGTTTGAGACCGTAGCGTTGACCTTGTTTTCGCTTTATACTTTTGCGAAACGGTCATCAATTTAATCTGTCCCCGTTGCTGCAATCCTCGGAGGAAAGTTTGATGATCTATCGAAGTATAATTTTATAATATTTCTAATATACAACGAATTTTTATTTTACACATTGTCAGACTCTAAACTAGAGTGGAGATCTAGACACCAATCAAACCCACACTCCTTTCGCTAGCCAACTTCTTGTGGGCAGTACCTTTCTTCGATACTCTATAGTATTGAGGATTGAGTCACAATTCCTTGATTTTGTATCACGTAAAAGTGAGCTTTTTTCGATTAGTTGTTGAGAATAGGGATCCTCACGTCACTTCATTGTGCGAGGGAATAAGATTTTTCGAAAGGTTCTGACCTACTAAAACTCTTCATTAATGGCGATTGCCACATCGTAAACCCATGATACGGGTTACCAAATGTACGATGCTGAAGCCTGAGTCCTAGCACCCCTCGGTAACGATGATCAACTTTACCTAAAACGAGGAATTTAGCACCGATTTGCCAATTGTGTCACCATCCACTCACTTGATACTGTTTACCTATAAGCGTACCTAAAATGCACACCAGGTGATTCACTAACATTTTATTAGCCATTCACTGAAATTCATCAACGCTATCCACATCAGTATACATATCAACACAATCATATAGACAAATCGAATCACAGTGGTAGATAAAAATGTTCCTGATCTTCATATCAACTGAACACAATTATGTAGAACGACACTAAATATCAAAGTATTTCCACAGGCAGTAGCAGGTAGCACCGTAAGCGTCGGTGACCGAAAAATGGCGGGAGGAATCGATTCTAGAGAGAGGCTCGGCGAGGACTGGCGAACCCGTTAGCCATAACGCTGCCCCGTGATTTTCCTCGAATCCAGGCTTAGCCAGAAGCGTATCCCGCGAGCTGCAGAGGCGACGGCGCAGAGGAGAGGACATCGTGTGAAGTCGCTGAAGAGAGGTCCAAAGAAAGCGGCTTCCTCGGAAGCGACTGGCAAGAAGGAACCGTGCGGTATTCCGAGACGAGAGATCCCGAAGAAAAGGGGGACCCATCGGGCCAGCCAGCCGTCTTGAATGCCCGTTTTGGTCAGCGGAGGTTCATTCGCATGCAACTTCGTCCACGGCTCTTACTTGGAAGTACGTGTGACCGCGTCGCAACCGGTACCAGTAGCCAGACGAAGGCGCAACGGCCCCTGTTCGCCGCGATCCGTTTCTTTATTTATTTCTTGCGCCGACGACAAGCTTCATTCAGTGCTTTCGAGCCGAATCGCGAGGACCAGGACCGGATCGGGTTCGAGACGAACGAGAGATCGTGCCCGCGATGAAGAAATTCGACGGTCCCTCTTGACCTCTTCGAATCCGACTCCCTGTGATTTTATTTTATCATTTTTGGTACTTAAATTGCGAATGTTTATGCATTTATGGGAAATTTCAATTCTCAAAAAGCTACAGAATCCTCTTAATATGCAGAAATATAAGAAATACTTAAAATAAGTCACGAATTATTATATTTAGGCGTCGAGACTCTACAAAACTTCTATTTTATTAGTTCTATTAATAAAAATATGAACTTGCACAAAGATCCGTTTTAATTAATAACACTTGTTGAAAAGATATACAAGAATTGAATTTATATACGTGTATAGCAAGCAAAAGCTTTTCATAGTGAATAGTTTTGCTGAAATATAAATTTTTAAGGACCATACTTCACGCCTTCAACCTGGAGTAACCCCTTCGTGTCGTGAGAAACAGGCGTGGATTGGTCGCGAGAAAAACCCCCGGGTAAAGGGAAAGCAGGATGACATAACGGACCTCGATAATTTCGGGATATCGAAAACCGGATCGGCGCGGATATCGTGTAAAGTTAGAGACACACTCTAAAGCGCTCAAAGGCTGGGAGGTTAAAAGGCCGAGCGGTAAATTATCTCGCGCATACCGTGCTCGAGTGAAATTAAAGCATGTGTAGATAATGAATCAGGGGGAAATGGATTTTAATGCGAATTTAATTGAAACGATCCGGTACTCGTGAGAAAACGCCATTCCGAGGACGCACGAAGCTTTTGCATGAAACAATATTTCTCTGTTCGGAGGATGATGATATAGTACTAACCATACATATGCATGCACTCCTAAAGATTATTAGACCGTCACTTATTCGGATGACTTTATTACTTGGGTAAGTACTTCAGCACTTTGGGAATAGAATAATAATACACTGTCCGGAACAGTCAGGGAATTGTGGTTCTGAACAACTTGGAAACACGAACCAGAGATTATGGGCAAACGGAAGTAGGTACTGTGTGCGTTTACTAATATTTCTAATAAGTATCTAAATTACAAAACAAGTTATGTTAGTCGGATTCCAGTTGGAGAACAGTTCACCATAGATCAGGCTACTATATTTTTAACAATTAAATTTAATACCACCTCTATTTCTATGACAAATTGCTAAACAGATATTTTTTATGAGAAAGGAACTTTCCCTGGCTCGTTTATTCCAGATTACCGTACAATTTATTGCAATTGAATAACATAGAAATACAGGGAATTGATCAAACATTTATGAAGAGTGGAGCAGAGAATTCGTCAAATTGTACACGGTTTTTGGGTAATTTAATTAATTACTCAGAAATTGATTGGAATTTCGAAATTGAACATTTATCCAAATGTGTGTAAATCCTTTTGAAAGGTACCTATAAAATTTTATAAGTTTATGTGAACTGCGTTCAATTAATGTTACAAACGAGTATCCCTCGTATCGTATTTAATATCAGTATAGATAATTTCTAACTATGTGTATATGGAGATAACAGTAATTTAATAAGTTGGTTGTATTGTATTTAATCTTGTTACGACTACCTGTTACAAAAAGTAACATGTCCAATGATTTTACCATTTTTGTCCGGTAATTAAGGATTTCGCACAATGCAGCAAGTTAACACTTTGACTGCTCACCCATATTTGGATGTCAGTATTTTCTATTATGAAACTAGAAAATTAATTCTCAAGTTGAGATGCTGACATTTGAATAAGATTTATGAACTTCAGCAAGGTTACAGAAGTAAGTGTTGAAACAAATTGTAGGTTATCTAGATCACAATGGTCTAAAATCAAAATTTCAGTCTTGCAGAGAATGGTACAGTTTTCATCTTGCAATGAACGCACAAGGAATCAATAAATAAGTCACTTCGATCACCTAGGTAGATCTAGTATTAAAACCTGTGAGTCTGAGTCCGTAACTTTGCTAATTATTCGAATTTCGAAATATGGTTTTAACCCAATATGCATGAAACAATTGTGAACTATGCAAACTGCCGCTAACCGTGAAAATACACCGCAAATCGCCTATAGTGCAACATAAGACCCATCTTGAAAGACAACCTGACAGTTCAAGCAAGAATCTTCTACGATATCTAAAACTGACAAGACTATACAACAGGCTATGACTTACCCAAGTCACTAATTAAACAACGGAATACAAAAAAAAAGTAACATAAATTGTAACGGAAAGTATTTTACTTTTTTTCAAACCGTGAAGTTGGTCGATGGGGAGCTCAATAATAGGCGTGAACAAAAACGGATCGACGATAAATAAAATGGCCCGTCTTCCTGCTGTACCTTCCCGCCAATCGATCATTAATTAACACACTAATAGCTGTGTATTAATAATTGAACGCATCGATGACGTGGCTCGAGCGCGCGTGGGCATGAATCGTGCGCTCGCGATCGCGCGCGAGCACGAGCTCGAGCAACGCCGGTGAATGTCGCTGTAACGGGTGTTCTAAATGTCAGCCACGTTCCACGACGACGAAATTACGCGCCGACATTTTTTCTAACTTTCAAAACCGTTCGACGCCTGCACGGCCGACTTTAAGGTCACTGGAGTAATTATACGTCGCCTGGCACGAAAGCCAGCGGCCACCGCGCGGGTCGTTCGATCGGACGCGCATCGATGTGCTCCGTAATAAGCGAAATCTAATTGTGCAACGCGATAGGCCGATAAACACGCTGCCGGAGCCGCCACGGTTTTTGCGTTGGACGAAGAATTTCATACCACGATTGCGTGATCGCCGCGGTACAAATCGATGATAATCGAGACTATTAACGTGTACAGTCTGTCGCAGAAGAGGGGTCCAGAAAATATTTGGTTGCGTAACAAGTCCACAGAATGTTCAAACGTGTCTCTAAACACAGCGTACACCTTATTAAGAAATTTGAAACGTCCTCGGGAAGTAATCGATCTTCGAACAAATTCCTCTAATTGATCGATAACGAACTACCGTGTGGCGATCTGGTATCACTTTGGTATGTTCAAGTTTGTGTTTTAGCAAATTATTAAAATGTTCAGGTGTTTTATATTACGTTAAATTATTTACTACGGAGGGTAAACTACTTTCTCGTCCACGTCTGTTATACCCTTTTCTAGTTTGGTCAAACCACTCTAAACTTGTACTTTCTCCATCCCTGGTGGGTTTCTTTGTTCGATTATAGCGATGTTGTTTATGGTCCTTGTCTTTCTTCCCGTGTATCCATACATGTATCCAAAATTCGTGGTTCCATTATTTTGACTATTCTTGTAAATTCAAAATTTTCAAGTATGCCAGTAGTTTTAAGCGTTTTGTATATTCTTTGTAACCACGTATTTATATCTGTATTTTGGATCAATCCTTTGGGGGATATCGGCACTACTTTTTTGCGTGGCAGACTGTGTATACCTGCACCAGCTGTTTTCAAGTGGTAGAAGGAACACGTTTGGAAAACAACAACTTGGACCAATAGGTCGGCGTAATGCACCTGCTCTCGATTACCCGAATCAAAACTTCTCCGTAAACGAAATGTAAACAGGGTATTACGCAAAACGAGTTTTAATACAAAGTAAGAACAGTAGGGCCTATATTTACTCGATTTAATCGTGATCAAGACAGATGGAACGAGTCAAGATCTCGAGAGAAAACGTACTACAGCCAAGTTAACTTACTAAATTGCGCGTATAGAATTTATTTATCGTACCAGTTTAAAATGGTCCAGTATTACAGAGAGTGTTATTTAAAATACTTCGTCTTCCACTTATGAAGAGGAAAGTAATTATACTGAATTGTTCTTTTATTTGTTCTTTATATGTACGTCTTGTTCCTATCAGAGTAGTAGCTTTTTTAGTGTATCACACATTTGATAACATAATTCGTTAAATTGATCTGAGATGGTATAAAAGATCTGTTTAATGATACGAATGTGCATTGTAGCATAGGTTAATTTACATTACACAACATTTTGCTCACAATGAACGAGAATGTAAATTATAATTACCAGCGTTATTTGAGAAAAGTGTTACTGGACTGGGTGACTTCAATGCCTGCGATGTCTGAACTGCTTTACATCTGCTGCCAATTTATAGTTAAAACAAACCTATGTGACAGGGGAGTATTTTAGACTAAGTTGATGTATAGGTTGTATCGTCAATGAAATATTCCAAATTTAAATGAAGTCTAAACGAAGGATGAATACAAAGAAACTGATTGAATCCATATCTTCTAGAATCCCGAACAAAAGTTTGGCTTAACAAATTAATTACGTAATTTACTTACTTTAATTTGTTTCTATTTTCATCCTCAGTTGTCATAAATACAGATATAATAAAAATTAAACTCATTTAAAAAACAAGGTACAATCCATAAGATCAAAATTACCCTCTTGACATCGCCCTTAAATCGTTGTAGAAATATTGTTCCAGTCATCCTGTACCAATCATGATAAATTATCGATTTCTTGTCGATAATTGTTAATGACACATCCGATCGCACAGAACCAATGAACATAAATAACTTCTTACAAATATGATAGGGCAAACGTCTCCGGCAGCAGCCGTTACAAATTCCCTTTTCGTGGTTCTGTTGTGAAAAATCTGTCCTTTTGCCGCGCGTCACAAGGCAACGACGAGCGTGAATGAGGCGTGCCTTAAGGCAACAGGCCAACGGGGCGATGGAATGCAGAGGTGAAATTAGTATCGCTGTCGCCACAAGCGCTCTCTCGCCGGTTACGAGCTGCAATTCTTTTTTTCTTCCTCTCGCGTTTATTTCTTTTAGCGGCTCCGACCAGGCAGCCCCTGCTCTCCCGACAGTTTCCAGTGAAACCGCCTGTGGAACGAAGAGGAACGAGAGGCGGCCGTTGAATTTATTCGTCGGAGAAAGAAAGGGAACTCCGAGCGTACCGCGCTTCGTACGTAGCATTTTAATTACCGCGCTCCGTCCCATTCCGCGCGCGTTCCGCCGCGGCGCGCATGCGCCGTCGCCTCCGTGCAACCGTAAAAATGCGCGTGCGCGTAAACTGGCTCCTTTTCTTGCGCCGGCGCGGTCGCGCCGATCCCACTCTTTCCTAGAAATCGTCGTTACGATCGACGAGAATCAACGAGAATCTCGATGGACACGATCCACTGCAGACTCTCGGCTGACAAATGGACTAACAAGGGAAACACACAGCTGATCATCGAAAATAAGTCGACGCATGTCCAAACGTTTCTGTCGTTGGGCCTTAGTATGCAAGATATAACGGTTCGAAGTTGCGAGCATTGCGTAGAGGCGCGTACAAGGCATCTGTTCCAAGGATCCAACGATCATATTCTACTTTTTAAAATTAATTTCCCTAACACATATGTAAAGATTCAGTAACTTGAAAGAAAATTCCCAGATTAAACAATGTAATTTGTAGATACACGTTAGAATTCAGTGTTCGTACCACAGACGAGGTATAAAGCGTTGTAAAAGTCATTCCACGTCCATGTTTCCAGAATATATGCAGAGAAAGTCAAAATTTCGTGTGAAGTTTTTCTTCTTGGCCACGAACAGTGACAGGTGTCGTCAAAGTTCGTCGTTGCGGAGTTCCAGGAGCGTGTTTGTCGAGTTACGTTGAGAACGCGTCAATATTGACGTTGCTCTCGGAATACACGCACTCTACGGGTGTCCTCTCGTGTCTCGATGGATCTCGGCTATTAGCGAAAGCTGCGGATCCATGGAAACACAGACAAGGGTCACGAGGACTGTATCGATGACCTAAGGAACGCGAAAAGGACCTCGGGTTTCACGAGCCCAAAGGATCGAAGGCGAACTGTTAAAGTGCTAGACAAACAGAGAAGGACGAAAGGGGGTGAGTTCTCAAGGGAGACATCGATGGATACGCGACGACGTATTTCCCGAAGTGTGGTCGAAAGGGCACCTTTGAGAATAGGAGATCTGGCATGTGACGCGTCCTGTTGCGTCAATTTACGTTCGACTGTTTGAACCATGGTTCACGGGGTCTGGAGACTCGCCTACTCTGTTGACGTTCAACGCACACCGCTTACAGGATTTACCTGTCCCGGGGAGCTGCTTCTAAGAGAGCGATACGTATTCCGATTGTGCACGGCCAAAGATCGTGGACTGCGTCGTAAAATGGGACACGGAGCAATTGTCGTTTGTGCTAATAGATTGTAGGATGCATTTGTAATCGATTGCCCCCTGGATTAGTAGCCATGTTAGTCAATGATAGAAATCATAAAATCATGGAAACTTATACTCGATCTTGAATCTACCATGAGATTATCGAAGCTTCAATTTTTGGGCCCCCAAGAGCTCCTCATTTGTTGATCCTTGTGATTTCACTATTAGAATAAATGTCTCGATAACTGCCCCCCTATAAGTACCATTTTATTTATTTAACTTAATAAAAAACTAACGTCTAAAGAATCGTGTGCAAAACAAAATTTTAATATTAAATAAGGATTTTGAATGACGTAACAGTGTGATCCGGTATTAGGATTGCTATTTTTCATTTAATTCAATTTAAATTTTGTTCTCGGTGACGGAAACCGGCAGTTTAATAATACAGAATCGTTATCAGCAATTTAATAAAGAATCGTCTGATTGCAAGTTTTAAGCGACGCAACAGAATCGTAACATTCCTCCAAAGGTTGTCACACGCGTAAAAACGAATAGAAAAGCTGTAATAAATATACATTTAGAAGTCACCCGTTGTAGAGGCGTAAGAAGTTTTGAATTTGCATTCACGACTAGGCGTTACTATGTAGAATCGCGCAAATGTTTAAAGATTTCTGGCCGTTCCCTTATTTGCCAACGGCACATTTCAATTCGTTGTTTCAATTCCCGCAGCGAGGAAATTGCTGTGCGTACGCCGTATATAATAAGCCATTACTTGATAAGTACCTGACAAGCGTGCAATATAGTTCCCTATTTTGTTACTAGCTCTCTCTCCAAAATAGTTCATAACTTCGGTCAATATACCTATTTGCTTTTTTTCAGGATCATTTCATACAGCTTCGAACTTCGATTGCACATCCTGTATATTCATATATGGAAACGAGACGTAGCAGACTTGCGAATGCATTCAAATAAATCAACGAGAAATAATTGTCAGATCCAACGCGTTAAATATATAATGTATTTATATTGGACAATAATATAATATATGCTCTGAAGAATCTTCGAATACAATAAGAGAAAGGAACTCATGGGAAATGTAAATTTTTTCTATTCCCGTGAATAGAATTCCTCTTAGAGACAATATAGATTATGTTATTACACAACTATTAAATTAAATAAAATTTCAAACACTTCTGACTGTCATACTTGGATCTGTACACGAGGATCACCAAACGTAGAAGTTTCTTAAAATTTCTGGGTACCATAAACACAGATATGCTGGAAGGCTTTTTAGCTACCGAGGATCAGAATAACAATGATTATACACAAACATTATCGAATTTTTAAACCTGTCAAATGCCATGCATGCCTCTTTAGGCTTGAATTACTTTGTTTCCAATAAATAAAAACTCTAACTCTATGAATCTTAAAGAGTTTTATGTCCTGACATTTGTCAGTGAGCAACGTGGCATTAACTGACACGATCCTGATGACTCAAACGCTTCGAAGGGTAATTTATATAGAAAATAATACAGTAATTAATGAAAAGAAAAAATGTCAACACGTCATAACGTGATATCTACGACTGGAACGATATGGCAACGCGACATTTAAGTTTTTACGATACAAACGTCGCGATAATCAATGTCACGAAGTCGTGACTTTATATCACGCGAAAACGGATTTTTATGACAAGACCCGTATACTTTGCTTTTAAGAAATTTAAAATTTCCGTTACACGTTCCACATTTTACGTACTTGGTAAGAAGATTGAGAGCTTTTAAAAAATTGAATATTCCGTAATCACGCGAAGAATGATTACATCAGACAAATTGTCCCACAGTTTCCTAGCGGATGCGTTTGTACTTGGAATATCTTGTCTTATTTGAAAGCGATTAAGAGATCGTTTTCGCTTGTTAACACGGTTCTTCCTGTGCTGTGTGTTGCTCCTTTTCTATCCATACATAATCAGTTCATATATCAGCTTCATAAAATACCACTGCCAACGTGACTTCGTCAAACAATTAATATTTAGAAAATTTTATACGAATAAAATATTTCAATAAATATTATTGCTACTTTTACAGTAGAGTCTTCAAACATGGTAAAACATTTATCATACCTACATGATTTGTAAAATTATCATAAATTGTCTAATAACTCGTACGTCTATGTCAGTACATAAAAGATGATAGCCGAGGATCTTGGAAAAATTTACTGACTCTGTTTCCATTATTCGTTGTATCAAAATCAGACCACTATTGTTCAATGAGAATGTTCATTTTGCATTTAAAAATTCTTGAACTTTTGTCTTTGTTTCTATCAGTATTTTTTTTTGTTTGTTACTTCGAACTTGCTACCTATAACTGGAAGCCTATATACCACGTACAATAAGTATTACAAAAAAGGAATGCAAGCATATAATGTCGACTAATTCAAAATCATGCAATTTGTCAAAAATAACTACATACTCTGATTTCTGAATGATCATAGAACATGTAGTAAAAACAAACGTTGAACATTTTTTTCAGAGACAATAATTGACAATTTCGATGACCCCCTTCGATGAGCCAGCGAACCCTAGAGAGGGATTACTGTAACCGATCAAATAAACCCAGTCACGATGAAGTGTTTGTAGACTCAGTCAGTCAAGTAATAGTTTCAATCATCTATTAATATTCTACTTCGAACTATATGACAGGTCCTACATTTTGTTGTGGATTGTACGCCAGGACACCCGGCCGATTTTTTCGCCGAAACCGTACGAAGGAGCGATAACGCGAAAAACGCCCCCATCCCTAAATTACATCGTCGACGTGAACGTATCATTCTGGCGTCGATGTTTTTCTAATTTTCGTAGATCCGTATCTACGGAATCGGCAATCGACGGGGGAGAGGCCGAGGAACGGCCGCGCGGCGAACACGTCGGGCTACGTAGCCGGGACTCCGGGAGAGAAATTTCTCTGCGTCGTTGCCCATTATCGTATCGAGTATCGACCGCACGCCGCAATTTCTGCCCAACGGGTCACGTCCAGCCGCGAAATCGGTATGCGGAAGAGAAAATATCGATGATTATCGCGATGCGGACGGTCGCCGTCGGTGCCCCGACGCGAACCTAATCCCCCGACACCGCCATGGGTAACGGTGAACGCCGGATTGTGTTTCGGGTTTGCTCGTTCTTTCGGTGCCCCGTTGGCGATAGACGCCGCGAGCTAGACGCTACAACGGATAACTGAATTCGTGGAGAACGCGACCGGTGATTAATGCGTGTCCCTAGGCGATGCTTGGCGACTTACACGTTTAAACGCGCGCTCGCCTCGATCTTCCACATCGCGTAGCGCATCATCGTTATCGGGACGCGTGACGTTAATTGCCCGACGTTCGACTGGAAACGACGATCCCGGCCGATATTTACTGCGCTCCGGAGCAAATAGACTCCGGTCGAAATTTGAAATTGAAATTACCCCCGCCGATAACGATACCGCCGTACCTCCGTTCTTTTATTGTAAGCACCTTTTCTTGTTCTGCCCTGTCGGATACGTCGACGCGTCCGTAAGTCACTTTCGTTTTCCCCGTCAGTTCCATGGACGTCGACCGGCACGCTTAGGTTCGACAGGATGAAACACTGTTGCGCACTAGATTGTAAATGACGTAAAATAATTATGTACCGAGCATCGATGTACGAGCCATGCGATGCAGTGACTACTAATGCAGGAAACTGTGCGTTCCTCGTGGATTCACTTTGAAAACATGGTTCAAATTGGTTCGATGTTAGACTCAAATGGTTAGTTCAGTTATTTCTATACATGACAATAGTATTATACGACATCCTACTAGCGTTACTCTATACACATATACTCCACACTACTATTTTGAAAATTTTGCACGTTTTGCATTAGACTTATTTTATATCACGATACTACTCCGTATTCAGTCATTTAATCATGTTGTAACTATTTATATTAACCCTTATAAACTTTTATGCACCCAGTTCGAACACAATTCTTCCCACTTTTTTCACAGCAACAACTACCTATTCATATCCTGTTCTCACTCGTTTAAAAATCGTCTAAAACCTCCGAGCTGATTAAAATAATTATTGTGATAGAGTATTCTATAAGAAGAAATTAAATTTGTACGAGACAACGAACAAAGCAGAAATTGCGTTGCAATATGCAACATGCAATGGAGGCCATGCTGCTTTACGCTACTTGGGAACCATATTTCGCTCTGTCACCCTGCGCTCAATGTCCGTCTGGTCGTAATGGGAACCACCAAATGATAGTAGTTTCGTTAATATGCGAGACAATAATAGGCGCGGTATAACATCAACAATTTTAATGACATATGTTACAATGTATGGGCCTTATTGTAGGCGCTCTTCGAGAAGGTATATAAATTCTACAAATAAATAAGCGAAACAGTGTAATAACAATATGTCACGAAAGTGGACAAATTCACTATGTCGCGAAATATTCATTTTAAAGATTCGTTCAGTTCACAAAAGGGAGCAATTAAAAATTTTTTCTGCTGTACCATTTGAGTGTAAACTATTACCAAAATCGGTTTAGGACCACCTTGATTTAAGGTGTAAAAATAAATATAATAATACACTGTGCACTGTGCCAATTTGGAAAATCTTTCCCAAGGCCGAACCTTCGAGCGGAATGCGTAAGCGCAGAAGCAGATACGTGACCAGCAATAAATTATAATATAATTGCGTTTCTCGCAAACGAACGGCGAATGGGAAAGAAAAAATTGTTTCCTGCGCGCAGTCGCATGTGCGTGGGCCACCCAGGTCTCACCCGGTACGTTTCAAGAATGCCCCAGCCCCTGGTGTACTCATTATCCGGTGATCACTGCCATGTAATTAATTGACCGATCGACCCTCTTCGTTGCGAGAGATAAGGGAAATGAATGTGCCCGGAAATTGTCCCGCGAACGGATGATAGAAAAGAAAAAGAAAAAATACGATATCGAGAGCAAGCTTGTTGGTACACCCGAGCGTAATCCTTGCTGCGTGAGTTTGTCATTAAAGGTTAGGCGTGCATTGAACGCAGGGTGACACAGCACGGTATGATCCCCGGGTAGCGTAGAGTAGCGTACTTTGCATTGCAATTGAAATAGATCGCAATGGGTTGAAACTTTACTATGACGTAGTTTATGTTATCCTGTTAAAAAATCCTTGTGCACACGAGGTCCAAAAATGTTTTCGAGATATGCGGGGTCAAATGTTGAAGATATGTAGTAAGTGCATCTAGTTATTGTGTAAACTTTACCAGTGGTAAAACATTTTCAACATATGACCCATAATATCTGGAGAACCAGGACCTCGTGCACGTGAGAACCTTTGATCAGGACATCATGAACTATTTCGTAGTTAAATTTTAACCGATTCGAGTGGGATCTATTTTCCACAGGGTTTGTGCAAGGTTATGTTTGTAATCTTATTATATATTGTATTGCAGTAATTGTATAATTCCATTAAAAGAAATATCAATGACTTTGAAGTACCATAAAAGAATGATCTTGGAAAAAATTTCTTTCTATCCTTACATGCACCCCTTAAAATAGTGTAACCTGAGCTTAATGGGTTTCTTCATACGAACACAAATAACGATGATATTTTCAGCGTGGCCGAACCAGTATATTTGGATCTAAACGAATTTATTTATATAGAGTCTGGGGCATCTCTTTCTTGTTTGCTTCAATATTTGTATTTATAGCTTAGTCTACACAAGCTTTAAATTAAATGTTATCTATCCTATATATTAGCAGATTTTTATTTAGCTCGTGCATGTTTAATCTGAATGTTGGAAAACAATTTTATTTCGCCCAATTTTACTTTTTTCGTTCCACCCAAATGTTCATGCTCTTCGGGCCAAGAAGATTATAGGTTTCTAGACTGAATACTTCTGAGTGCTATGGCGCTGAACCGACACGCACTGTTCTACGGTCGGCGTGTTTTGCTTTGTCTTGTTTGGTCCGTGAATAAAATGTGAAAGAATCAGTATGAAGTATTCAGTAAATTCAGTATTAGTAAAAAACAAAAACGAATTTTAAAGAAAAATCGACAGGGGGTAGGTGACTAAATTTTTAATCGAATTATTGTATTTTCTGGAAAAGACCTACTATAAGGTTGCAAAGTTGATTAACATTTTCATTCAAATTTTTACTATTATACTGTGTCTACTATTACCCCAGACCCAACAAAAGTGCCATCATTTGGTGGTTCATTACAAGAGGTTCAAACAAGTAAAATAGAAGTTTTTGTTAATCACTGATTTCTCTATAATTTTCTCAAAAGCAATTCCAAATAAAATATACCATTACTCTAGAGTCTCCCTCTACTAATAATAGTCTAATAAAATGTACATTAAAGTAAAATCACAAGCTATGTTTCCGTAGAAAACTATAACGCTCGCAAGAAGTGCTTGATACCCGCGTATTACAATTAAAATTTCTCAAAGATAAAAGAAGCAACTGATATTTTAAATCCAATTACACGTACACAATCATTCGTAATTAGAATCGAACTATTTACAAAAAATTCGTAAAGGCATGGTAGGAGCAATTATAAAATATGACGTTTGCTTTGACGAGTTTTACTAATAGCAGCAATTAATATAGTTCTTGATCGCTACTTCGGATTGATACAGTTCTCGATCTTCTTGCGGGCAACGAGCAGCAATAACAGTAAGATCAAATGAATCTTCGCAATGCCGAGTACGCCGAACGATCGATCTCCGGAAACGACGTAGCCCGACGTTCCTACACGACCACTATAAGCAAGATCCGTCTTTCGTCGATCTTCATTGACCGTCCGCACGAAAAACCAGGGCGATCGAACGACCGATGTCAGCAACACGAAAAATTAATCGGCCCTTTCCAGGGTGGCTGTCCCTCGACATTCCACCTCGTTCGCCATGTCGTACGTCTTCACTCCACCCCTCTCTTTCTTCCACCCTGTGCCCGTCGTTGTCGTTCACCGTGTTCGCAAGAACCTTCGAAACGCCCGAGACGATTGCTGCCTGAAGAAACAGCTAATTAATGATTAGCGCGCCGCATCGAAAATAGCCGCGGTTTCTTCGCGACGCCGGGACTGCGACCGTCGGACAAGAAAGAAGTGGAAGAGGGACACTGGTACCCGATATCTTTTACGTCGAAACGATTGGGATCCTTCTTCGTGACTATCCACTGTTCGTTCGGTTGTGGATGTCGTAAATGTTCCGCTGAATCAGGGTTCTGGTTTGTTTCGATGAAAGATCTTTTTATTAATTGCATTCTTTGGAAGCTCGAGATATTAAAAGTAGACTCTTAACGTTCACGAAGAGTTTTAATAGGTATTGAATTTTAAAAAGAAATTGAAACCAAAATTGTAGATATTTGTCTAATCTTTACTGTGATAGTGGTTGAGAAACATACTCTGTCTAATAACATATTAATATTTATGGATGACAAAACAAGTTTAGTATTTTGAAAAGAACCCACATGAGGATCGATAACTTAATTAAAACCATTGGTCTTTCACTTACGAGAAATTAAATATTTCTAAGCTTCGAAATGCCTAATCAACAACGTACGTATTTGATAACTATCGTACAACGTAAAAAATTGCTCGTTATCATCTACTGAAAAAACAAAAGAAGGAAGTTCAACTTTTGTTCCCGATGAATCATCCTGAATACTTAACATCCTGCTTTCAGCGACTAGAATTCGTAACCTTATTGCATGCAGTTGAGTTTCTTTTAACGTTAGAGTAAATTGGGTGCGCAATTACCTTATCCAGAATCAACTTCACGGCGATGGAATCATGGATCGAGCAGGAAATGTTGGACATCGCGTTTCCTGATACCAGATTAGTTTTTGACAAGTACACGCCACAGCTGCACGACCAGTCAGAATATTTCCGTGCAGTCAAAGTGCCATCTCTCGAATTACTGTTATTGGCCGATACCAACACGGCCGCGCGTATACTTAGACGTCAATACACGGATCCTGATACCCGTTTCTAAAGATATTTTACGATCAGCGTCATCTATTTTCAAGATCTGTCATCCGTGGCGATCAAACGTCCGCGCTGGTTTATGGAAGCGGTGCTATCTTTGCGGATATCACTTCGGGCTATAAAGTCGTCTCACAATTACGAGGCGTCTGACAGGTGTATAGTGCGAGGAGGAACGTTGAAAGGTTTGTTGGTGCAGGACAAGAGGCAGAAACGAAGGAGTAGCGAAAAACGAGAAGCAGGAAGGAAAGGGAACGGGTGATGGAGGTCCATGGAGAAAATGAGAAACACACGGTTGTACGCGCTACTGGGAAGAGTCGCATCTCTCGCGGAAACTATGACTCCTTCCTATGCACCAAGAGTATTCTGATAAGAAAATATCCCTAAAAATAATCTGGTTCCTGAAACAGCAACGCCAGATTCCTTGTCGTTTTTGAAGAGAAGAAGTTTATTCATTGTTTGGTCAATCTTGTCATTTCTACTTTTTGCCAGAAGAATAAATAAATACTTGACATTGGCTGATATTAAGATCTTCATAAAGTGGATTTCGTCGATTTTGAACGTGGTTCATTTTTAGTAATAATGTTCTCTAGAAACTATCGATTTATGGAAAATGCTTGTTTTAATATCGTAACCGAAAAAGGGCAACCCCTTTAAAATACGATCGAGAGAAACCGATAGAGGGAAAGCCACGAAAAGGGTCGAGAAGGAGAGAGACAGGGAGAGAGAAAATCAGAGAGAGCATGCAAGAGAAGAGGTCGGCGACCCGTACGGAAATAGGATCAAAACCTTAGATAAACGTAACTTTTCCTCCGAGGGGAGTTGGGGTGGGACGGGGTGGGCTGGTTTCGACTCATTCGGCGCGTTTGGAAATTCGCCAAAGAAATCCAGGAACGGCGCGCGGCGTCGCACAGTGGGCCAAATATCAAATCTAGCGACAAATAATTCAAATTAAACCAATTAATGAGGATTAATTGCAGATCATTGCAATTAATTTTACGCCTGTAGTACATGGCGAAGAAATGAATGCAAGTTATTCGAAAGACTTTCCTTCGCGACGGTCTTTATTAGTCATTAGGTACTCTTCAATTAGATCTACACACGAAAACAAGCTAAGATAAACTAGACAAATAGCAGAAAGAAATATGACAAATATATAATTATTTGATTTATGCAACCCTCCATTAGTTGATTCCCACTTACCAATTTGGTAAGAATCAACATTAAGTAAAATAATTCAGTTGAAATTGAGAGTCCACTTAAGGGTTAAATCTGTGCATATCTCCACCAAATGATTCCAAAGTAAATAGAAAAATATTACCAATTTTGCTCTAAGAAAATCTGGAACTCTCTCTGCGCCAAGGCATTTGTTATTAAGTAGTCCACCGACTACTCGAGAGGCACGTGAAATAAAAATTGACCCATTCCAAGAAAATTCAATTTTTAAAATTATCCGTCGCAAGAATTACTCTACTTGGGCCACTATAAATCGTACGGCGATTTTCCTCGCGGCTCGCCACGATGCTCCGGTGCTTCTCGATCCATTAGCACGAATTGCGGTGCCGGGTAAGGTAATTGGACAGCTTCGAGGAATAATAATACACGATATGTATCACGGGGCTAAAGCTCGGGTAAACGTAACGGCGTAGGATGAGAAGGCACGATCGACTTTATGCACTCCGGGCCCAGAGAGACTTCGTTAGACCGTCGCGATCCCCGATGGACGGTCGGAGAGCGCGCGTCGTTTTGTTGCTCGGTCCTCGTCGCTGACGATCTAGGCGCCGCGAGCTGCGCTCTTTTAAATAGTGATTATCGTTTAATGCCGAGGCATTACGCGAGCCGCATAAAAGAGCACGCATAATCACCGTGGGTCGCGTGCTCCCGTCCCGGACGACGTTAATGGAGCTTGCTGGAGACACGGCTTAACCCACTTACGTCAGCCATTTTCAAGAGAACGGATCCTCCACGAAATACACGCATTAGTATTTTGATAAATTTATTAAGCTCGGGAGGAGTTGCTCTAATTTTGGTCGCTTAAATAGCACACAACTTCAAATTCCTTTATTACAGTCCTTCCTGCTTATACGGTACGGGGTTTTCACTAATTCGGTCAATTTTGTTGTAAGTACGTTTATAGACTGTGGCGATTTGCAGGAAGAAAGAAAAGGAAAGCAGAGAACTTGATACTCTCTCGAGGAGTATATGCATAGTGTATATGTATATGTATAGGAATAGGTGGTCAGTCGAGTACTCGTGAGACAGAAAAGTTGAGCGTAGCTCTCTAGTTGCAAGTACAGCAAGTATCACCATAAGACCAATAAGAAATTAAAGGAGGTGATACAAAATGGTCATCTTTGGTAAACTTTGTTCATCTATGTCAACAATATAATTCTTTTAATAAATCATTTCATTGAATACGATAAAATTTAAAACATACTGTAATTTAAATAACAAAATTTAGTTTCAAAATACTGATAACAAAAAAATAAACAAACGCACCCGAGTTAACCCTTTCGTTCGTACATACGTTAGCGACTGTTAATCGGTGTGTGCGTTATAATTTCGTTGAGCAGTGTATGTGGAACACTCTCATCCGTTCGAAAGTCATCTCTCAAAGGAGTACAAGACCGAGGAGAGCGGCGGCGTATCAAGCAGGTTGCACGGTAGCCCCTTATCGCGTAGTTGGTATCTCGTTGTAGGTTGGAGATGCTCCGCGGGTAATCTACATCGTCCAGGAAGGAGAGCCGGCGCACGGTTCCGTGTACTACAGAAGTAGAAAGTCTTTCTCGTTCGATGACCCGCCACCTTCTGTCCAGGAAGACCCCGGCGCCGTGGGGTGGGATACCGTAGTTCCTCGTGTAATATAGAAGTCGAAGAACGACCGTGGCCACCGGTGTTTATTCAGGAAGAGTTCTACTGCTCGTAGATAACTGTGTCCACGGACAGTAACGAAGTCCATACGTTTCGCTGGTGCCACTCGGCTCTATCCGTGTCCGCTTCTTCGCGACCGAGGATTTGCATGAACGAGGCCGTGTGTACGCGAGACGTTCTCATCAGACGTCCGGAATTGATGGAAACTATATTTGGATGCCGGGGAATAAATTGTAATCACGAGCACGCCGTGGAACGGATCGCGGAAGGTCGTTCCATATGGGACGCGGACGACGTTTATGTGGCATTCTAAACTATGAGATTTACGAGACGACATGCGCGAGAAATCTTACGGAAATCGGACGGAATGTTT
Source organism: Colletes gigas (assembly GCF_013123115.1). Lineage (NCBI taxonomy): Eukaryota > Metazoa > Arthropoda > Insecta > Hymenoptera > Colletidae > Colletes > Colletes gigas. The sequence continues at coordinate 156,764 of NW_025106694.1, read as the reverse complement.
TGAATGGTTTCCTACGGCGCCCTTCGAAGATGCGCGCCTCCTAGGGGGTTGGTTCACGCGTGTCGATGTCAACCATGTCTTTGAACAGCTTTGGACAAAGGGGGTGAATTATTCTTCGATCACAAAAGTTGGGTTTGCGATGTCCGACACGATCGAGTTAAAACATTTCTTTCGTTAGCTTGCACCCTTATCGTCGAAGCATTTGAAACCCTATGTCTACGCTCAGTATTGCTTAACTTAGGGTGTCTAGACGTCTCGATTTTTCAGTATTTATCTCTATCTTTGGCTGGATGCCCCAATGACTCCAAGATGTACAGTATTGATTAGACTGCGAATTTTTATGCATTTATGGGAAATTTTCAAAAAACTACGGAATGCAATTTGTAACATTATTCGGTAATGTGAAAAGAACCACGAGGCTGAATTTATTGCTTGGCTTCCGATTTATTTTGTGTGTGTCTCTGTAAAATGAACTACAATTATTTAAAACTGAGAACCGGAGCCACATTCCTCTCTACGTTGTACTAAAAGCTTAAAAAGGTTAAGAAGCTTTGCTTTGGAGTATAGTATAATATAGTTCCGTTTCACAGAGTTGCCATGTAACGTGGCACAAATTAACCAGGTTATCTTCCACAACACGGTTCCGATATAGCGCGGTACAAATTAATTGCGATATAGTTGGGTTATCTCTATAATGTAACGCGTGTACCTTTCGAACATAGATGGTTTTAACGACGTGAGGCTAACAAACGAAGTACGCTCGTTTCATCGACGACGTTCGCCTTCTGGGCTCTTTCCTGCGAGAAGGGTATTTGCATAAACGGGAGGTTACGCGAAGGCTCGCTTATGATAAATGAATGCGAGCCACTCTTGTATTCCTAGAAACACACCGTGTGGAAAGTTTGTTAGTGAATTCACCGCAGGGCCGCGCGATAGAAATTCCGCGTTTCCCGCGTAATCCTCGCCTCCGAACAAAACACATTTGTGCAACGTGCAGAAGAGAGGATCGGTGTTAATTTTCTACGCGACGCGGCAATGCAAATTTGCCGTGCACTTCTTTTCTCTCGTGAAATTAACGGCGATACTCCGGCAGGCGAATCGGTGGAATGTTTTCCTCCGCGAGAGTCTGTTTTCAGGTAGCCCCGGAATAGGAATTGAATGGAAAACGACGATCGATCTTCGGATGCTCGGGTAGTATCTTGTGCAATTGGCAAGGAGAAATCAATTTGGCTACCATAAAATAGAGGAAAACTATTTACATTTGCGTAGAAATTACGACGCAATTGTAAAATTTTGTCGACGGACCGGTAAATTCGACTGTTACGCTGCTAATTTAGCCGAAAGTTTCTTCTTGTGAGCAACGACTGGATAAATGAATACGATTCTTTAACAATTTTTAGGTCTGTTTTAGTTAATAATAGCGAATATTACTGTAATAGTGGAAAGATCTCTTCAAGATTTATTCAACGCCTTTTTCGACATGCTGCAAGTTTAAACAGAAATAAATATTATCTCTGAACGAAGAATAATATTTCTAGGTGCAATCAGTTGCTATCCGTTTTTAATAAATTTGTATAATCGAATAATAAGGCGTCTCAAATTGTATGTATTTTTATAAAATATGTATAAAAAAAATCTATTGTTTAAGGTACCTTCTTGAGTTAATACATTACTTCTGAAATAAAATATTTGTTCTCTGTAAGTGACCTCCAGGGACCATGAATAATCCTGAGCTATAAATATTTGTAAACGTTTTAAAATGAAGTAATTCTAATTCTAATTAAAATTCCATTTACCCAAACAGTTTATTTTTGAACTGGTTAAATTAATTTAATGTTAATATTGTTTCGCGCTTGTATTCGATAAAATAAAAGATACGTAAGATAATATTAAATCGTTATAGTGCAACCAACGTGATTCCTGCTACCCGCTAATTAATTCTCGGATGAAAATGAAATTCGAAGAAACCGCTGCGGCCGACTTCGAAGAAGTTGCGATAACGAATTCTTCGAACATGACCAATCATCGTTCCTCTATCAAAAGTTCCATCGAAACAGTCAAAGGTTTCCTGGTGGAACTTTCCTGCCCATTACCATTACAAACGTCTCGTGCCGTTAGAGGAAGCTACTTGAGATACGTCTGGCAATCGACGTACCTGCCACCGAACACCAGTCAAACGACATCGGTCAGAGGAAAAGAAGAGACAAGAAGATTTCACGGAGAGGAAGCTGCCAGACAGAGACGCGAGATCTTCGAGTCGAATGATCGATAGCCGCGGCATCGATCGAGAAGGTCATCGATCACCCACGATCTCGCGTCATCCGACTGAAGCATCGATAGCTGCAGCCTCGCTTCCGGTACCTTGATGGCGAATGGAGATTCTCGCCAGAGAGAACGAATAGGCCACTTATTTTCACACCCGAGAAACGACAGTGAATTTGGCCTAGTCGAAGTGTGTATAATTTAATGGACTCATTAATTATGTCTACCTACACCTCGCAGCCTCAGTTTGCTCTACTTGGAAACTTCCTCACGGAAACTTCTTGCTTGTATGTTTCCATTACCAACAAAGTATGCACACAACTATCATTAATTTTGGAGAAGCAGAATCTTCACGGTTCCTATATTTACTCCTTTGGGGTCATTTGCAAATTACATCACTCTAAATTTCTTCGATTTTTACTTTCTTTCGTCCCATTTGTTGTTACGTTTGAAAACTCTCAATTTATTATTTTTAAAGAAAGATAGACTTCTTTGTTTTAAAAGGAATGCAATTTAATTCATTCTCACATTAAAGATACTCAAGCTTTTGAATCATTATTATCGATGGAAAAATTTTATTTACAAGTTTGCAGAGAGATGCAAAAGCGAAACCTCCAACATTTTTTAGGTTCTCTACGTCAGAGCGTTCGAACAACTTTTTACGCTGACACGAAACATTGCTCGATTTCTCAAGTCGATTTTTCAACGATTTGAAAGGTGCAACGCATTCAGAAAGGCTCGCATAGTCTCCGCGGGCTGAAGCTAATCGCTGGACGTACGAGCAAAATGAATGGCCGTGACTACGAAGGAAATGTGAAATAGTTACGTTGTCAATTATACCGAGCTGTTCTCTGATCCGGACCATTTGTTCGTAAATACCTGCGAGTCGAATATCGTAAACAACCTATGCTCTATTAGCTGGCATACTATTTTCACTCGATTATACCGATTGTAATCTAATGGGATATCATAACTCGTTTTATCAACAAAAAAGCTAAATTTTCGTAAAACTTCACCATTCAAACTAGAAAACGTTGAACGTAGATGTGTAATACTTTATGATCGAGAATTTATGTTTCCTAAATCACTTATATGTATATAAAATTTTACAATTTGTCATGAACTATACAGGGTGCTAAATAACTCACAACTTCAATCGTTCTGACCAACGAATACAAATCATTGAATCAAACTATTTGTTACTACTCAAGAGTCAGCGGGAGACGATACGTCTCCATCGACGTTCCACTTCCTCGTAGCACCGTTAATTTCACGAATTTTCTAATAAAATTTAAGCTATACACTGTTGAATGTACACAGTTTCAGGAAATACAAAGAAAAAAATCGATTCTTTTGACTTGATGGAACAGGGACGCCCTCAACGCGAAGTAGAAACTCTGATATTGCTTGTACAAATTGTTAACCCCTGTTTTCCCGTAGCAATCAAAATCGTGCCGTGTTCTTTGGTAAAAATTCGTCGATCCAGTGGCGATATTAATGTCGCAGGTTGGTCAATCCGGTCCTCGATGTTCGCGGTGTCGCGGGATTCTGCGAAACAAAACGGAAACTGATACGCTAGAAGGAAGGTGGTGCAATATCTGCAGCTGACCCACTTTATCCTACCCCGGCGTATATCGGTGAAGAAACGTCGGAATGCTACCAATGCTACGGGGACTTTCACTCGGAAGGCTCGTTCCTGGTTCACAGCCGGGACCGGCAAGGCGATCGATTGTTTTCGAAAGGTCGTCGCCCGGTCCTCTATTAACGGGTTCCCATTAGTAGGTTCCTCTCTTTCAGAACTGCCTAAAGGTCACCACGGGAATTGTTCGTTTAATAATTTTCAAAATATCGCCATTAAATGGAGTCTCCGGCGGAACTGGTGATTGGAAGTCCGAGAACGGATGGAAAACATTTACGTTTCATTATGCACTCTGTCGCGGCCAATTAGCGCGAACCAGCAACGTAAAATAAAAACTGAGGGAAAAGAATTTTTCTCGGTCCTTCGTTTCCTGCCAATTCACGAGCGGGAACGATTTTAATAGGTCATTGATCTGCAAGCGAATTTAATTTGACTTTTGTTATGGTATTCCAAAGTCGATCTTTTAACTTGAGAAACGAGTCCATCGCAGATGTGGTATCTCTATCCCTCTTTTTACCGTGAACGTACATTTTGGAAACAAGGTGACCAATTACTGAAACGGACGGTTTAAAGCGCAGAAAATACAAAAGTCGTTGTATAATGCATAATAACGCAGGATCAGTGATCAAAAATAGCTCAGCGTTTCTTGCTGTTCCCGCGAAGCATCGAAAGCAGCGTTTTCGCTGTCGAGCAATAAACCAACGGCACGGATCCCCGTTCCATAAATCTTGAAGAATGACCAGTCCCTGTCGCGCGACAAGAAACGAATGCCAGGTCACCGATATCGTTTAGATGCTCGCGGAACGCTGCGAAAGAACCGCGCGCTCGTACGTCACTTCCCGGCCGGAAAAAGAGACGGACGAAAGCGCAGAAGATAACGTCCCGGAGCAGGATCGGCGCACAAGGGGGGGTTAGGGAATTATGCGTATTCATTATCAAACGTGTCGTGCAATCAAACTGCTATTTACCAATCGATTAATTCAACGACTGGCGCGATTTACGGCTACCTAGCGATCGAAAGAGGAGGCAAGGCCGTGCTCGCGAGGCCTTCTTCCTCCTCTTTTTTCGCCTTCTTCTTGTTTCGCTTTACGTCCGCCTTCTGCGAGTTTCCTTTTTTCTTTCGACGATCCACTCGTACCCGGTGAGTTTCGTCGATGTTGGTTATCGGCGCGTCGAATCGAGGCGCAAACGTTATTCCTCTGATGCGAATATAATTGTTTAATAACTCATTGCCGGCGGGCCGGGAGATGATCCTTGGTCGCTGTTCATCTACCATGAAGCAAACCCTGGGCAATCCAAAACCATTTTCATGCTCCGCCCGCTTGCGCCGCATTAACCGTTCGTTGTCTTAAATTGTAGGGGAAGTCATGCGTGTCGAGGTGCTGATCTTGCTTTATGGTTTATGCTGCATTGCCCCCGACAAGATGGTCCGGGACACTTTTCTCGCGGACGAACGGTCGAATGTAATTAAGACGTTATTCCGAATAAATTACTCTTTTGCGATCTTATTCGTTTAGCCGGTTTTAACAAGCGATCACGATCGTTTGAACGGCATCTTGTTGCTCGAACAGTCGATTCCAGGACGTACCAGGCATTTAAAATTTTTTAGAAACGTTGTCGTCGACTGAAATACCTTAGAAACGCATCATTGCATCATCGATATCTTCCACGCCGGGCGCGGCGTGTTCCTGCGGGCTGTGTAAGCGTTATGACTAGTTTAAAAAGAATTTTTTCCTATTGCAGCAGCATGATGCAAGAGGCTGATTTTACATTTGATGGATTTCTATCGTTCCGCTTGCGTTCGTTCCTAATCAATTAAATTTTATATTCCTATAAAGAATTTAGTGTTCTTTAATTTTTATTCATCCGACTTCACGGAAATTACAGTGTTAATTAAAAGAACAGCACGATCGTCTGATATTTAATTTTACCTTCCTGATACCTTTTGCCTATGAAATCGAGTTTTAAATAAATTTACACGTAACAAACATTACTCACGCGAAGTGGTGATTTATAGTCTTGACTTTCAGTTCCATCGCATACGTAGAATTCTGTACGTCGATATCGCCATAAATATCCTTTTCTGGTAACATTAATTCTAATCCTTCGACAAACATCGATGGAATATTTTTTCGTCAATTTGGAATATTACGTGTAAACTTAATAATTTTCCCCCAATAAGGAGACGAAATGTGAGTCAATTTTCTAATAGAATTTCTTCGAACATCAAAAGAATTACACCGTTCTATGGCTTCTGATAGGATCTAATTTTGGGACTTTAAGTTCATCCAGAAAGTTAGAAGCATAAAAAACGGTTTAGTATTTAATCCTCTTTAACACACGGGTTGCGTCGTAAATCAAGCAGCCAAAGGTTCCGAAGACCCTGTCAACTAAGATCTTAGCTCACTTTCAGAGATGGGCTAAAACTTTTAGATTCTTTTGTAAACTAATTTCCGTTTACGTTTCGTTCGTAGATTACGATCCGCTATACTTCACAGTATCATTTATACAATAAATTTTATTGCGATAAAATGACAGTATTTGTGTCTTCTAATCCCTGTTAATCAATTTGGTTGTTTTTCTCGTAACCACTCTCGCGTACAATTTTATTTTTCCCAAACAGAAGCGATGAGCTGCCACGCTAGGTATACGCCGCGGCATTGAGAATACATTCCACGATATTTTGTCGATCTCGGTTGCAATCCGCCCACTAGATGTACAGCATAAATCAAGCCTAATACGCTTGCCACGAGTAGAGGCTGATACACGTCGAGTAAGAAGAAAGAAAAGAAAGCACTCTGAAGACACTGCTTGTTCATTGCCTGTTTGTCCAGAATTCCCGTGAAGCTCGTCGTTGGACGACGCACTTATCGCTACATCGAGCCACGTCCAACGATGCTCATCGCTTTTATTTGATCGCAACGATTGAATAGTTGATGTAAATCTTTTGCAAATTTACGTTTTATTACTTATTTAATAATTGATATTATATAGGCTCAGGTGCTAAAAATTGGTCGTCTGTAGAGCTCGTTCATTTCTTAAGATAGAAGGGAATGTTTTGGGCAGAAATTGTTTAATTTCATGGAGGATGGTAGCAAAAATCAATTCAATTTAAGTTAAATACCCAAAATGGTAATACTTCGTGTAAAGAATTATGAAAGTCTGAATGAATTTTCGACATAAGCCTATCTACATTTATTATAACAAATTTATAGAAGGGTGCTAAAAATGGTACTGAACTCATGAACTCAAGTTCAACAAAGGGGGTCCTGTAGTCAAAAAAGTAAATTTCCTGCGATCTCAGAAGATGTTTACTATCTATCACGTGAATAATACACGTGATAGAAAATAATAACGAATGAAAACAAAATAATTAATGGCGAAGGAGCTAGGTTTGCAATCCCTGATAAAACTCTTCTAAGAGGCCCCCTGTCGACATGCTAAAACCTAACGAAGATACAAAAGACAGTAAAAGACGAACACTTAGATGAAAATGAATCGAGCCCAATACGCTCGCCAGGGGCAGATACGGTCCGAGTAAGAAAAGAGGAAAGAAAGCACTCCGAAGACATTGCTTGTTCATTGCCTGTCCATCGAGGCTTCCCGAGAAGCTCGTCGCTGGGGCGACGCATTTATCGATACATCGAGCCGCGTCCAGCGATGTTCGAAGCGTTCTTCAGCATTGCCTCGAGACGAAACGATCGCTTGGTGGACGGAGCGCCGTGTTTAAATCGATGGAAGGAAGCCAGCTGCTGCAACCGGTTGGCGCCGCTCTGTCCGAACAGCTTCAGGACGCGAGCCGAGAATCGACTCTCGGTGGTTGCCCGGTGCCATTCTCCGCAGGGGGTTCTGGCCACGTACGCGCATTTAGCACACAATGCGCGATTACCGCTTTACGAGTGGATAATGAAACGATTTCCGCGATCCATGAATAATAACTCTCCCCTACGGGGTCTCCTTTGCCTTTGTTTCGCGGCTGCACGATTCGCGCTCATGTACTGCCCTTTTCCAGACCCCAAGATTATGATACCTGCGCGTCATACGCGCATCACGAGCCTTTTCGATACGACAAAATATTGTGAAATACTAATATTACGGTAAGAACCACACTTTTGTTTTAATTTATTACGCTATCAACCCCCTACAAGATTATTAGCAATCCTAAAATTGGAACATCTAAGAATCGTTAAGTATAAATTGTACACGAGGGTTGAATGCAAAGAACTAAAGAATCGTTCTATGACAGAGATTGTCCTTTTTATAAATAATAGTAAACGCAGATAAAAGGGATTTGTGGTGAAAAGCATCCATAAAATGAGGAAATAGATTTCCCTGGGTGAAAAACACTTCTCTTGTAACAAAAGTGCATTCAACTTTACAGGTCTGTAACTAACAATTTTCAAAATTTAAAAAATCCTTTGAAACACCATTTAGATATAACTAGAGACTACGACATATCCAAATTTGAAAACTTGCTCCAAAAGGTGTCCGATTTCGTTGTGGAATGAAAAAGATTATATTAAATTGCGATCAGACTTTACGTCTGTCAGCCAGGAATACAACAATGGAAAGAGTGCCGGTATTTTCTTGGTTTCCAGTGACGCACGAACTGTTCGAAGAATACCACGACACGGTTGAAATCTCGCGCGTATTTTTATTCGTAATTTATAGCCATCGGCGCGAACCTGCCATTTGTATTATTGTAGTTACGACTGAGAGCTACTAATGGAAACTCCGTGTCCGCTAACGCATCGCGGATTAGGTGCGAGATAGACTCGCCGTTCATGGTAGAAACGCCGCGATCGCTGCTTTCGCGTTCACGATAAACCGAAATAGGTCTTCCAACCGTCGTCTGTACGCCTCGAGCGACCTAGACGCTGCTAGCGAGCATGGCTCCGGTCCAATTTTAACGAGTCTCGCTTTTTATTTCAGACGGTATTGGTCTAGTCGTTAATGGTCACGTTTGGATGCAGTTAGAATTTTTGTACAGTCATTCCGTCGCCACGGGAAGCCGTTTAGCCTGTTAATTACGTAATTACCTTTAAAGGAGAATACGGCGTGCAGGATATCTTTTTTCTTGCAAACGATCCGCTTCGGTGTTTTCGCTTCACTGAACAACGAGTTAAAGAATTTCGAATTTAATCGCCGGCACCGAGTCGACGTGCAAGTTTTTTGGACCCACGAAACGTTTTTATAAAATGTCCCGTTATTGTGGAATAATCATCATGAAATACTATAATGTCCAAAGCACGTTTTATAGAAATTTTTTGCGTACACAGGATATTTACTTACGGATGGACAATAATTTCGATGGTGATTTTTGCACGATCGTACCAGAAAAATTGAAAAGTGTATGTAATTTTTTTTGTAACAATGTCTTTTTAAGTGCCCAATTACTGGTACACTTACTTTGCTACGAAAATCGTACCACTGTTTTTAGAAACCTATAATTAATATGAAAACTTCATTGTTTTTATTTCAAGTGCCTTAGAGATTGTACGATTTAAGAGTATTTACTCTAACTCAAATCAAATATCAAGAATGTGTGGTCTTACATAAGCAATTACAATTTAACAATTTCAACTCATAATTGAAATCTTCTTCTAAATACGTAAATGTGTTCGTATAAAATCGTAGATTTCTTGTTAAAGTTTCTACACAACCAATTGCATCTACAAGTCGTGGTTTAATGTTCGGTTTTTTTGTAGCATTTGTAAGACCTAACGGAAAAGAAAATATATCCACTTACACGCTTAATGGTTTTGTTAGCCTTCGTCGTATATAAATATAAATTAATTGTTTTAAAGTGCTGTTCACATATAATTATACTTTAAAAACCTTTAAAAATTATTAATAGTTCCAGTTTAATATAAGGTTCAATTCAATCAGGTTTTATATGTTATACTTGTATATTTTCTTATTTATAATACAGGCTTTTAATTTGATTTAATTAGTTTACCATTTATAGTTTCTTCGTTTATTTATTTGACCAACCTCTTTTAAGTTAAAGTTTAATAATTTGAAAGTTTCAATTTATAACTCGTAATTAATTCTATAGAAAACAATTATCTATGAAAAAATTCTAGCACAGTAATTACGTAAACAACCTGTATACAAATTGAAATTCATTTTCAATTAAATAAACAATTTATAATCCCGTTTTATCGCACACCAGTCGCCTATAATCAATAGGAATTACTGAAACTTCTTTGGATATATAGCATCAAAGTTAATTTCACAATAAACATAGAAGACTGCATAAATTATAACAATAGTTGTATTCATCGGACAGAGGATGAAATCCCCTTTAAAATGAGTGTTTATTCAAACCGGTAGCGTAATTAGTTCCGGAGATATAATGATTTTTATTTCAAGTCGATCGTATGGTTAGTTCCGTTTGTTTACCCTTCATTGTTTACGTCGCGAGGTCATTGACCGCGCATGCTCGTAGTAAATAGTAAATTCTTGGAAATACTACGTCACTCAGTCACGATCTTGGGGTAGGTCAGCACGATGCACGAGTTAGACGGAGACAAAGATAGTAAAGTTTAAAAAATTAACTTACTACATATTTTTCTCAGAAAACAAACAATAAGAATAAAAGTGAACATTGAAGAATTCATTGCACGTATGCTATAAGAAAAATCGTAAAGTTAAATAACGCCAATATAACATTGTATGGTAAAAATTCTAAATGAAATTTTAAAACCGTTCGTTTAACTTGTAGGTTTAAAGTTAAATCAACCAGGTGTATTCGGTGTTCGCGAGCTCGTGCGTTCGGACTATTTAACAGGTGAGCGTTACGACATGACGTGTCGGTTGCTTCTTTTTCTTCCAGCCTCAAAACTCACGACGGCCGGGGTATTAAATTTTAATGCCCGGTACGGGAGCGACGGGACATCGTAATTCAAAATTCAATTACCAGAACTGTTTTCCATAGGTGCGGCTCCTCGGGACCGGGGTCCCTCCACGCGTTCGTTTTTCCCGCCGCGGTCGTTCGAGGTTAATGAAAGGTAAGTGCACGGACGATCGGTGTAATGAAATGGCTCCTGCGATACGAAAATAATAATCGGCTGTGCGCGCCTTCCGAGATCGGGAAGGTCGATATTAATACGCCATAAGGTTTAGACAATTAGGATAATACGGCGTCCGACCGAATAATTATAGACCGTAGGACTGTTCATCGCGCGCGTTCGCGCTTCTCCGCAACGGAGAAACGAAAAAAGAACGTCGCGGACCGCTGTCGACGCGGTGTTTAATGACATTTAATAATCTTTAGATTCGCGGTACGGCGAACGCGATGCTCGCTGTAATTACAACGTCCAGGAGTTCAGGATGAACCAGCTCCCCTCATGTCACCCTCTCCGACCTAGCGAAATTAACTGCCAGTTTTAATGGCCGTGGAAGAAAGTTTATAACAATCAAACTGTTACGTTTCGTACGCGACCTTTTTTCTGCCCCCGGGCCACCTGCAAAACGTTCCTTCGCTTACGGAGCTACTTAAAAATCTTTCATTTATTTTTCCAAAAAATAATTGGCTACCTTCGGTTTAAAGTTTATTCAAATGGGCTTTTAAATAAAACGACTCTGAAACTTTGGGGAACATTTGGGAATTTATGAATATTGAAAATAAATAGCAGCTTATGTTTTAAATTACTACAGTTAACTTTTTGTCCTTAAAATTAAAGAATTCATTCCGCGGAGTGTATTAAACTGAAACTAAAAGTGAATTTAAATGTACCAGCCATCTTAATAATATTATAGTATAAATAGCAAATTAACGACATTATGCCTTTTAAAAAATGTATTTATAGAAACAGATTGTTTTCCAGTGATAAATAGAAAGACGTTTCTTCCCAAATTTTAGATTGCAATAAGGTTGATCCTACTGCCATAGACGCAGTTTATGCGTGATCGAAAATGGCTCCTATATAAGAGACAACAGTTTAATGGGCCTGAGGAAACAGGTTTTAAACGACCAGTTCTCCACTGGTGTTATCTAGAGGCTCGAGTTTATCCGTCAGATTCTGTTAAAATTAAATTCAAATGTGCAAGCCACCCAAATCAGTTAACAATAATATAAATTCAAAATGAACAGCGTTGATGAATAGGAAAAATGTTAACCTCCCACTGTTTCAAACACTTATCACACATAGATCACAACTTATCGATTTCTTAACATGTTAAATTGTTAGCTTCATAAAAAACTGTGATTTTCACAACATGGGAAAATAAAGAAGCACAAGTTAATGCCTAGTACAGCTATTTGGCGTGGCATTCCCATATCTCATGTAATTAATTTCTCAAGACAGGATCAAGTTGCAATTGGAATTCATCTTCCATTGCAACAAATAAATTCTATTAATAGTTTGCACTTCGATGTTAATATCTTCTATATAATTGACAACAATTTTTGTTGTTGTCATTTTCTCGTTCTAAAGAATTTTGTAATATCAGAAGGATCAACGTATATCAATTCATTTACATTTAATCGAACAGTTATTTGACTGCTCGTTTATCATAGACTACTTCGTTCTAAAATTCCTTTGTTCGTTTCTCGATTCTTTTATCTAGATAAGAATTTGTCTGGGAGTAACGTGCAGAAGTGGAGTTCTAAGGAAGCGACGATACAGTTGGAAACACGTTAAAAACCGTTACGCCAGTAAACGACAGGGAAATTTTCGCTACGATCTATGAGTCCTCATCAGCATTCGCGCGACAACATGTCCGAGCGTCTCTCCCAGGATTGTGTGCCAGAAGTTTGACGTTATTACACGGTTTCCGAGTTCTCATTGGCTGATGGCCGTTGCACCGCTACCGTGGATGTAAAGTACACGTGCGAGCATAAAGTTCGAGCAGCGGCACGAGGTTAGACGCAACCGGCATGATGATTGCGATGGTGTGTACCGTTATCGACACCATTGCATGTACACCGGCGAAGGAATTATGTGCAAATCTGGTTGGCAACAGAATGTCGTTAAATTCGTCACGTTGCATCGGCTGGTCCGCTCGGTCAGTGAATTAATGGAGGATTCGATCACACCGGCCGTGGCTTTACGCTCGCAGCTTTTATTTATGAGCGACAGTAGCATTATGGCAACTATATCTCCGGGCTGTAGTAAATAAAGCGTAAACCACGACTCGTGCAATCACGCGCGGGTATAGGTAGCCACAGTTTCAATTTCATCGCGGTAAATATTTAAAATGTTTGTTTTGCGTATCAGGTCGCGCGGTGTCTTTTATGCTAACGAAAAATAGGAATCGATTTTATATGTTAAGTAAAATGACTGGTAATATCGGGGTTTCAACTTACGCCATTGCTCCGTGACAAAACATTTGCTTCTGATGTTACATTGTTTTTACCGAATAATTTATTACGAGATTTATCTGACTTTCGGTTAAATAATTGTTTATTACGGGGCGTACGCGCACAGAAATTCCCTTCATTATTTTAATGTACGGAATCGAGGTTGAAAAATATCCCCGTATTATTATTAACCCTCGGCAAATACAATGCTATTCTTTTTCCACAGACCCAACAAATTACGAACTTCCACAGTCGACGTAACTTCACTGTATTTACGTACGGTTCCCCTGCAATTTCCATTTCTCGAGCCTCCACTCCAGTTACCAGTTTCTACGATTTTGTTTGCGCGCAGTCATCAGGAAATACGTTATGCGCCTTAGAATTTTAAGCAGACAGCCAATCTGTATATAAATGACGGTGTCCGTATCCGGTTATATTTAACGAGCCGGTGCGCCACCTCGTTGGCCAGCGAAGTGGTTTACCACAACGTCGTTCGATATTACTCGGACAGGAAAAAGAATCGAGAAGGCGGTCATTAATATACCCAACCGATACGGCGATCAAAAACCATCCTGAGCTTGCGGCGTGTAATCGCAAAATACGGTGCTATTAGACTGAATTAGTCGATCGAGGGGTGGATTTTAGAACGAGGACGTTTAAATATTGAGATCATGCATGCGAAACACGTGAAAGTAACGCGAACGAACATAGAACTATAATAAGTATTTTACAACTAAATGGAATATGTAATGAAATACAAACTACTGTATACGTGCTCCGTACTAATAATAAAACTGCTCGACTCTAAGTTACGGGTCGCGAGATTTCTATATTCCAATTAATTCTTGAGTTAACGATCAAAATGTTATTAAGAAGCATGTTGTATTTAAAAAATAATATTTTTCTAAATTCTCTATAATAAGCCCTCGACTTACAGGGACTCGTATTAGAGACAGAACGAAAGATTAGACACCCCAGTTAACCTTCTTGTTCTCGAATTATGAAAATATCACAGGAAAATATATTTATTTCCATTTTCGTGCGTATCAGCTTACATGGATATAATCGATTCGTGAAAATAATTTTATATTTTGAGAACGTTTGAAAGTGTTTATTGTTCTACACATCGACTGTTAACTACGAGCTAACTCATAGCAGACGATTTGTCACCGGACGCTACCTACGAGTAAATAATGAATAATGAGCGTTTGGAAGAAGAATCAAAATTAGTATGCGTTAGAGAACTGAATAATTATTCATGGAAAAATAAAATAAGCGGCAAATCATCTTGTAGCCGGTGGCTGTGCGATGCATTGCGCGTGAATCACTTCGTCCAAAAAGACGACGGCAGTCAGTTAATTCTTATTGCAAATATGTACGAGAATTTGAATTGCAAAAACTTTATGGAGGATGAAAACGGCTTGTAAATCCAACTTATTTTCCAAACATTTCAAAAGGCACCATAAGTGTTAAGAAATATACATAAAAAATAGAAATTGGAAAAAATGAAAAACAAAAAATTCGACGAATATATCGTACGAGCCTGTAATATTTTTCCATCAATTTGTAGAGTCTTAAACACGGCTTATTTCATCCAATGAACTAAGGTTAGTTTTCTATTACAAAAGGAGTTTTTACTTAGCAATATTCTTCCGCAACTGGTTATAAATTATAATCCTGTGTGAAGTGCGGGCAACTAAGCAAGTTATTATATAAAAAGAACTATGTTGGGGAAAAGATATTCGAGGCATTTGAAGAGTTGAAAGATCAATAGATAGTACCGAGAGTCTGTACATCAATTATACGACAAGCACAGCTGTGCATACCTCAAACGGGCGGGCGTACTTCTAGCAATTTATTCTCTCTTAATAAATTAATTAACTTTTATGCATATTGAACGTTGCCAGTTGCAAAATTATTTATACATAAACAAACTCGTGGATGTATAATAAAACGTGTTTGAAATATCGTTCGAGAAACTGTCCAAAGTGAACATTACTTTGCATCTTTCGATCCACGTATGATGGAAGTTCTTCAAAGCTAGAAGACAGTAGAATAAAAAATATTTGATTTATTTACAAAGAATTATTTGTGACGAAGTTCTGCATTTACATTGTTCTCACATAACTAGTTTTGTGCAAACTTAAAAGAAATTATTGAAAGGTTTACTGGCAAGGCTTTTGTGTGCAAACCACTGTTTAGGACAAGGAATTATAAAAATAATTTAAGAGCTTAATACCTTTAAATTCGGCATCTTTGAATAGTTGCTCGTTAATGTCAAATTTCGCTAGTTTTCTGCAACTCTTAATAAAGTCGGAGGACGGAACTAGGATATCAGGAGATACGTCAAGTTCTGGGCATTTTTGGCTAAAGCGTCCACTTTCTCGTTGTAGAAAATTCCAACGCGAACAGGAATCCAGAAAAGGTAAAGATTTCTTTTGCCCGCAAAAATTTGTATCTATTATTCTTCTAATGTCAAACACAAAGGGATTAACTCTCAACCAAAAAATATTGCTAGTGTATCCTAAAACACAACACAGAGCAGAGGACTGAATTTCTCAATTTTCCTGTAAACGAGTCTCACAATTAAAAAAGCAAATAAAACAGTTATATTCAATGATGAAATTTTGTATAAGATCAGTAGAGTAAGTGATTCATCCCCTCATTTTATACCAAGTGCAAACTTTACAATATTAATGTCTGGCGAGTTAGACAAGACAGACACATATCGTTGAACCGTAGTCTAGCGTCGTCACGTGCCATTAAACTTTGGCAACGACACTTATATCCTGCGTACGTTCCAGAATCTTCATTACGTCCTGATACCTACTCGAAGAGGAGTCGTCGTTGCTATGCACCTTTAAATCCTCCACGGCGGAGTAGTCCCATAGACAAGTCCTCGATACCGGATAAGTTTCTCTCGTTTCCTCGGAACGACACTAGTCAGTTTCTTTTTTTCTTTGTCGATCTCAATGCGAAAGCCAAACTTATCGCGCCACTAAGGACGATATTTACGATAATCGGGACCGAAGCACCGGCTACGAAACTCTGTAGATCTTGGCTGAACGCGCACGGATCCGTGGTCAGGGGAACGAGTCGGCGTCGATCGCTTCCCGTATCTGTCCGGTGGACCAGTGATCGCGGTTATTAAGTCGCGGAAAATATGATTTCGATGTTCGGAACAGGGCACATAATAGCTGGAATCGATTCGCCCGGTGCACGGGATTCGAATCGGTGGGACATCGGCGACGTCCAAGGCCGTGCTCGTGCTCCGTCGAGCCGCGGGCAAAAAGCGAGAGGAGGAAATGAGCAAAATGCCTGGTACGCGATTAGAAGTTACGGACCCGCGGAATGTTCCCCTGCCGCGCTGTCAATATTCATCGATACGCCTTATTTCACGCTCGAATTGCTATTACGTTGTTATTATTAGGTTGAGTAATAAATTCGATCGCTTTTCGGCGCGGTATGCGGCTCCGAGCTACGCTCAAATCGAATTGTTGCTCGCACTACGATGGGATGAATATTCAATCTTCATAATTATGTAGACAAAGTTTTTCTATATAGAGAAATTATACTATTAAAAGTATAATTGTTATCCGTTATTTGCAGAGTTCGTCTGTCTAAAAATATATTTAAAACTAGTAAAATCTCATTTTAAATATTATTCATTTAACAATTTTTAATTATCTAGAAATTGACAAAGTTAATTATTCGATTATAAAAAGTTTAGGGATATAACGAGATTTGTAATTTTATCTATTCTAAGAGTTAATTATCATTCCAGGTACAAAATTAGAATGAACGGAACTAAGATAACATAATTATATTTCAGTACTAAAATACCCATGAAACAAGATAACGAGTCATTTGAAACCGTACTTAGAACAAATTTATTCCTCTTTTATGAATATTATCTACTTTATTAATAAACTTGATGCACAAATATTTATTTGCTAATTTATTCAAATAAACTCTTTTTTCTAGATATACTTTTATTCCTACGAAATAAGTATGTATAGCCTACCTCAATAAAGGAGATGATTATAGCATTGTTCCCTCGCTACAAAATTGTAAATAAAAAAGACCTTTACTATAGTGGTAAAGTCTTAGATATTCTATTTCAATGAGTATATTGAGTTATACGTATTGAAATAGTTTTCGAATGCAATGGTATAATCAACGAACGCGTCCGTGAGTTGGCGAAACGATGCAGTGGCGGGGCTCGCGTGACTGGGCTGTGTTATTTTTCGCGAAAATCGTATAAATTCCTGACGAACCGCCGCTCCGGGGACGATAACGACGCTCACAATAAGTCTCTCGGTTTCAACGGTGATAAGGACGCCGGGAACCGGTCGCGCTCGACGCCGCCACGCTGGCGAAACGGTGAAACGGACGACTCTGGATGAATTCGAGTTGATTGAAACGCGTATCGGGGTCCTCCTTGGAAATGCTTCCGTGTGTTTACCCGCACGGGTCGTTCTTGACTCGTTATCGAGCCTCCACACATTACCCGCTCTTAATCGCCGCGGGTATTAGCATTCCAACGTGCTAATTACATCTAATTTCCTCGCATTATATTTATGTTTCTCAGCATCGAAGGATCATAACTGATCGATCGGTATTCGGGGAACAACAAACGAAATTTTGATGAAACGAGGCGCGAACCGTCCTGTTTATCGCCATTCAAAGATTAAGCGACTCCTAGGGTCACTCAGCGATCGAACTCTTTTGATACGATCTAGTTATGTTTATTCAAAAATAAATTAACTATAAACTGTATACAAAGATAAATCTTGAGCGTTGGTTATACTTCTGAAGCTTGAAGTTTTGACTCTATGCGCTTTGTGGAAGCTTTTTCTATGCTTGTTTACATCTATCATACATTGCATGATATTGTACACCTCTAAAAAAAATGAACATAGTTCAAAAGAAAAGAAAAAGAAGAGTCAACCGGCAGTCGAGGAAGGTATAAGTATATAGGAATAGATGATCGGTCGAGTACTTGTGAGAAAATCAAGTTGAGCGTAGCCCTCTGCTGGCGAGTGCAACAGGAGTTGTCACGTAGGTTTTAGAGTTGATTTCTAAACAATTTTTAAACCTATGTGTAATGACCAACACATTATTAGTAAAATATTATGAATGAAGTGAACAGAAAGGCTGAACCCAATCCTATGTATTTTGTAAAAAGACTCGAGTGATTTCCAAGTGAACGCACATCGAACAATTAACTATTACAAACACAGGTCTCGAAAGCCTAACAATGGATCTTAGACGACTGCTTTTCATCATCGTAGGGTCATTGTGCTTTCGCGACGTAAATAAATCGTATTTAAAAAGGAGTAAAATGCCGGTACGTTCATTAGAAAAATGTCGGATACGTTGTCAGGGCGTCGATCTTTACGCTCTATGCGGGTATCATGTATCACTGTTTACGTCGTTCTAAGTCTAGGCGAGAATTTGCTCGACGTAACACGAGCTATATGAAAAATGTTGAACCGAAATAATAATAACATCCTTTGTCTTCTTCGATCTCTGTTTTTCATTTCGATCGATCTGACTGCTTAGAACAAGTTCTAATACTCGCGTTAAGCGTTGCTTTCTTATGATACAGTCCATCCTTTAGCTAAGTTTATCTGGTTAATCGAATATAAGAAACTCGTGTAAAATGTGTAACAAGTATCGAGACTTCAAGAAGTAATTACAACATCAATAATACTGCCAAGAATATATAAAGAAAAGACAGAAAATTATTAAAAGAATGATTATTATCGTGTAGGTATATATATATGTACATTACTCTTTTTCACCTTTGTTGAAATCTTTTTATTAAGTTATTGAAAATGTAGAAAAGTGTAAGATAAATTTAACTCGTCGCTAATAGTAACGGAGAAAAATTTTAACAAGGAAGTCTTCCCATTATTATAGTACTCGTTATAACAGAGTTCAACCGTATTGACGTCACCGCCAAGAATATGGAAAAAGCAAACAACAATGACGTTGTATGAGATACGTGTAAAAATTATGAGCTAGCAATATTGTCTAACATTTATCCACTATCCATTATTTAATTTTCTTTCAAATAAAACCACTAATATTATAAGTAAAGAGTATCTTACAATTTTCTACAACCAAAACTTATGCATACACTTTTTTTCTAATTTCTGCGTTATTCGAATTAAAGATGGGCGTATACAAATCCCATAATAAAACGTATATTTTCTTTTAAATATACAAGGTAAAGAAATAGGCAAAGTGTCATATTTTTGTCCACTATTGTTCAGCGTTGCGTGCGAAACGAACCACCGAAATGGAAAAAACGAAAGCGCTAAAGGCGAGGCTTATTCACCTCAACGAGCGTAATCGCGGTGCGTGCAAAACGCGGCTTATTAAAATTTCAACGGTTATTTTGTCATTCTGGGCGAGCTCTATCGCGAAATCATTATCTCGCGAAACCGCAGCCACGGCCGCCGAAGCGTAATCACTCGTTTCTCGCGAAGGCTTCAGAGACTTCTGCATCGAGAATAATTTGTTTACCAAATCTGCGGTCTGTACGTGCGCGATACCGAGGGCAAAGAAGAGAAAGACGAAGGCAGCGAACGTTTATCGCGGTTCACCGCGACGATTTATCGACGTCGCCGTTGCTATCTCGTCCGGCTCGATTTGAACTCTGACCAACACGAACGGCTAACGCGAAATCGTGAAACGCCTTCTATTGCGGCGACCGCGTCGATGCCGGATCGTTTACGTGACCGTACGCACACCGCTACGTGCATTTCTACGCGAAAAACCCACCTGAACATCCGTATTATGTGCACGGTCGAACAGCGAAACCCGCAGAAATCTACAGGGGAATGAAATACGTCCACACGTTTCGCCATAAACGCAGATGTTCGTCGTTCGTTCTTCGTCCAATATCTTATGAATGTTTTTCAAATACGAGCACAATATGGAAAATAAATTTTTCCACTATTGTGCAAAATCTATGGATATTGGAATAACGATTTTGCGTGAACACGTTGACTGCTAAAACGATTTAACGCTAGAACTACCGACACTTATGGTCTATTTATTTGTACCAAAGAAACTGAAACGACAGGTAAATGTTTATTCATTCTCTTTTAGAAAACTACTAGATGAGTTCTCTAACGTTAGGTTTAAAATCTAACTGCGTCAAATCGGTGTGTTTCGTAAACCCAGTGTTAAATGATTGAATCTATAAACGAGGCAATAAATATTTTTAAAGTCACACAATACTTTTCCCCCAAAAAATCTCCAAATATCGAATAACAACAAAAGAGAAGAACCTATACTTTCGATAAATGAATAAAAACGTTCGCAGGTGGCAGTGATCGGTTCCTTTACCCTATCTACCACAAAGGGAAATGCAAAGTCTCGTATTCTATTGTTGCTCTATAGAGCCAAAGATACCGGGGGCACGGCCATGAAAGGGATCACCGGCTTTAAAGCCATTATTTTATTTCTGATACGATGCTTTTAAAGTTTGGCCACTCGATTGGAGAAGCGCCGTGTGTGAATATCCGGTACGCCATCCCGTCGCATTAATTCTCACGCTAGACGCTGAAAGAGCATCTCGGCGCACCGGTGCACCGACTTCAGCAGGTACTTCACTTGCCCAGAAGAGCGCCCTGGCACTCTCTATCGCCGTACTCGCGTCAAGTTGCTCATACTTATCGCGCACTGTCTCCTTGTAAATATCGAGGGACCCATTGTGCGATCTTACGGCCGCATTCCTCGCGTACAATTAAGCTGGACGCGGGCACCGGTGAATGACTCCTCTCGTGCCACCGCCGCGTGCGTATACGCGGGTACGTATACTTTACGATCGGCCGTTCGCGGACGTGAAAACGAGATATCGTAATTGGAGTGTATCCCTCGCGCGTTAGGACGTCGACGCGAAACGACGCGCGCGGTTTATACGAATAAACTTTACGATATCGGGCCAGGCGACGTCAACCGTTGTTTTACCCGCGTTTTACACGCCCGTGGGACTCTTTCCAACGCGATGACTCGACTACGTGACCCCGGCTAAGAGATCGGAATGCCTCTGTTTGCACGACCAATTTTCGCGGTGATTTCTGTGCCAGCCATTCGACCATTTACGATATCCTCATGAATCGTAATGAATACTTTAAGCAATTATAGTTTGAGGCAATTGTCGTTCGCACCTGTATACTAACAGGATCTCACGCCTGGTTAGATACGGGAATTCTATACCGGAGAAGCTTTCTACGAGGTGTCCAGGATGAAAGGTACTCGAAACGAGATTTCAGAACGTACTTGTTACGGTGATCCCTCGTTAACGTTCGCTGGTGGCTCGGTTCCACGACAAGTTATCGAGGGAGGTACCAGGGAATTGGTAACTGTTATCTTCGCTAGTCTTAATCGCATTCAGAACTCAAAATAGTTGTTTCTTTGCCGTAAGTTTAGTTAGACTTTTATATGAACATTTAATGACCAAATCTGCAATATTTGCATGGGTAAAATTCCACGAGTAAAAATTTTATATTTTCGGTATTGATCAGGTGTTTGGATCACACTGTGGATCGCGAAGGCTAGGAAAAATCGTAGCATTTAAAACCCGCGTTACGTTTGCACCAAAGTCATCGCGCTATCAACACTTTCTCATCTACCGGTTAGTCAGCAGTTTTATATTTTCAGGTATAACAAATTCTCCCGAAGCCGGTGGGTATAATTTTTTATTTCGAAATCGTGTTAATCGCCGCATAAATCACCCGCGCTCCTTTCTCTCGCGAGAAACAAACGTTCGAGAAGCGAAACATCCATTACGACGTGGTCCGCCGGTGAAATAGAATTTCAATTAATTTTCCATCAACGTTAAGTGCTCCAGCGCTGACTGTCGGAATTCTTGGTCGTCGTCGATGCGATTATCGGCATCAAAAACGCCTAACTTCCGTCACTCGTTAGTTTTGTCGCGCGACAGCGGCCACCGAAGCGAATCCGAACGATCGAAAGCTGCATTGCCTCGATCTGATAAATCACTTGAAATGTCACTGACAAATAAGCTCGGTCGCGTGAACGTCACTTTCCAATGCTATCGGCGAAGATTACTTCCTAGCAAAAGCGACGGAAACGTTCCTATTGCTGTCGCGGATAAGAATTTAGTTGGAGAAACTGCCGCGTAATTGCGAGATCAATTTGCGCCGCGAGACGAGGTAAAAATGTAACCAATCGCACTAAATCATAGTTCGACAACAATATTTTAGTGCCGTGAAATTTGGTGCTAAGTGATTTCGTGTCCAGAACAGCGCGATTATAAAAGAATGGTTGATTTAGTGCTATCTCTCTCTCGTCACGAATGTTTATACCCGTAGTTAACATTTAGAAAATCTGTTCAGATTTATAGGAACACGTATACGAATATCGTTATGACCAACGACTAACTGGACATAAATATTTCACTGTTGGTTCGTGCGTGAAGTGTCAAAGACTAAATATGTGACGAACTATCTCTAATTTCTCAACGCTTTGTATCCTTTGAAAAACTTGTGAAGTAACGTAGAAATTTTTCCACTGTGTTTATCAGGAAATGTACTTTCATTTACCAGTATTCTTATCGTCCAACTTCTTATTGTTACGATAAATATTGTCATCGTATTCGAGACATCGAATGTTATTTCTATTTTTGCAGATGTGGTTGTTGTCTTCACATACTTGTTAAAAAGAAGAGTAATTAAACACAGTAAAATAAGAAATATTCGTTGAAAATATAACTCGTGCGCTATCTACTGATTAATTGCAACTCGTAACGTCGCGAAGATGATATACTTAAGGTTGTGACTTCGTTTGACTTCAAAAGAAAAGTTAATGCCTGCTTTGAAGTAGATAAACGTGTAAGAGATATTAAAAATCGTATATTCAACAAAAAAATATGTTTCTGTAATCAATGTACTAATGGAAAGAAACGTTATCTACAAATTTCTACATTACAAATTTTTTTTCATGCCCCCCATTGCCTCGACTGTGCACCCTTCACTTTGGAAATGTTTATAAACCAAATGCCATCGGTTAACATGGAAAGAATACGCGATCCTAATAAGGAGTTTTAATAGTAGGAAGTCCGTTTCGGTTGATCGTTGGGCAGCGCCTATCATCGTGGAATTATATATAAATCGACTATTGTGGTTTAAATAAATCATTGTCGATCCAATTCGCTGGTCTCTTCACTCAGACATCCAACACATTCATCGAGGCAGGAAAAATCAATCTGTCTGCTCCTTTTATTTATTACGTCGTGTCTGCTGTAGGTAGGTTCACCGAGGGGATCACGCAACTCCGCGAGGGCTTGGAATTAAGTGTCGGGATAATGAGCATGAATGACCCGGCTGTTAGGCAGGTATTCGGATACCATGGCCTCGGGGAGCATGCACAGGTCAGCATCGTCGTCAGCGATTTTAGGCCAAGTTAACGTTCGAAGATGTTACTGAATCACGCGAGAACGGCCAGTCGTACGGAACAATCGTAAATCAATTTGCTTCTTGTGTTCCTTTTTTTTTCTATTTAGCGTTGAAAACCTTGAATGGGGTTTACTTCAGCCCACGAGTGTGAAATATACACTACCGAACAGAAGTATTAGGACGCTCGACCGAAACGCTCACAATTTTTTAAATGCTTGCGTTAGATATTTGAAAAAATTGGTTGCTATTGTCAGAAAACAGTAAGGAAGCTCTGCGATAGTCAATTCGTGACAATGCTACTAGGAACGAGTGAATACTTTGTCTGGTTCAGTTTCAATATGGCCATCATCGATCTTTCTCACCGTCTGATGGGAGAATCAGCGGACTGCAACAGAAGTTGAAATGTAAACAAGTGCCTCATTTTTTTGGAAGAACAGTACAGAAACAAATCTGATATCTCTGGGACCAGTTATTTCTCCAATGACCTTTACAGACTCTTGAATTATTCCTCCAACCGAGTCTAATATCATCTTTTCTGGCGAAAAATTGTATTTGTTCTGTGATGACATTGTTGACTTCTAAACGACGGAGGAGGATTTTTTCGCCAGACTCTCCTATCGCCTATTCGCACGTATATGTAAATACAATTATAGGTTACGCTTCACACTTGTAAACTCAGACCGTGTATTGTTCACCCGCAACAACTCGTAAACGCGTCTTATCTTGATGACGGTTGGCACGAGACTACTTCTTGCGTTTGGTTCGTGATTCCGTTCGACCTTAATGCGAATTTTTGTCGCGCACAAACTATTGGGGGCGCTGAAGGGAAAATTTGAGGAGAGTGATAGGCATCCAACACAAAGTTTGCAATAACAGATATAACATCAGTCTTTTTTGCTAGTAGGTAAAAGGAGGTATTCAAGAACCTAAACCAGTAGTTCTTAACCTTTTTAAAAATTAATTAAATCTTTTCCAACTTCTATTTAAAATCCTGGTTATTTTGTACTAACTACAAAGAATATTTGCAGCTGACATTATCCATAATGTGAATCGGTTTCAACACGGATGCACCTTGGGATATTCGCATGCCAAACATGGTGAAAACATATTATGACTGAGATCGTGTATCTATCTCTTATTTTTCGTTTCGTGTTGTTTTCAAACTTTCTCCCGATACAATTCCATCGATGCAATTGCTTTTTTTACATATGCTTTTATTTAACTTTACTCATAAATATCGAATACTCTACTTCAAAGAAGATGCAACCTTCTGATCTCTCAGTTATCATCCAAGACGAGTACAATATTCGGCTGAAATTTAATCAGTCCCATCGAGGGACAATCGCGTCCACGTTCGTACACAAAATGGCACGCTCGAAACTCGCGCTACCCATGGCGATTAATTCCCTTTTTCTAGCTTCGGGTTCGATTACAGGCCGATCGTGCAGCAGCCGCCTCGCGGTGCACTTTTCTCTTCTCTTTCGCTCGGTGAACACCGCGGCCAATCGAAATGTATCGCACGTGTTCCGTTGCTAATTACGGTGCCGGATGCTAATTACGATGTTTTACAGCCGTTATTGCGTAATTAAGTGTCGCTCGAATATTCGCGCCCGGCGCGAACGAGCGTTCGATTGATTTAATTAGCTATTCGGTCGCCGGTAATTCGTTTCGCCTTGTTTCATTTCTTTCTCATTTTCTACGAAATATTACGGATAAGTAAAGAAGCGCGAAGTGAGATTTCGCCCGGCGCGCTTAAGACGTCGGTGGGGAATCGCGGGCAGAACTAACAGATTCGAAGCAAGAAATCGCTGAACCCGTTCGTTCCCTTTCGAATATTTCCGGTTATCTTAATTGCGTACGGGCGAAGAAAAGCGAAACGCGTTACGATCCCAATGCTCGCGGGACCTCGTTTTAATCTCGCGGCCAGTTTACGTTTATCTGTAACTGCTTGACGCCGTGCCAATTTAAATATCGGCTGACAGAAATTGATAACCGTTTATTTAGTGTCCCTCTCGGAAGCCTCAAACTATGCGACGGCGTTGCAATATTTCACTAACTTTATAATGATAATTTCACGATAACAGCCACGACAATCAGTCACAGCTCGCGAATGATGGCAAGATATTTCCTTGTAGGGGACAGAACAATTCACTTCTGTCTTATTTCCATGTTTGATCGGTTAAGGTAGAGGTGAGCTAATTTTCAACGATACGTTCGCAAAGATACTTCAACGTAGTGCAAGGGAAGAAGGTGGCGGTGAGGCTTGAAAATGAATTTAATTTTTAATTTTTCTGCAAGTTGAATGTTACTAGAGTGTAATAATCTCACAACTTTATGACCTACGAGGAACGGTTAGAGTGCTTAATAGCCACTAATAGACCAATCTCTAAATTTGAATTAATTCATTTTATCAGTAGGCAAAATAGTAAGGAATTTTTTAAAAGTTGAGAAACTATTTGACTATTTAATTACCGGAGTGCGTACGATAGCCTTAATTGGGTCTTGTAATTGCATAAAATCAATGCAGACGATGATGCGAGACTGCATTCTGCGATCTGCATGCAGTATCGCGATACAGCCGGAGGGACGCGACGCGTCCTAGCGTCTTTTTCCAGCGGCTTATCGAGGAATTCATTTGCGGAGAAAAGAACGGTGGTATGCGCAGGTGTACGTGGCGAACGTAAATGCGTTTACTCAAGATCTTCCGCCATTAAGTTTCTTTTCTCTGCCCGGTTTTCTCATCGTCCAAACATGTCCCGATGTGAGTGTTGACCTCGTGGTTACTGGGAACCCATCGAGACAAACGTGAACGTTGCTAGAGCTATCTATGGTGTGTCTGTCCGCACGGTTTTTAGGATCGGAAAGAATTGACGCTTAACCCACGTTGGGAAAGTTGAGTCGTCGTCATCGATCTGCAGAAAACATAGTGGACTCTCGCGTGTACTACACTAATGTAATTCGCTTTTTTTCTGGGGAATAGCCATAGCTATGCGATACATGATGACCGGGGGACAGTTTTTATCGTCCTTCGTGGCAGTTGGAACGTATTCTTATCAATGCCCCAACTGCTCGTCCTCAAATATCGACTCAAATACAGGTATGTTATAGAACCATGATCAAGAGTGTAGAATTCGTGAGAGTTAACAGATGCATTTGTTTCGAGAACATAACGGCCAGGAACATTAAGGATTTCCTCCGCAAAGTGTCAACTACTGGTACATGGTCAACAATCGGTATCTTTACCTTAGTTGGTGCCGGTTGACACAGTAAAAGAAGGAAAAGATACCTTGTTTGGTAACTCTTGCAAACAAACAAGGTGGTTTTTCTCTCTCCCCCTGTTTTGGTTGCTCTTGCTTCTTTCAGTTTCGTCTGTTCACTAATTTACATCCTTTTTCGCGCCTCGCTTAATTTACGACTCCGCTATTTACCTTCTTCCTATGTATATACGGCACTATGTACCTTCCACCGACCGGGGCTCATTGTTGTCGCATAATTACGCGACACGAAGGATCCTACTTCCTACGCGAGCCGGCATCGTCGATCCGGCGATGAGAAAAGCCCAACACGCTCGAGCCGTTTTGCGCAATTTTCCTGTGGCCGGTGTTCGTGCAACCACCAACGTTAATAAGGTGTTAGCCGCGCTGGCGCATAATCGAGGAACACGGAGCATAGGATACGACGTTGCAACAAAGCGGCGGTGACGGGTACAGACGAGCCATATCCGGGACGTCGGCCAATAAAATTAATCGCTTTTGCTACATCGCCTGAATAATTTATGCTCGCTGCCGTGTCTAGGAATTGGCCGATGATCGTTCGGGACGTCGTCCGCGGCGTTTCGCTTGCGACACATGGTTTTCATGGAACACGAAGCCTCATTTGTATTCGTCTGCTCCTCGAAAATCATCTCGCGGTGAACTGAATTATTTCGCGGCGAATAATTGCGAGCATCGACCGACCAGCCTCGAAATTGGATTGACAACAACCGGGAAGTTTGAATTTCGTCAAAGCTTCCTACCAAACTCGCTATCAGGCTGCCTTTAACAAATATTTTCACAATTTTAAGCTTTATTTAATTTCATAGATGGTAACAAAACTTTGAAAACGAAGGTAATAGTGGAAGAGGTGCAAGCATTCACCAAAGTGTTCGAACAATAATATAACAGGAAGAAATTTTTGATGATCACTGGTCTATATAAATAAAAAAATTATTGTACTACTGTTTTTGATGCTGGTAGGCCTTCTTTTCCAGAAACGAAGATAAATCTAGGTTGATCTTTGCTCGAGTCGAACACGTAAAAGTGTTTGGAACGATTTTTTCATCGACTTTTAGAGCGTATGATGGGTTGGTGCGTTTACGAATCAATTGGCTTCAATCCGGTAAGTTTTTCAACATCGAAATAACGCAATGACCACGCGTTGTCGGCTCATAAAAGCTGGCGACGTGCCAATTCGAAGATGCTTCCGTGTTGCGTCTTCACTGCCGGGCAACAATGCTTCCCCCGGGCGTGGCATGCATTATTCAACGCACCAGGAAAACCGCTTCGAGCCTCGAAGAGCCTCTTCCTCGGTGGAGCGTCACCGTTTTTCTGCTGTCTCTTTGTCGACTTCTCAACATGAATTGCGCTTAAACGGAGTAACCGGAGGACGCTAATTATTCAACGCGTTCTGTGTCCAATAAAACTTTTTGCCGCGGTAATAACATCCAGGAAGATTATCGCGCCTCTTTATCGCTTGTAAACATCGTGAACCGTGATTTTTCAACCGCTGTAGACTTTGCGTACCTTGGTCTGCCAAGGAATAGTCGTGGGCCAATTTCTAATTTCTGACAGTAACAAGGTGATACACGGAGAAAAGGAAATGAATTTTCGTTCTCCTAAAACCGCATCGTCGAGAATGCCAGACATTTATGTACCATTCGTGGACGTATCCACCTTCATTGTGTAAAATCGACCAACGCGAAAGTCTCGGTGTTAACGCTAAGAATGTATTTACACTTCGCTATGGTTACGAAAACAACATTCTTAGCAGTTCCGAAGCATTTGCTGCTTCGAAAACAGGCCTTGTACGGTATAAAGCAGAGAAAGAAGGCAGTTCCACTGCATTAACCATATTAAGAAAAATATGCGAGCTAGGGTCTCTGAAGTGCTGGAAAAATAGAACAGAGGACGACGAGAAGGCTGTTAAATTGTTTTCCTAGTTTTTGTTTCATTTCATCTAATCGAATATTACGTAAACAGTCGGTGAATGTTGTGTAATAAATAACAGCTTAACTTGCCCTCGAGAAACGCTACGATTTTAAATTTGAATTTCTTTGAATTGTAATACATAATAACGATATCTAAGAAATTTTGTTTTATATACACTTGTGTGTTTAAGATCTTCTCAATGCTCAATTTAAAAGTATTTCCTGATTCGTTTTTCATCGTAATCGTTCAATGTCGTTTCGAATAACGGTCCGTGACGCTGTCAGACATTGTGCAGCGTATCCGTAATATTTCCACCGATGCGCTATCTCCGCGTATAAATTAATTTCGAAACACGAGTCTTGAACTGATTTTACCCATTTATTGTATAATAATTGAATTATGGAACACGGAATTGGCGCGAACACACCGGTGTGTTTGTAGCGTAACTGGTGGAGGTTCAAGCGTAACTGTCCGTGGCTTCGTGTTCTTCCTACGTCCTTGCCAGCGAAGGATTCCGCCTGTGCAGTGGGGAAAATCACAGGAGTTGAGGAAACGTTCCGGAGAGTGAACAAAGTATGACGGTTTATGGCCTGACCTGCGACGAGGTCCACCAGTACCGCGCTTCCAAGCGATTTTAATCTATAATATTTACCGTCGTTTCTAAATATTCCAAACTTGCAGTGTCGTTCTTCGCGTTTGTTTCTTGCGAAATATTTAATTCCATAGTCGAGTAACGGGCAGACGGTTCTTTCATTCGTTGTTTGAAGTTCGTATCTGCACGTGAACTTTTCTGATGGCTGGCGGAAACGCTTTACCCATCCGGAGGTGATTTTCCATGCTGATTTAGAAATCCTGCCTCGTCGTTTGCAAGATATGTATTTATGTCGAATACGTAGCACCTGGCATGCCCGGAGGCAGTAAATATCGCATCGGTCGTAGATTGAATTCCCGTGGAAGGTAAACCGCGAAGGTCGCTGGCTGAAATGAAATTCAATTAACGCGATTGCGTTGCCCTGTTAAAAAAAACCCGATAAGTATACGATGATAATTTTGCAAGTGGCAGCAAAGCCTCTTTGTTGGTTCGTTACTCTTGCTAAAGGCGCTACTCTGTCAGCGTTGGCTCGTTTCGCTCGTGCATCCGTGTTTTCCAGCTACGAATCGGCAGAGTATAACAAACACCTGCTGCAATTCACTGTAATCCGCGCGCGGTTCTGCGTCTGTTTTCCACGTCATCGGCGTTAACAGAGGTTTCTTAGTTAAAATCATCGGCCGTTACCATCGCCGCGCGAACAGAAACCGGTTTCTCTTATTTTGACACCGCGTTTTATTAGGGAAGAGTTGCCTAATGCGTACCGATCGCTTAAATCGCTTCAACTTCTTTGTTATTGCTTAATACTAACCTCACGGTAACGTGTACAGGGTGAAACAAAACACCCAAGTACATCAGGGAATACGTCAAAGAGAAAGAAGTGAGAATATTTAATCACGTGGGAGAAAGTTGTTTTATTGTTTGGCATAAAATATTTCTCTGAGGGCGTCACGTTGCTAATTAAAATCGTTTTAGAACTATGAAAATACATATGGGAGAGTGATACGTATTACCAACTAGACTAACGAAATGTCAAAGGTCAATTATGTATTTTTGAAATGGCGTCACGTATTTTTAATGTACGTAGTAACTGATGTTCAAGTGAATTTAATGGCATAAATAAACGTCTATAAATGTCATAAATATCTGTTGTTGATAGCCATGCTTGTATACTTTTAGAGAAAACCTAATCATTTTAAAATTTGCCATAGTATTTCATTTTTATAATCCCTTCGAAGAATCCTATGAAAAATTTATTTTCACGAACATCTCACCTTGAGAATTAATTTATTTAATTATTTAATGAAAAGTCTTGACGCAGAAAAAAATATTAAACAGGAAATATAAAGCAAAGTATCTCGAGTTGTACGATATTAGCAATTCTCTTCCAATTTCTAACGTAAAACGAAGTAAATTATCGCCCCAATGGTTGCTGCAATTACAGTATTACCGCGTGGAGATTCAGCTACATGATCGTACGCTTGTTAGAAGGCGCCTCGATGCCTGTCCTTAGAGTTGCAGTGAAACGTTACTCGGTATGTATTTGGTCCATCAATCTTTCAGCTGCTGCAGAGTGACTCGCGCTACTTCGATACGTGGTTAATCGTGTCTATTCGAACAGATGAATCTTGTGCGAGAAGAGGTTGGATCAAGAGGCTCTTTATTAACAAGATTCGCGTAATTCCTGGACTTTAAACACGACCGGAAGCCTCGATGTCCATCTAAAAACTCGAGCGTACAATGTTGTGCTTTTTCGGACTAAATTGGCCTCTTACGATTATTTTTTCTTTGCAGTTCCTTGAAATTGTAGTCTATCTAATTTGCTCGAATAAACACGAGAAAGATTCAACACTGACACAGTTTCGACGTATTAAATCAATGCAATTCTCTCTTACTTCGAGATATATTTAAATTAAATATCACAGACCACCTTAGAACTCTGATTTTAACGATCTTTTGTAGGTTAATAGAATACTAATGACCTAATGGTAAGGTATAATTAGTTAAAGTTACATTATCTAATGATGTAGTATGGATATAAGTGTCTGATCGTAGATGCCACGATGGTAAAGTGATGTGTTGCGTGACTCGTGAATCGGGAGCCTTCGCGGTTTCTACGACCAGACGCCTATACTTCAATTATATCTTTAAAACTATCTACTAATTACGGTTAATGTGTAACACGTATCATTGGCGGTATCTATTTTATCATTCTATAAAATATCGTTAAAATGGAGTCGTACAGTTGTTGTTCTCCTATTGTAATAGTGACTTAAACCTTATGTGTGACGATGCGTGATGCTTTATCAAGGAACAAGTATGACGTTTTAACGAGGAAATCATAAATTGCCCTGACATTCCAATTATTTCATCCGAGATACCATCGAAAGAAGAATAACAGGGGTAGTTTTTTATAAAAATCGGTTGACATACATTTTTCTAAAAGTATACACCTTCTAAAAGTAGAGAATTTTTACTATTTTTGAATGCAAAAGTCTTAAAAATTATAGACTTGGGAAAACATTTAAAATGAGAATTATAGTACAGGATTTCGAATAGAGCCCTCTACGCCATCGTTTTCTCTTACGACGAGTTTAGCGTAAAATGGACAGAGGTATGAATCTCGTCTCATGATTACTCTATTATTGAGACTTGCGTTTAATAGTACCTACGTTTCGTCGAGTAAACAAGTTTTTCGAGCCGCCTATTCGTTCCCACGATCGCCGCTTTGCTTCTTTCCGAGGCAATTTCTGTTGTTTCTAACGTTCCTCCATAATTCTGCGAGGATTGGACGTGTCTTTCCTGCGTAATACAAGAACAACAAGGTAGGAAACGGTGAAATGACTACGGGAAATGGCTCGTGGTTAAAAAATGTGTTCAATTTTCCTCCGATTCTGTTGTTGGAACAGGGAAACCCCGGAAAGTTTACGTGAAAACGGGTGCGGTAGCTATCAGAAACAGGATTAGCCGTTAAAGAGGCGGCGTTTAGCGGTGCACTCATAAATCACGTGGAAGCGACAAGCAATTATAATAACTATCGCTAGCTATAGACGCATAAATAAAATACTGGGACCCCTCGGCTAGGTAATGAGGCGTGCGAAGCGGGATGCGAACCAGTTTCTCGACTCGTTAATCGCGACACGGGTAAACAGGGAAAAAGTACTTTCACGGTAAAGGTCGTTGCGACATCGAAGATAGGCGATGTGCCATTTTTTAAAGGGTGAACTCTACCCAAAGCACGGGACTTTCTCGAATGAGAAAGACGTTCACGCATAATAAGCCACGACAAAACCAAATCAACTGTTCAGCATTTACGCACGTCAGGACATTTGGGTAATGGATGTTCAATGTGGGGAATCTTTACTGTAATTACTCTAGAAAAACGAAATCGAAAATAAAACAGTTAAAAGCTATCGTCGTGTAACAAAAAATAGACCACATAAATGAAATACAATCCTCAACTAATGCATTTCTCATGTAATAGTTTCAATCAAAAAGATAGTCGTAACAATTACAATATTTACTGCGTTAATTTCGATGCTACCTTAATTGTAACTTGGACAACCCCCTATCAAATGTTGAAGGCAAGATATCGGTTTTCTACTGAATACTTATATCGCGTCGATGCACCCTTGGATATCGTACGATTCCTCGAAAGTCGCTACAAGTAGATCGTTGCCCTTTCAGCTACCATCCCCCATGTATGCTATGAGATTAACGATAACGTGTATGCGTTCTGTCAGCCGTGCAGACCTTCCGAGTTCCTGGAACCGGCGATCCACGTAGTAAATACTTCCTTCCAGGTAAAAACCTATTAATTAGATTTCCACGTTGCTCGTTTTACGTCGCCAGTATCCGAGAAGCCCCTGAAGCTTCAAGGTCACGGATACCTCATGAACACGCTGGAATTCGAGTCGGGTTTCAAATTTCAGTGGAACGAACGTGATGAGTTCAAGAAAGAGGGTGAAAGTAGCTCAGTCAACGAAGTTCAAATATAACAAGAATTAACAGAGTCTATGCATACACACGTCCAAATAATTATATAAACAAAACAATTTGCAAATTGTAGTGTATACCTGCCAAAATAATCGTTTGGAGTTATCAATTTATTCGTGAAAAATTAGAGTTATCAAAACTGGAGAATTTTGTTCCCTTTCATTTTGATAATAACTTTCTCCATATAATCTCGTAAAGATATTTACAAGAAATTTATAAAGTTCTACTTCCCAAAGATGGCGTCGATTCCTCGTTTCTTATGAGACATCCTGTACGTTCGTTCGAATTTCAAAGCATTTAATGCTTTTTATTTCCTGGAAGGACGTGCAGCAAGAAACAGAGGAAACAGCACGCCGGGCGATGGAGACGAGGAAGTAGCAGAAGAAGCAAGGAAGAAGACGAGACCGAAAAAAAAAGATAAAGAAGATGAACCGAGCGCAGAAAAACAAGGAGATACGGTACAACGAAAGAAACAGGATAAGAAAGTCGAGCGAAGTGGCGGAGCAAGAAGTGGAAGTACAAGATAAGGTAGCAGAAGAAATAACGGCAGTATGTGACAGAGGGAACAGGGGGGGAAATAAGACGGGAAAGAGGAGTCTAGAGAAGAGGACGTAAGAGGGGCCAAAAGTACATCGTGCGACTCACGGACCGCCATAACCTTTTATCAGTTATCTAATTAGCCATTGCATTTAATTAACAGGCCGGGAAGAGGGCCGGGGAGAGGGCCGCAGAGATAGCCCCGGGAACGTGCGAGACCGACGTACGGCTCTGTATGGTCGTACGTAATTTTAATCGGTGCTCGCGTCAGATAACGAAGGGTCGACGGATGAACCGGCATCTGCGCGCTTGCAATTAGCCGTGTTTTTATTTATTCGTCTATCTGCCTCTTATTGCGCCGCTATGCAACGCTCGAGGGGGGGATCAAAAATGGCGGGGAGACGATACCTCGAAACGCTTCGACGAGAAATCCTGATTTCGAAAGACAGGATGCTGCTGGCTTTCCCTCTGTTTTACGTTTTCTATATCGGCTCTTTAGACTTAAGAGCTGCCCGATGCCAAGCAGTTGTCAATTACTCGCGGACGATGTACGTTGAGTGGTATCCATCAAGATAACCGTCGTGGGCTCCCCGATCGACCGATCAGATATCTATTTGGAATGCGTGGAATTCGTCAAACGAATTCTTTGATCGTCTGTCCGATTTCGAAGACAAAGCTGCGCCGATGCGACTTTGATGTCTCGTTGCTCGAACACGAAGCTTCGCGAGCCTTGTAGTTAACGACAGTTGTCTTTGCTAATTGTAGGCTCATTATGATTGCGTTTGTACGGACCCATGTATAGAAAAGTGAAACTGTTTGGCATTTCAGGTAGTATGACGCTTGTTTATTCAAATACAGTAGTCCCTTGCTAATGTTCGCTGTTTTTTCTCTCAGTATTGTTCGTGCAATTCCTGCTACTGCAGCGACTGCATAAGACTAACCGTACTTCCTCAAAAACATGGAGAATGAAGTTTAGAAATAAGGAAGAAAAAATATATAAAGACCAGATGTTGTGTAACGTTATTAAGAAATTAGTTGAACTACCAAAAAAGCTATGAACGATTATAGAATGTGTATAATAAACAAACGTTGAACTTGTCGCTTGTACTTCCCTTGATAACGTTCGCGTCGCAGACCCAACGTAGCGAACATTAACGAGGGACCACTATAATATCGAAGGAACATAGTTTCAGATTAAACTTACAAATATTATTTATGAGCAACTTATGTCGAATTTGACGAATGTAGCGACATGAACATATATTCTAATTAAACATATGCTGGTTTTCAACATAAATCTAGCGTTAATTTTCTTCGACTAAGTTTAGTTGGAGAAACTGTTGTTTTATTTAGCAGTGGATAGTCATCGACTGGCATCGCGTTGATCGCAAATCCCGGTGTTACAATTCCAATCAAACTACCGGTGACGCGATAGTATCGTACGAGGTGGAAACTTTACGAGAGTCTCTGAAACTCGTGGCGCGCGGGCAGTTCGAACTTTACAACTTCCTAGTGCCGTGACGCGTCGTTGTTATTCTCGATGCGGCGTTCGATTTTGTAACGGTAAGGAAAGAATAGAATGGAACAGCATAGCGGTACCGCGCCAACGGAGCGCCGCTTTTGCAGAAGCGATTTCACTTCGCCGTCGATCAGGCCAGTGAAAAGAAAATGTTTGCGTAACGATGGACGACTGACTTGCCTTCCCCGGATCCTCGACGGAGCCGACGATGGTCATCACGTGTAGGGTAACCTCGCGCGTGTTCCACGGCTCATCCGCCATGGCGTACAGGCCCTCGCTGACGAAATAGGGCTCGGTACACGTGAGCCTGCAGCGCAGCCAAACGATCGACAAATTAGATAATGAGCAGGAATGTGTTAAGTTGCATCCACCGATGGCGAAACAACGCTAAACGCGGCTAAACTCTATTATGTACACCCCGAACGTACCAGATAACGTAATTAGCGTTGTGTAACCCGATATCGAATGAGTTCCTTTTAGTGCACTTCGCTAACACAGGACTGTCATGCTCGTTGTCAAGAGTAAAATTGTTTT
Source organism: Colletes gigas (assembly GCF_013123115.1). Taxonomy (NCBI): domain Eukaryota; kingdom Metazoa; phylum Arthropoda; class Insecta; order Hymenoptera; family Colletidae; genus Colletes; species Colletes gigas. The sequence goes on along the minus strand of NW_025106694.1, from coordinate 120,759 downwards.
GCGCAAGGGGATACCTTTTTATTTGAAATACCTCTTTCGAAGACGTACGCTACCGTCCATAAGTCACCGGACATGTTACTCGTCCGTCTTGGGAAATACAAATTGAGATACAGAAGCGACTTTATTCTCTCGTTTTCTTACATTTAGTAATCCTAAGTTGCTACTTTACTATAAATTGCAATAAGTAAAATTGTTCGAGGAAGCAAATGAAGGTGAATTCAAAATCAGAGGACTCGTGAGCAATAGTAGTAGAAAAGTTGGAATGGTACTGACGAAACAAATACTGGAAAATAATTGTTATATATGAAATCTTTCTGTATATTAATAGAAACGAGAATCTTAGTTAAAGTACCGAATAGAAAATCGTGTTTACGAAGTAGTGGTCACGAGGAGATGTAATAAATATGTTCGCCCGGCGTCTTCGAGTGGCGGAAAGGGGATAGTGCGAAAAAATCGAGCAGCTCGAGTGGCCCCTGAGAGATCGCGTGGTCGGGCCACATCAATTTCGAGGGTGATTCCAGACGCTGTCGGGAGCCTCGAAAATTTCGAATGGCCGCGTAATCGTGGAGCTTCCTAGTGCACGAGCAGAACGAGAACCATACCGAAAAAGTTCTTCTTCCACCGACTCTCTGTTTCTGTCTTGCCTACTTTCTGTTCTCTCTTTTTTTTTGATCCACCGCGATAATGGTACCCACACGCTCCTAGTCGTTTCAAACAATATTAATGGCTTTGTGTATCTTCGTTATATCGTTGGTAGATCAACGAAAATGCACGGAAATAAAGTAATTATAAAAACTATACTCAGATTATTTTAATCGAAAACCTCTAACAGACACACCCAGAAAATGGCGTCCAGGAACACCTTACGCAACTGCTTTGTCACGATCCCGCTAGCAACATAAAACAAATAATAAAATTTGTAACAATTGTACGCGATGCATAAATAAACTGGTCACATTTGGCCCGCGAGCCCGAGGTTACCCACACGTGTTATAAATCAACACTTGGGATCAATAAAACGTAATAAAAATAGAAAACACTTATGCCGCGGCTTTTCAACCCACTAGATTACAGTTCCCGATTATCAGCCAAGCAATCACGGTTCCAACAGATAAACGGCGCTAGAATTCTTTTCTATTTAGCGCACGAACGTTGCCGTCAATTAGAAGCAGAGTGTTAAAATTAATTACCATCGCCGAGACCAGTTCCGCAATGAAAATCTCCCACGCGCTGTTTGTAGCCACGGTTCCGTACAATTAGCAATTTATTCTAAGCAATTCACAAGCGGCCTTTCGCGTGGACCAGACCGCGCAACAGCCCCGTAACGGGTAGATCCCTCGATCAGTGAATCGATCAATCGCCCACGCGTTATTACGGTAAAACTAAAATCGTTGCAACGAGCACAAGCAGCGACAAAATTTCTTTATTTCGATTCTGTATTCAACTGATTAATGGTACAAGTTTTAATTGGACACTGAAAAGAAATATAGGTGATATCGCATATTTTTGTAAAGTTACACAAAATCGAGAGAGAAAGCAAGAGCAAGATGTACACATTCTTGAAACTTTTAATTGAAAAGTTTCTGTTCTAATAAAACGTTTAATTTTATAACGTTATAAACATGACCAGATATTTGGTTGCCCCTGCTTTTTCAAATATATTTACAATTTTATCGAAATAATATTCCTGTTTCCTTCTTAATACTATCAAATGCAAATGTAAGGATCTCTTATTATTTTGTTACCGAGTGTATTTTGTCTGGAGAAACTCGGATTCGGATAGCATGAAGGAACCGCGTTATAATTACATATGAACGGGCGAGGAACAGGTTTCGAGCAAAGGTTTTTGCGGACAAGGAAACAAGGAAGGATTCGATTAAATTGTAATTATTTGGCGTATTCGTGGGTTCGTTCGTTAACGTAATTTTTACGCGTAACATACCCCGATGCCTGTTATTTCGATGCCCGTAATTGAATGTGTTTCGTTACCCTGTTATTTCATTGATTTTATTACCTTGATAAATCGATAAAAACGCGAACAACGTTTTCACGTACTGTGAAACGAATTCAAGAAATTTGGCGAATTGATCGTCGTACATAATTACACGTTATAAATCGAGCGAAAGAAGCGCATATGGCTATTTTTTGCGATCATCCTCCTCATTGTACGATAATTTTTGGGGTAATCGACGATTTACTTGCCCAATGTCTAAATTTAAAAAATTCGTCTGAATTTTTTATTTTCAGTTATTTACGCAAGTAAGACACGAAGTATCTCGTAAAATACTTGGTTTACATCGATCGTATTACCTTTTATGCACAGAATGACCCAAAGAATCAATTTACGTAAAAAGAAAAGTTCAATTACAATTTGAAAGTGTACATGTAAAGTTTTTCTGTACGATATTTCTATCTCCGCTTAGAATACAGTTATAGCTTCATCTAATCATTACTATTATTTTGTATATTTTAATTTTATATTTAGAAGAAAATAGAAACATCGAAGACAGACGACAGATTCCTGTTCCTTGCGTTTCACACCAAACTGAAATAGCGTTCTTAGAAACACGGATCGCATTCCGATTGTGCAAGAGAGCCCACGACCGTCGCATAATGAACTGCTGGGTGGATCTAACGTCGCTCGAAAGCCGAAAATATTACAAATAAATTCATAAATTACGGTATGCTAATGCCCCGTGGCGTGCCTGATGAAACGGACAGTTACAAGTGTCCTTCCGATCGAATGGGCGTAAACCAACACGTGAAATTCTGTCAGCGCATACGTGCACACACAGACACCGCGCGAACACACCTAATCGGTGGCTCGGGTCATCAGAGAATTTCAAAATATTTCTCTAAAAATACTTCGATCAGAAGCTACGCGATATAAGAATTCATAATTCTTTAATTTCAAAGTTCCTGGGGATCTGTTTCTATTAATTGGCAGTGTTAACTTTTAGAAATCGAATTTAGGATTAAATTATACAAACGTAACCTACTAAAACATTTTTCAAATTTTGAGGCTCGTTAATAGGAGTCGTTTGTAAGCAATGACATGGCCATTTGAAAACGATGACGTCTATTATCCTTTTACACAGGCGAATCGCATGTACAGAATTAAAATAGTATGAAATATACTGTACTAAAGAAACAGTTACGATTATAAAATATCATTTAAAACGTAATGTAAGAATTTGTTAATTATATTACTGTAAAATTTCTTTATAAAAGGAAAGGTGTGGCGAAGAAATGATAGCCTCTTCCAAGTGTGTCGTGATGTAAGAAAGAGTATTGGTATCACTTAGTATTTGATATGAAATTATTGGTATCAAATAGAGAAATACTTCTAGATTATTTTCAAAATTTTGTATGTATCGAATTGCTTAACCGTTTCAAGAATTATATTTCCGGGATTGGCATATTCATATGTACACGTACTGCAAGGAACTATAAATAATATTCTTGAGTATGTTCGCGATGTTTCTTTGCTCATAAAATGCGTTTTCATGTTAGTACATGCTATTTGTCATTAATTTATGTGACACAACATCCTGACCAATAGTAAAATAATCTCTTCAAAATATTCTGATTACTAAATATGAGACGGTATACGTTCAGTTTTGAGTTATTTTAAGCATTCTAGCGTGGGAGTAGCCAGTCAAATTGTGGATATATTGTCGACAATAAAATTTACCGTTACATCCCTTCAAGGTATTCTAATCTTAATGAAATATACTGTGTTTGATCGATTTTTGCTTACTGAAGACTAATCTGGTCGTAGGTAGGGTCCATTTTAGTTATTTCCAAAGCAATGTGTACTAAGAAATGGTGCTAGCTGAGAACTAATTTCACAAATATACACGAATCTTCATAAGTTTTTAGTGAAATCTGCGTACGATGCTGTCATAGAAACCTTATTTTAAAAAAGATAATTTCAGTTTTAATAAATATAAAAAATAAAATAGTGGTATAATAAGTTTTTGGAATCTACATTTGTTTCTTGTTCTCAGTGATCTTTAGTTCTGTATAACACGGCATTTATTCGAAACGTAACAAACGTGTTATAGGGGGGTTGTGCTCCGTTTCATAGTTTTTCGAGCGTTCCTTTCCGCGTAGAAAGCAACCGCGAGACTCGTTTCCTAACAAAACTCCTGATCGGTATCAACTGATCGTAGGGTAATTTGTAATAAATTCCACGCGTAAAGCAGCGAGACCGATTCGCACGTATGGGCACTTATACAGAATCGCTGGAAAGCATGTGGGCGCCTCCATCAAACATACATATGTATGCACGAACTGGTTTCGCCAGCGACAGCGTAGAATTTCGTGAATCTCGTGAATGGCGGCGTGTTTACGGGCTCCTCGAGGCCTTCCACGCAAAAATATATTTTTGGACTGTCCGGGACGCCGTTTCAAATTATACGAATTTGACGCCATCGCTGGGCACTGTGATTTCTGAAACGCAGGCGAGGAACGCGAATTCTGGGAGAAAGTAAATATTTTGTCCCGTAGGTGTTCCGAGTTCTTTACGGAGGGGGACACGCGATATCGCTAACTCGATAATCAATATGTTTTCGCGGCGAATCAAACGTTTAAAGAAGGATTACCATTGGAACCGTTGATCATTTCTTACATTGGATTCTCTGGTCGTTAAAGTACCGGTAAATTTTAGTAACAATTATACACCATGGTTTGTATTATTTGAGAAACATCGAGGAAACAAGCGACTCGTTATTAATGCAACAAGGTAAATTAAATTTACTACAATTTCCTGATAACAAGGATGTTGTAAACAATACCCTATTCCCACGTTAGATTTGCTCGCCCCTTAAAAAACAAGGCTCGCGTTACAGCGAGAAGAAACACACAAGGGAGCACGATTAAATTAATAAATAATACATAGTTCTCGCGTTTCTTCAACGGTAACCGTTAATTGAAGTAGATTGAAATAAAAAGCACAAAACACTGGTCTTGCAACTTTTTCACGCCGATCAGCCACGGTATATTTTCCATCAATGATGAAATCGCGCACCCACGTGTCGGCGTGAAATCGAAAAACGACATAAGCGTCCGCGACGTCTACCACTGGAAAAACCGACATTCCCAGCTTTTATTTCACGACGAGCGGATTCGTTTCGCGATCGCTTTTTCAGTGTCCTGGCGGTAACAGTACGCGTATCGCGATTCCTTTCTGCGATCGCTGGATTCTCTTCTGGCTTAACGTTATCTGGATTCCACTAATTGACCGTGGCAAATAAGAATTCTCCTCGCTCGAGCGGACTGTTCCGTTCCGTTCACGATTTCTTTCGAGTTGCGAAAGGAAGCCATGGACCGATCGTACAAAACGGGGAAAACGTGTGAAGTTAGACTCCGTCGCAAAAAGTCATCGAAGAACTATGTGTGGCTTAATAGCGACGGGCGGAAAGATTTAACGCGAATAATACGTCGTAAAATTTATAAGAACTACTGCGAAGCAATAGAATGAAACGTTCGTGGCAAAGTTCGAGTTAAAAGAAGGCCATACTAATTTTATGACTTTGACAAAAAATATGCAGAAACAAGATTATCGATAGACTTTACGACCAAAGATTTAGGATTTCTTAGGTTATGTGTTTTGTTTCAACGTGTTCCTCGATCAACGATTACAATATGTATAAAACCGACAAATAAAACAATTGCTCTTGCAATCTGAACCCAAGTTATAGATAAGTTACAATTATAGTAAGACCCCACTTAGCGTTACCTTGTTTGACGCTGTTACGTTCTAACGTACTTTTTGCAGCTCTTATAAAGTATACGCTTTCAATTACTAAATACTTGTAGTCGTGACCATGTGTTGCGCAAAAAGCGCTTCTTTCATGTAGCCGACAGAGTGGTCGATTAGTAGCATTAGTCTTTAAAACCGATTTGTCGAGGTAATTGCGTGCCAATCTGCGACAGTGTCATAGACGCGACGTCGAGCAGAGGTTTTAACAAACTGTCTCATTTTTCTTGTTCAATTTGTATATTTCTCATTGATGTCTCTTTAAATTTAGCAACGTCTACTATAAAATAGAGGTAATTACTTTGTTCCTTATCTTCAACAATTTAAACTCACGTGGCTGGGGGAAAGGTTAGACTCCAACAATTCAGAAACAAAGATTTGCTTGCCCTCTTCCAGATAATATATCAATTTGATAACTAAAACAAATACATGATATGTGTAAAACGAATAGTCTTAAATGGATACATGGTATTGAAAAATTAAATGTAATGAAGTGACACTATAATAATACTACTTTTATTATTATTTAAAGAGGAATTTTTATCTGTTAATACCATGTATCTATTTAAGACTATTTGTTTTACACATATCATGTATTTATAATTCCTCTTTAAATAATAATAAAAGTAGCCCATTTAGCAACGTTCAGCGCTCTAAATTTTATAATCGTATCCTCTTAATTGCACGAAGCCATGCTGTTCATTTTGAGTAACCCTTCGATTCCTATTCTCACAATATTAATTCTAACTCCACAAAGAGTCTTTATTTCCCGGTGTCGAAAGCTGCGATTCGCTTTAATCGTGCCCGCGATCGATACCAAATTCAGATATCAAATCAACGCATACGTGACTCGGCGGGGCGAGAAACGCGCACGCACCGTTCGCGATCACTTCGGTTCGGATTAAACGAACTTTTGCCCGGCGTGTACTCGCTACCATTAATCTTCAGGGTTTGGCCGTGAGGAAGAACGGCCGCCGTCGAGTAGAACGGACCGTTCCCGATAATTTGTTAATCGTCACTTAATTACCCCGTCGATCGGTTTAACGATTCGCGCGTGCGGCACAAAGCGAGGCCGGGGCCCTTTGAAACGAAATCACCGTGGCCGGCTGGCTAATTACGAAATCGCTCCGCGTTCGCCTCTTTATCTTACTCTCCCCGCCCTCGACCCGAACGAATTCTTCTTCCACGACTTCCGCGATTTTCACTCGCGTCGTCCTAGCGTTGTTCCTCTTTCGCCAGCCTTTTCGCGAACGGAATCCGCGGGACATTCATCCGACATTCAAAGAGAAGAACTAAGTTGATAGCAGCTAATTTAGTTGGTCAAACGTACAGAGACGTAACTCCCAATAAGTCTTTACTGCAGGTCTTTCGACTTATTGCCTCGTATTTGGTTCATCCACCTGCTGTTGCATTCGATAGAGTGATCCCTCGTCAATGTTTGCTAGAACCTTATCGAGGGAGGTACTAGAAAATTGAGTCCTGCATTTATAAGTCTCTATTCACTTCTTTTGACTAGCAATTTCTACAATGAATTTGCGACTCAACTTGAGACACATATCTTGAACACTAAAATTCAAAACCGTATCAATCGATATACTTTCAATACTCAACATGTAAAAATAGATATCAACTATGTCCTAGTCTTATTAATTAAAACCACAACTGACTGTCATGTGGTCTGCACTCGGTATAGTCTGGATCTCCCTTTACAATACGAAACTAATCTCAAAGATTATTTTCCCAATAAAAACTACGGAAAGCATGGACAGGCCGAACAAATCCTCCCCTTTTTGGTCTTTTGCGTAACAAAGATTGGGGCTCGGTCTGTGTACGATTAAAAATACCACCCTAAACGGGAATTTGAAGCGTCCCAGCGTACAGCAACGCAGAGCTGCGCTATGGAATCAATTTGCTAAGTGGTCGGACGAGGGGTTGAATTGACCAGGAGGATGATGGAACAATAACGCGAGGAACAAGTCGAAAAACGGCGATACCAGCGAGTCGGTGGACGAGGGACAGGCGCGAAGAAACGCAAAATAGGCACGGCACGATTGGAACAGGGCGGGGGGCGACACGTGGCCGCACCCTGATTTCAGGCATGCGACGATTCGTGCAGAGGAGGGAACCGACTGTAGAATTTCTGGTTCCTCTGACTACGCGAGCGTGTGGTCAGCGCTGATTCATACTCTGTCCAGCGTCGCACCGAGCTTCTTAAGCTGCGTATTATCACCAGACGAAATATAGTGGAAACAGAACACACAGATGGCAGTTTGCATCCGACGAACCGTAATAGTGGCGTCGTGGAAAAATCAGTGATTTTGCGGAGCACGGTTCAACCCTTTGAGAAATTGAAGGAATAATCAGAAAAAGAAATTTCTAGTCGAAAGCAGTGCAACACTATTTGATTCTATGTGGATAATGTCAGTTGTAATATGAAAATAGTAAAGGTGCTTTAGAGCCTCAAAGATCGTCGAGCAAAAAACTCCATCGAGTCTATCTTACATCGTTTGTGGTTTTATTAAAGCGACGACGAGTTTACGAAGTACGTTACGGAGTCACATTAATGCCCCATGGTGTATTGTTCGAAGGAATGTCGCAAATGTACAGGGGTAGTTAAAGGGTAATGAAAAACGTGTAAAAATAACGTATAAGGGTCATAATGGCTGTGGTCGCAGTGTTGAGCAGCGAACAGAACTATCAAAGCAGATTATTGTTTGAGGTGATTCGCATTAAATCTTTAGAACAACGCGTTGTAAACTTAATGAGATCCTACTTATAAAAAACGCAATAACGAATTTCGAATGCCACGGTTAAAGTTTACGATGGGTCGCGTCCTCCCTGATTTTCACTTTTATATGCACTCGCCATACTCGACCGATCTAAAAAATTTTTAAATGTTTGCGCGTCGTACAATAGTTTTTCGCGATGTCAGGCTATTCTACGTTTTTAATACATTATAAAATCCCAAATAATTACAGACGTCAGAAATTTCAGTACCAGAGTATCACTAAAAGAATCCCCAGATCCGAATAGCTCGGTTTCAGTACGAGTTACTATAAATGTTATAGGAATGTTAGCGTCAGACAGGCTCGAAGATTTTGGTAGTCGAATCGAAACAACCGTGTAACCAGTTTCTTTCCTCATCTCGTAGCTTTCTCGCTTACATACGCCTCCCGATCGGTTCAGCTCGTTTGTTCACAATTAGAGCGCCTCTATGTGCACCGTGTGTATCCATCCACACGCAAAAACACGTACACACTAACACGCACGTGTCTATACCTGTCACACAGGAAACTGCTCGTATTAGGTGCAACCGCCTCGAGTGTCTACCGGGTGGTCCATGGAACAGACTCGTAAAGCAAAATGTCAAGCCCTCGATCTTCCTGAACAATCGATCATTTTGGGTTGCATCACGACCGGTGTGATAGTTTGTGACGCAATCCATCGTCCGTGGAACGACGGATGGCAACGGTAACGCGGACAATTTCTCTCGTAGCTGAAACAGATTCCTTTCTTGCGCGGACGTGATTTAATTAATGGTAATTTGACGTCAGCGGAACGTCGCTTTGCGTCCTCGGTATGGTCGCTATTTATGAGAAGGGGCGAAGTCATTAAGAACGTACGAGGTGGGTGTGCGCCTATGCGCGACAAAAACGCATCGAGTCCTACGGGCCTCGATTTAAAAAATTTCCGATCGATTGGGTTTACAAGTCATCTTAATACGAACTAAGTTTAGCCTTCCTTTCTATGGTTGCGCTTACCTAGGTTCCAATAGAATTCTTTCTTTAAGGGATGATTTTTATAAATACAGGAATATTCTTCGTAATAGTTAATCAGTGATTACATTATTAACACTTTAACTGCCACGTCACCCACATTTTCACTGAACACTTGAAAAAATTAATTCTCAAGCTAAGATGTCGAAGAAAATAAATCTAAACAGAATTCTTGAATTTTAACGAGCTTGTAAAAATAAGTTCTATAACAAGTTGTGAGTATGCTAGTTTCGAATTATCCAAAAACAAAGTTAAGTTTTCGTGAACAATTTGAACGACGCTTTTCAGCCATAGAGATCGTTTCATTATTGTTCACGTAAATGTTAGAAAATTTGATGGTTCCGCGAACAATATCGAGGGAAAAGTAGCGAACATTAACGAGGGATTACTGTATCATGAATTACCCTAAGTGCAATAACGATTCGATCTATTTACACCGCGGAATAATTTAAATTTTTAATTACTGTTGGGAGTTGAAAAATGTTACGACGCGCCATAGGTGAGGCACAATAGAAAATAACGCATAGGTATCCCGAGTTCGCAATGACTTCGCACAGCAATACAAATCGCCTGATTGGCCGGACGCGTTGCCAATTCACGTCAGCCTGGTAGCCGTCGATGCTAATCAGTCGACAAAAATATTCGTACACGGCGCACCGTTCGTTCCACTCGTTGATGTCTCCGCGCGCTGCGCTCCTTTACGATAGATTTTTTTTTTCTCGCCGTTGTTCTCGAGCAAAACTCGAACCGATTTCCCGGCGCTAGCGTCGACGTTCCCGTTAAACAAATATGACACTCGCTAAGCTGCGAATTACCATTTTTATTGTAATCGCGCGCGGCCTCCCACCGGCCTTTATTGGCCATACACTCCGCTCCAAAGTGTATCCTGTTAGCTCTTTGGGAAAGTTTATCATTCAAGAAACCCAAAGCAACGAGCACCGGGCGAAAGAATATAACGCAACCTCGCGGGCAGCGTAAAATCAAGAAATTAACCATTTAACCGGATCGCGCTGTTCATTTGTACGCTTTACGACCGCGCAACTTCGTGAAATGTAAATTCCTAAATCACCGTTTTCATGGCGAGGAGGAATTCCTTATTGGCTCGCGGCCCGTAACTATACCATCAACGGTTACAAATTAACTTGTAAATTGTCGGTCGCTCGATAAAGAGCTTCGAAAGCTCTCGGTCGCACTCGCTCGCCGCTGGAAACTGCGACTATCGTCCGCTGTGACCGACGACTTTCAGACAATTACGTTCTGCCTGGCGGAAAACTTGTTATTCAAGGGAAAACCAAGCTGCTATCGCGTTGGATGGTAGCAATTAACACAAAGCGAGAAGGAAATTACGTTCCATGGCGGCTTTATCATTCCCCGGTGCGCACCGGAACGGATTTTTAACCGATTAGCCGCTGTGTGAAACGGACCGTGAATACTTTAACAAAAAAAAATGATGTCCTTCGGTGAATCAACGACGTCTAATTATCAACGACAACCTAGTCAGTGCGTAATGGGACACGATCCTCGAAATATCGCCCCAATATGTATTTATGAAGTTCTTAACCTGTCTCCGGTGGAGCTGAATCGGTGGGAAACATTCCCTACTTCTATTTATGATGTCTGGCTGTCATTTTGTGATATCGTTGCTCGTTTGCAATAGTGACTTGATTTTGAAAATCAACTTTAAACTTTATAATTCCCACAAGTAGCGTTAAACGGTTTTCGAGAAATCATTTTTCAGTGAACTGACGGAGACAAATATTATATAAATGACAGTTGCAAAATACTGTGTGCTAGTGAAACTGCGAATTGATAAATTATTGACACATGAAATTATTATGGGTGCAACACATTCCTGGCAATCATTCTATTAACAGAAAGTTGGCTTAACTCAAATATACTATAGTACTGTACTTCTAATTCATTTTTGTCATCGATTCATTTGCAATTTCCAAACAGTATAAAATAAGAAACCATTTGTGTCGATAAACTATGTTGATGAAATAATTTTTTTCTTCCATTTAAACTCTAACGTTCGCTGTTGAACTCGATCCTGACACTCTTCGAATATCGTTAGCCGCAATTATCAACAATTTTCCCGTAAATTGCTTTCATTCCGCGCTATCACGTTCCCATCGGTAGATAATTATGCGTTGGTACCGGGAAGAAGCGATCATACCGCGTCGTGAGGCGAGAGGTATTCACTGGACACTGACAATTAAACAAAGTGGTTATATTCTTGCGATTTTCTGCAAACGCAATGTCGTCGGGTAAATAAAGATTCGTCTCGATGAAATCTGTTATTTAGATAGTTCCTCGGTACACTGCTTCTCCGTATATTTTGACATTTTAATGCTTGCATAAATTTCAATAGTTCTCGCCTGGAACTAATATTTCACATCAAAGGTGGTATTATAACCGAGGTAAGTTCGTATGGAGTTACGCACCAGTAATTAACAAGTACATTAGAAGCGTTGATTTTCTTATGCGAGTTGATTCACTTGCACTTCCTTGTCATAAAACACGCACCAACTTGAACTCTAACATTATATTACGGTAAAAGTATACATATATACTAGTCTGTCGGAATTATGGTTCGGAGAGAAACAGTCTAGGATAGGAAATCTCGTCTAAACGCACGAGTTATTCTACCGCTTCCTGATGTAAAATATTTTTTGCCGTATCTTCTGAAACGTAAATAAACAAATTTCAACGGACGTTTATGATTCACTTGATCGTTATATCTCAATCTCGTTCCTCTCGCTACCAAGTAATTATTCAACAAATTATTCACAAAATATAATCACGAATACTAAACATATTATTCAGCGCATCATCTATAAAACTCGCAAGAAATTGTTTTGGTCATCGAAAAATAATAGAGATTATTTGCAAAGTAGTCAAGTTTATCAGGACTTGGATTTAATAGTGACATCTAGCGTTCTCCGTAAAACGTAGTTCGATTCGAAAAAAGGCAGCGAGTTTTGCAAAAATATCACAGTATCTGTGTCAATGGAGCGACATTTCCTGAAATACATGCGAACAGGATAGAGCAAAGGTTACCGTTAGCCTCGGGCATCCGCTATAAGGCGGGCTGAGCTAATGTCAAAGTCGATCGTGGCGTTTGCTAAGGCGTTTATAGTTTATAGCAGCACGACCAGGCGCGAATTATTGTTGCACGCACGGCACTTTCTCGCTCGGCCTGTTGCTGTTCGATTCTTAACAAGTACAATTTATACGACCGTTCGTTATCGTTATTTAATAATTGATGGTTAGAATTCGCATTGTGCTGAATGCCGCGTTTGGATTCGACGAAGTTCGATTTAATTGTACAAAGCCGGTGAACGAACGCGTGGCCAATAAGAATCTTTTCATCGACCGGCTTAATGAAACCATGGGGAGATATGATTTTTAGATAGCATCGCCTCGGCTATTCCAACGTAAATTAGTATCCGTAAAATCCTGTTTCTTGCGGATAATGGAGTTTGATATTGAGTCGATACCCTTTTGCAGCGTCGAAGAACCTTGTAAACATTTCGTTTAAACGTATCGCGATATTTATGTAAATATTCGATTATGAGCAACAACTTATTTTGGCTTAATGTTATAAATATGTCAGAAAATTTATTTACCACTCCGGGAAATCCTACCTCTTATCGCGATATCTAGAGAACTATATAAATAATTCAGTCTTTGAAAAGATATACAACTTCCGAAGAAGAAACTGTAAAAGACTTTTGAAAAATATAATTGCTAAACATTCCGGAGCAGTAGTTGGTTTTAATTATGAAAAGACTGAAATATTATAATGCTCGTCCCGTTTTATATGTTTTCTGACCTTTTTTCAGGATTACTTAATAACTGGATCTTCCTCATCACTATGAGGAAGAGTAATCTTCGTTTGGACGAAAAAACTATAAATTTTTTAAATAATTACGCAGTGTTATAATGGACCAACATAATTTTGATTTTATTAAGATTAATATCAAGATTAAGATTAAGATTAATAAGCTCGAGGCGCGAACTAAATTCTTCATACACGTGGAGAATTAAATTAAATTCGCAATATTTCCGTACCATTTCGTGTTATACTGATCCTGACCATACTTTTATTAAACCCGACATACAAGCTTGAATTAATATTCACAAAGCTGGCTGCAAATAAGGAGCACGTTCGTCATTGTATTTTATAAAAATTTAAACAAGGAAAAACTGTTTACGGATGCGTGGAAAAACGATTTGTTCTCCCCACGACTGTACCACGTTATACACCATATGCAAAGTTAGGTTCTTGCGGTTTAAAGAGGGTGCTTTTTAATCTCGACGATCAGGAACGTCCAGATCGACCTCCAAAGTATAAAAACGCAATACTCCAACAGCTGCTAAACGAATACACAGCATTAGTCATCCAGCCACAAATTGATGCATGACAATGCCAGACCTTACGTCGCGAGATTGACCAAGGACACATTGTTACAACTTCATTAGGATGTTTTATCGCGCCCGGCATTCCTATTCACCAGATGCAGCGCCTCCAGACTACCACTTGTTTTGATCGATACAACGCATCTTGTTTGACAAATACCTTTTTAATACGGACGAGAAACAAGAAAATAACTTGATGACTTTATTGCAAGTAAAGACCAATTTCTCTATCGAGTTGGCATCTGTAATTTGCTTGATGTATGGAGGAAGCTGCTAAAAAATGTCAGGAAGCACCTTAACGAATAAATTGTTGTGACATGCGTGGATGTTGAACAATGAATTCGATAAAAAGTAACGAATGATTTTTACCCCTAATCTATCCCGCGACGAGACAAAGGCGACAGGGTCTAGAGAATCTCCAGAACAACCCCGTCATCTTTGTTTTTGACAAAAAAAAATCTATTGACAATTAAATCTAATTCTGGGTACGAAATACCACTGACCATGTTATTAATATTTCTTTTAACAGCTAATATCATAACTTTAATGTCCTCCAAGTCATTTGGTTTCTTTTAGGGATGCACTAAAAGAGCTACATTTTCTCCAAATTTGAAAATATTTAATTAAAACCAAGCGTGTACTTTCTGAAAACTGAAGAAGGTCTATTTTTTTCATTCTTTCCCATGGTGTTCCCATTTAATAAGAGGTCACACGGCGCGCTCGCGCATGCATAACCAACGAAACACGAATTAGCGTTGCTCGCATAACACCCTCACGGACATTATCGTCTTCTTGCCTCGTAGCCTTGTTTATGGCCGCCGCGAATGCCGGTACCCATTCCGCGTGGCTAATGGGCATCCTATTAGTCGCTGGTGAACTCGGTCGAGTCGCGAGACTAGAAAAGTCCTCTAGCGGGCCTCTAATGCGCCTCCGCTCTAATAGAATAATTCCCTGCCGCATTAGTCAGTCCGCGACTCTAATCATGATTGCAGAATGCATACTGTTATCGGGGCGAAGGGAGACAAGGAAGGAGGGTGAGAAAGTGGACCGACATACGAAGAGGGGCGGTAAGAGAGAGTGAGCGAGACCGAGCAACACCGCGGTATGATAATAATTGAATTAAGTGAACGTCGCTTAATGACACTCGTTACATTACCGATGGCCGGGTCGCAAGAAAGTACCAACGCAATCGTGATCTTACGTGTAATACGCCGGCACAGCGGTCCGGCCAGAGAGATGATGCATTTTACATTAGCGGCTTCACCGCGACGTTCAGATTGAATTATAATACCGTGCAGCAACCGCTTCGGGGACTGGATTGTGTTCAAGGGATTGCGCTAAACCCTTCGAGCGATTCCTGCTAAATGCGCGCCAAATGAACCAAAGAAAGCTGACAATGTTGTTGCAAAACTACCTTCGAATTAGCTTGGACTGCATCAATTCTCCTTTAATACCTCATTTCCTAGTAAGATTTTATTCGACTTTTTTTCAAAATCTTCGTTAACACGTTGACTGCTAATTACGAACAAATAATGGATGATGAGCGTTTAGAAAAAGAATACAAATTAATATGTATTGGAGAACTAAATGTTTAGTCATAGAAGAATAAAATAAGTATCGTTTCGTCCAGTCAACGCGTGAAAAGAGGCCAACAGTTTTTTTTTTTATTAAAAAATAGCAACATGGAACTACGTAGATGTATTCCCCTTCGATCGAATTGAAACTGTACAATTGATCTTGCTACGCATTAAATACAACCTAAAATAGGCAACACTAGGACGATAAATACTGCATCGTAACGTCTATTTTCAATTCGACGAACATTTGCATACAAATGTGTCGATCGCCTGATCTCATCTAAAACAACATATGGCAACCAAGAAAGGACGCGAGTCGACGCGATAAGACAGAGGAGAGAAGAACGATGATAATTGGTTCTCGGGGATGACAGTGACCGTAAGCAAACGCATAAAGCAATGATGGCCTTTCTTGTCCTCGCCACCTACATTTCTCGTCGTCGTCAGCTACGGAACGAGGCCAGAGCGCTTCCGCGGAAATACGTAAACAGTTTCGTGGATGCTGCGCGGCCGTGTCTAATGGCTAAGTAAATGCAACGTAATTGGCCGTTTCGCGGGAGCATTACCTGGAAAAACACACGTTGCGACTGAGCGAGATCACGCGAACGACACGCGCACGTGCACCGGGATTCAGGTACGCCGGCGAAGCTGAGGCAGAGCGTCGACGTCGCCCGTGCAAATGGCTCCGAGGATGCGGAAAGTGCGTCGTTGAGAAGTGAAACGGCGAGGAAAAAACAACGGAACAGGCGGAGGAGGGGGAAGAGGGAGCGGTGATAATTGAAAAGTCTGGTGTACACGTGACGCGGCCGTTTAAAACTGCGGAGAACTTCGCTCGAGAGACCTGCGTTTAAGCAAATGGACGTTTAAAGCGAGTAATTAAGGGATGCGTCGCGCAGTGGGGCATTTGGCACGAAAAACTGGACAGAATTCTTTCAATACTCGCTCGATATTTAAATTGCCACGACATCGCTAAAATTTATACAAATTGGACGAAACGAAAACGATTTCAATAGAAACGGCTTTTCGATTTTAGGTTTTTTTTTAAACAATATTTTTACGTACATATACTATGGAAGAATACACTTATTTACCTTCAGAATGTTTCGTTCGAAGACATTTATTATGAATAATTTATCGTAAATAATGTTTCTTGTAACAAAATATACAATTCAAAAAAGCTTGGATTCATCACTTGTCCTTTCACTCGCGTATGTTGAGCCTCTCAGATATGAAACCCTTCGAAGAAAATATTTAGCTTATAGAGGAGATGTTCGACTTGTAACTCTTCAACCCCGGTCGAAAGAGTGCAGTGAGAATCATGCAAATGTCTTAAAGTTCCTCTACCATTTATATTTTAATATACAGTTTCTGTAATGTATACTTACGTATACATTATATTTTTAGTTTACATTTGCTTTCATAGACGAAGTAGAAAATCTAATAACTCGTATAAACCAAAGAGGTCTATAATTTCCAAAAATTCGTTACACTCGTAAAACAAAATTAAATTGACAAATGCAAGACGGCCTTCCAATCCATTTTATCATGTTTCTTGTCTCCGGGCAAACTATCAACAGGATAACGGACACTCTTTTTCTTCTATCGCAAAGCGAGCTTCGCCTTTAATAAGACGTTTCATCAGTTTTTCGAAACTCGTCGGGGAAGCGACTCCGCCAGAAAATGCATCGCGAGCCCTTCTTAAACGGAGCCGTAGGAACAGCAAAACACCAAATTGCGCAGAATGGAGCAAATCTCCGCGAGGTAGCGTGGCGTCAAAAAACCGATTGTACGACAAGATTAATCTTCCCTGTAATTCCTACTGAATACTCGGGCCGGGGGACAAAAAACCGGGCGAGTTAATAACTCAATTTACACCTAGCGTTGCCGCTATTGCTTCGAGGGACTCGGTCGGCCGAGGCAGAAGAAACCGCGCGGGAAAAGAAGTCACTGGGCTGAAAACGCTACGAGGCGATTCCGAGCTGTTTCCCGAAACCGAAAAGAGAAGGAAACGCACGACGCAGCGCCGAGGAAATTACGGTAATCACGGACGGTGGATGCGCGAAATACCTGGAAGCGCGTCGGCAAAGCAAGAAGAGGGAACGACGCCATGGGAAGAAACGAGAGAGCGAAACGTTGAAGAGGTTAGAAAGGGAGTCCGATAAAAGCCGCACGGAGGGAAGAAAAGTTTCGGCCTTGAGGTGAGGAGAGGCAACCAGAAGACGCGGATGGCTCCGAGTGGCTTGCCAGGGGCCCGAGGGAACGCCAGAAATCATAGGAATTAGCGTGTCGCTGCCATGCGAGTGGGCAATCTGCCGCTAATAGCGAACATTTCCTCCGCCCGTAAACGATGTCGTGATATCATAAACGTAAACAGAGCATCGGCAGCGAACCTCTAACTCTTACGTTTGCTCGTTAGCCGATAGCGTGACGTACCTAAAGCGTTCTCTGCATTTAAATGCTGTTAATGACGTTTTACAGAGAGGCTTCTCAGTGGTAGCCTTCAGCTACCTGACTATTTAGGTGAGAGATCGAACGAATCCTCCTCTCGCGCTGTGGTTCACCATTGCGTGCAGTACACGCGAGTACAGCTTGCTGCTCGAGGACTCAAACTTACTTAGTTTCACGTGTTGTTATTCTACTTGAAATTGAACTTGGTGTTGGCGATTTTAACGTCTGGCGTTTTTTAAATTATTTTAACACCAATTTGATCAATTGATGCAAAGCCTTTGACCGTGTAAACGCGCCATAACTAACTAAGGAAATATAAGTACACGCACGTATTATCCGACAACTTTAATAAGATCCTCGAAGGAGTGACTTGGATGAGGAGGTGGGACTAAGACTGTCGTTTAAGCACATAGTCTACTTATGGGGTGTCATCTGATATTGTTTAAAAAAAGATGCAATATGAAAGAATGACAAGGACCGAGGATGAACCAAGTCCACACGGACACCTGATACGAGATGTCCTCGATCCCATGGATCTTATTTAAGTAGACAGATAATACGTTACATATTTATAAACACCACGGCTCGTTTAGAGTTACGGTAAATCTGTAGCAAAGCTCAAAAACATCCTTTAATGTTAAAAAGAAAGTTATTGCATTTATAAATTACCTCGATCGATATAGTGTATTGCATTTAATCTTTTTGAAGCTATGAAATCATGAAACAGAGTATGAATTAAAAATTTAAAACGTCTAAAAGCCTTCTTTGATCATCGAAGAACGATTTATTTTAAGATTCGAAAAGCATCATGCTGATCGCTTCACTCGTCACTCGCAAAGTATTTTCGTTGAGGATGTTTTCAGGCAGCGATAATTACTCACTTAAATAGCGCACGCAACGTGCGTTTAAGTTTCTGAAAGACAGGCTGTATGACTCGAAGCTCCGCACAAAACCATTACTATGCAAATCACATACGATTTTCACATTCCAAAGATAATTAATGCCGCGATGTCTGGTCTCAATTACATGCGTATACATCGCTCCGTGTCCAGCATTAGATTAATCTGCATTAGTCGGGCGTAAGGCCATTTTTGAGCACCACAAATTGAGACATTAAAAGTATAAATTGGAAAGCACCGTTCCACGACGCTACCGTGTTTCGTAAATTAAACCGTTTTATCAGTCTTAACTAATCACCTGTCCGATTCGAACGGGTTCGACTGAGTCTGTTTAATAATATATTTTAATATAACATTAAAATTTCTGCTTGTATTATCGATCTCAGCAGGCTATAATTTAATCTTTTTTCGACCTCGTATAATTAACCACCGCGGGGCCGATTTAAAACCGAACTTGTTATCCAATGTTACGCTAATTAGCTGACGATAAACGTCTGATGGAATATAAATTTTCCTGCGAACTCCATACAGACGACTAGTGGAACAAATTTCTGAAACTTGGCCAAAATTCATTCAATTGAAAGGGCGTTTTGCTCTTCGATTGGACAATTAGGTGATGAGATCGATATTAAACAAAATTGTATTAGTAGCTAAGATTTTGGATGAATAACGAGATGACCTTTGCTTAACAAAATATTTCTAGGCGTGTTAATTCTATGCCCCAGAGCCAGCCTTATTGCAACGAATTGAATTCGATGCAATTTTAACATTAGTTGCCTATTTTTTAAATATATAAAACAGTAATATTCCATAATCGATCTAATAAGACTATTAAAGACTAGCAACAAGGTTTCAGGTGAAGACCCTCATGAAACCCCAGAGCGAAATTTCATTATATTTAGAAGTTTTAAGCACTTCTTCCACACATTATTCACGCGAACGCTAAACGTCATGTCAAAGAGTTTAGTATTATCAGATATGCTGATTATTAAAAAGGATAAATACTGTTTTTGTGGAGTCAGATCAAAGCCAATGCATTCGAGATTAGTTCGTTAGCTTACACACTACAATCGTGAGGTCAACAGCACACAAAAACACATAACAGAGCATTTAAATATATTAAAGGAATGAAAAAGTATAGTTAATAAACAAAATGAAAAGAAGGCATCCAATATGAGAATTCTGAGGCACACCGGACGTGATATTTATAGTATAAGAAGAAGAGTTAATTATGCCGATATCTCGCGAAGCACCCTGGTATCTAAGGTCTCCGTATCCCGCGGCCATAGCTGCACCAATACTTTGTTTCCCCAGGAAGTTGTCTACGCGTCGAGTGACTTCGTGTACGTTCAGAACTGGTCACACTTGTGTGCGTTCCGAATATACACGTTTCACATTCAGCGGGGCTGACTACCAGCCGCGGAAAGAGCCAAACGAGGCACAGATACGTATGAGAAAACTTGAGGTATTAAAGTTGGTGAACTTGCCAGCCGACGTATCCAGCTTTTACCCGGCCTTTTCCCGCACCTTTCTATGCGCCGCACTCCCTGTCGCCACGTCCCCGTTTTGCTTCTGCATTCTCGCGCCTCGTAGCTCCGGCAGGATATTGCGATAAAATTACTCATTTTTCACCCTCCGCATGAGAACGTCTCGCTGGACGAGTGTGAAAGAAAACTCGCGATATTAAAATGAATCCCGAGGCTGTATCTTCCGCCCGACAGACGCTGCGAATCCTCGGCAGAGGAAAAGCTTCGAAGAATACGTTTTACCCCCGGTAAGAAACTGCATCCAGTGGATTTCGTTTAAAGGGGTATTTTAATCTGGCGCGTTTGAAAAATTGATTGGTTTTGCATTTACGTGTTCTTCCTAAAAAGATCTTGTTACAATTCGTAAATAAGAAATTAAATCTGCAACCACCGTAATTTAGTTGAATGGGAAACAGGCTACTGTTCTAAATGTACTCGTAACTACGAGTTTATTAACTGCACGCAGAAATTAGTAGATAACCACGCATCCAACTTTGTCTTTCCTTCATTGACACTATCAATCAGGGAACCATCTGTCGACGACCGTCGAAACATCCTTCAGTGAGTTTTGCATGAAGGTATTCATACTGTCCGTCACCGTTACGCCTGGCGGTACCTTTGAAGATTGTCTTGACGGACGGTTGCCTGATGGATATTGTAAAGTCTGCTTAACTTTGACGATCACGTAGAAAGTCTTGCTACATCCTTGCTGAACGGACAAGTTGACTTTCTGATGCTTAACCAATTAAAGACCAATGTTGAATTAAGGCAAGATCGTATCGTTTGTAATTTTTTTATCAATTAATTCACGTCAACGAATTTTTGTTAACATTGTGGCTGCGCGAAGGAATTCTGAGGATTTTCTTAATAATCTCCTCTTCCAACGATAGTTAGCGTCTCGAGTTGGCAGGAAAATTAATTTTTTAAATCAAATACCTAAACATGTTTTGAAAATCGAATCGGAAAGGTGAAGACGATGATTAATGACGAGAAGTAAACGTAAATATTATCATTTCAGAATAGAAATTAACGTAAAGAACGAGATGATCTATGGGATGACCTAACATTTACATATCAGAAACGTGCGTTCCATCGTTGGAGGATCGACCCAAAGGTGAAGCATGCAACGGTACACAGCGAGAACACCGTGTCCGCGCGAGTAAAGGGCAAGATAAAGCGCGAGGGTAGGAGAAATGGCGGTAGAAGGGGAGCAGAAGGGAGTAGTAGATGGAAAG
Organism: Colletes gigas; assembly: GCF_013123115.1. Taxonomy (NCBI): domain Eukaryota; kingdom Metazoa; phylum Arthropoda; class Insecta; order Hymenoptera; family Colletidae; genus Colletes; species Colletes gigas. Next base: position 99,112 of record NW_025106694.1, on the reverse strand, counting down.
AACCCAGGGCCCGCCACCTCAAAAGACTATAAAAGGCTTAATCCTGGCGGCAGGAGTTATATACGCTTAGAAGGGGCATAGATAGAATTGCGGTGGTTTATAGACGCCGTGCCCTAAGGTATATTGCAATGTGGTTAGCGTCCTCGTCCTCGTCCTCCGTGTCCTCCTCCTCCGTCCTTCGCTTGCCACGCTGCCGCTGGTCCTCTTCTCCTCCTTCGTGGGGTGCGCCGACAATGTGACATGCAATATGGTAATCACCGTGGAACGCTCCGGGGCCCTATGTGGATGCTGGACGTTGTGGCGCAACCTCTGAATAGACTTCCCGGGGCTCACGGGAAAGGAAGCACGACAGGCCAACGACATACGTACCCCCCTTTCCGTCTCCACCTTCCCGCCGTCTACGATCCGCGGCGCACGCGGCGCATGAATCACTAGCCATTTTTTCGCGCAGGCGAATTGCTTTCCTTCGATACGCCCAGGAACCGAGGCTACGCTGCCAGACGTCGCCGACGGAGACGTTTTGGGCTTCCGTACGCAATCCGTCGCGGTCCGATGAGCGGATGATCGTTCCTAGGGTTTCCAGCGATAGGTTTATTTGATTTGGCAGGTGGACCCTCCGGGTGAATTATAAGGCTAACTATACTCATTCGCGTGGCTTTGTCGTTTCGATTTTATTCGTTCGTAGGCTCGAGGAATTTTAAGCCGACGGACAGGCCACGTAGAAGGAATCACCTTAATTAGCTGCGACGGATGTTGTTAACAACTGACTTATTGCGTTAGAGTGCAATCAGAGTGTTTATCTATTCGAAACAAATATTTTAAAAGATTTTAAAAGTCGGAGGCTTTTTTACTTTCTGGCTGCTAAGATTCTATGATGAAAACATGTTGCAAGACCCCACGTTTGATTATTAAAAGAAGACAATATTCGTTGTATGTATGTTTGTCCTGACAATTACCCTGTCATGAGTGACTTCGACCCTGTTTTATCTAGACAAATAATGTTGTCAAAATTCCAGACAATTTACTTAGGGAATAATTTTAAAAAGTCATCGATGGACTTGAAATGTAAACTCGAGGAAAATTTTTGCCAGTCTTTTGCCTTTTCGAACTAAATATTTTTTAACAGAAACGAAAATATTTGAAATATGCACGAGACAGTTAAAAATGTTTCGAAAAATACGTAAAATCCCAAAGACCACGTGGTTAATTTCTTCTATTCCAAAAATGTCATATGGACAAAAGGGTAATAAATTATGTGGTCGATAAAACTCTTTTAGAGGTACACGTGGTACAATTGAAACGGCTATGAGACCTGCTGATTTTGATTGTAGACATTGAAACAATAGAACGTGAGAGCGGTACGGTTCGCTGATTATAGCTGCTGAGCGCGTGGGTCGGTTACCTGAAACAAGCCGCACCACGGCTTTAACAGCTCATTACGATGTCAGTTAAAATATGCCCAGCCTAACAATAAGCTCACTTTGTAGAGGAAGCTCATCAACGAGTTCGATAAATATCTGGAGTATTCGAACGATTAAGATTCACAGCGATCGAAAGACGGAAAAAGACTTTAAATCATGCAAGTTGTACTTCCATCTGTTGATTACTGGTTACTTACAATTGTTCACTGGTAGTTCTTGAAAGTAGATCACTACTGTTCTGTAAAAATTAGCTGTATACAGGCTACCTGAATAACTCGCTTGTTTGTAATTATAGAAAAAAAGTGCCCAAAGTCAGTCATATTTTTCTACGAGGAGGCGTAGAAGGGGTATAAACTGACAAAGCTTTTCAAGACGAATACAATGACCCATGAAGGTCATTCAAGGTGAAAAAACAAAAGTAGTTCTGCCCAAATACAACAACGTTTGCCCAATAAACGATCGATGCATAGTTTCATAAAAATTGGTGTTGCTTGCTGAACTTGACTAGTGACGGGAACGAAGGTTGAACAAGTGACGGAAGTACAAGAGTTACCGAGTAAGAGAAAAGTGGCGCGTTGTGGATAGTTGAACGCAAGTCTAGCAATGTATCGTGTACGTAGGAAGAGACACGTTATACTTCATCGGTAGGCCTAGATTCCTAGATTCTCGCGGTGTCGTCACCGGTCCCGCGACTCCAGAAACGTAATACGGTGGCGGCTACAAATGTCCCGTGATTCATGCGCCACGTGTACCTAGGAACGTACACACGCGGCGCGCGTTGTTAGAATCCAGTCGCGTGCTTGCTTTCCGCGGCTTTCCAGGAATGCCTTCCATTGTCATGGCGTTCTCTCAGATCCCGGATACGCGATTGTTTGTTTTACGAGCCGCCCTCCTCGAGAAAAATTGCGGTACACGGATTAAGAGACTTCCTTTCAATTTCCACGACCCATACGATTTTACTGTAAAAGGACAAATGACAGTCGCCGATATCGCTGTCTTCCTTTGCGGTCGACCTGTAAACGCAACACAAAAGCCAAATGCACAGTTAAGAGACTCGTCGGCTGATCAATGCGTCGCGTGCGTCGTGTGCAACCCGTTGCAGAATATGGGAAATTTACATCGTTAGCATCTCCTGCTTCCATTTCTGATACGAACAGAAATTTCCTATTAGGCGATCGAACCGTACAATGGCGGACACTGAGAGAACGAGCACGACTTTTGTATATGCGTATAGTTCGCTTCAACGACAAGTTATTTCGCGGGGAAGAAGGAAATTATTTTGTTTATTTGCTTGGCACTGGCTTTTGAACTTGTGTTAACCATACGGGGCTTGGGTGTTCTCTAACTCGAGATAATTTAAATAGAAAAAGAAGTAAAAGTCAATGTTCGAAATTACAAATAAGAAAATGGAAACTGTCGTACAAAACGTTAGTTTGATCACCAAGTCAGTCAACGTTACAAACAATCGAAGATTGCTTTCGTCTTTTTGGTAATGATGACATAAAAATTAATCGGTGGGGTGTAACATAATCAAACATTATTGAGAAATATTGTATCTGGCAATAACAATATTATCTGACAAATTTTGCTACTGTCGTCAAACATTCTGCTTGAGGTTAGCTCCAACTGATGTTTATTTCTGGATTCATAATATTTGCTACACTCATGGATAATATGTTTCCTCTACATCAAAATTCGTCTTTAATTTGTGAACTAATCATTACATCAATCAAATTCAATATTAATAATATTTATAAATTCCCTAACTTTAGGTATGGAATTAAGAACACTGACAGAGAATGAAGAAGAGGATAGCTATTTCTAGGTATACTCGAGCATCGTGAAAGAAAAAGATATTGCAAAATCAAGCGTGTAAATAACAAAGTGAGTTCATACGCTATACACTGATAAACAACATGCGATTTTTGTATCGCAGACGATAAAATGACCGCCGCGTCGCATCTGCGTAATCGCGATAAAAATTCGAGTTCCACGTAGCCGATGCCTCGCAGTTGTTTGCATTCGAGAATATAATGCGGCAAATCATTCCTAAGATCTTGCGCCATTATGCTCAACGGCGGATTTGCCTCATCCAGGCGGCACGACATTTAGATCGAAAGTCCATCGAGTGATCTCGTCTGGAATGATTAATTCGACTCATTACCAATGAGTAATAACTATTATTATACGTGTTCGGTGCACCCGCTTGTTCACCCACGAATTCCTCGCAGTGAACGCAACAGTACGGAACGGGCATCGAGAAGTTTTTGCGAAATCGATTGGTAGAAACTTCGCCTTTCACGAGAACCCTGACAGGATGATCTGATCGAGTGCATGCATGACTTATATAAGAAATTTTAACAAGTTTATGACGACGATTCTCAAACCGTGCGCTTCTGGAGGATGAGCACGCGTTTTTTAATCGTTTTAAGACTTGTCGCAGCAATCATCTACGTGCACTCGTGAAAACTAACGCGTTATAGAAATTAAAATTGAAAGTAGTAGGAATCAAAAGGGACACTTGCTAATGCTCTTGCGTATTAACAAATTTGTGTCTAATCAATGGTGAGGAATATTTCGTTCCATTTATTTGTGAAAAAATGTTTCTGTTATTCAGACAATACTGTAAAGCCTACGCAGCGACGACCCCATCGCGACCGAAGAAGCGCGTAAGTCATTGAAGAGTAGTTAGAATAACAGAGCGCAGGGGTCAGAAGTACTTAGGGGAGCGTGACTGAGGATGAATTTATAATGACCCCGCTACGTGGTACAAGAGGCATCGCTTCCGCAGAAATTCATGAGAGATTATCCAATGGCAAGTGGGGAACGCAACAGGATCAAACAGGAACGACGAAGGTCAAGCGTCGACGAGTATTCGCGGAATGGGCGAACCGGGTATCGTCAGATTCCGGATGAATTCTCGGTCGTCGTGGTCAAACATGGTCGCGGAAGAAGATCTGCAGAAATTCTGCGGCAATCGAATCGCGGGATTCATCCAACCGTTGCACAATGAATGACAACAGAATACCCGACGGAATGCGATTCGAGATGAATTTATAATGACCAACGTGCGCGCGATTATCCCACAAAGACGCAGCGGCCGAGTAGGCCTCTCCATTTTTGCGACAATGGCGGCTACTCCGAACCGACCGACTAATTTTAATATTTTTTGTTATATACCTGCTTAATGCACCGTCATAAAAAAAACCAAGGGCTGGAATACGAGTTACGCCCAATACAGTACTTTTGCTTCAAGAAATTTACAACTGTGTCCTGTTAAAAAATTATACGATTTCTGATAACTAAATGAAACACGTCAAACTAAAAATAACAGTCTTATTCAGTGAACCATGCTCTTTCTCCCTGCTTGATATACAAAATGAGACACCCAAAACAGGCCTACTGAATAACTTGAGTACTCAATGGTACCTGTATCTTATTAACTATTAAAATCAATTTTCACCTACAGTAAATCTCGAACGAATAAAATATATCGCGATTTCCAACGTATCGTGTATAATAAGCTTAAAAGGAAATACACAAACCACTCGCAAACACTGCCCCTATCACGCGCGCTAACCTCGGATTCCAGTATCAATTCTCGGTCGTCGTGGTCGAACACGGTCGCGGAAGAAGATCTGCAGAAATTCTGCGGCGATCGAATCTTAGGATTCATCCAACCGTTGCACAACGGAAGACAACGAAGTACATACCCGGCGGAATGCGATTCGAGATGAATTTATAATGACCCGGTTTATTTATAATGCGCGCGGTTCTCCTGCGGTGAGGTAGCCGGGGCCACGTGGTTTTCTTTCCGTCGTCGAAAAAGAAATGGTTCCCGAGGGAGGCGGAGAGGATGCATCGCGATGATCTTAACTTCATGATCACCCGGGCACATCCTCTTAGCTACTTGCTCGACGTCGAGCCCAGGCGATCAGATCCATACAAATGCAATCACGACGTTGCGGGAGATGAGGCTTCGATGCAGCGGCGCGCGCTCGCGAGCCGGCTGCGCTGACTGATCGTGCGCATTTTTGAGCTACTCACACGGCAAGATCCAATCGCGTATTAATGTCGACACGACCGGGACACCTGCGGATATATTCGCCGGAGATGCACCGGCTACCCGAGCCCGATTATCCATGCAGAGCCCTTTACGTATGCATGCGCGAGGACGCGGTGCACGCGATCAAAGCGGGCTCGGCAAAGCCGCTTTCGATCAGTTGGCGCAGCGCTGCCATCCATCGAATCGAGCTGTCCCGGCTCCTGCCTTTTACGTACGGGTTTGATTTTCAAGGGTGTGTTCTCTCTGAATAGACACAGGATGAATGCTAGAAATCTTAGCCTTCCACCCGGCGCGAAGAAAAGCAAAGGACGATTGGGAAGACTATACAGGGTGTTGGGCCACCTCTGGGAAAAATTTTAATGAGACTTACATCACAAATCGCATAGATTTACGCAAAACTACAGCTGTTTGCCTGTCAATAGTAATTCAGTGAATAGTTTCTCAACTGACCGCCGGACCAGTCAGATTGGGCCACGAAAGTCCATAAGGTGAAAGGTCTACTCGTATACCTCGTCTGTGATAGTACCATCCCTTTTTCGGACTATTTTTCTGGGAGTTATAGAATGCAGCAAAGTATAGAATATAACGTTCTTACACTTGGCGACTTTTTTAGTAACAACGAGTGACAAGAAGGGGGTCAAAATCAGGTCCCTTTACAATTTAATCGTATGAGCGACGTTCGTCGAGATAAAACCACCCTGAACACGTGTACGCAAGTGGCCAGTAAACGTATTAAATTCTTGCGTGTAAGAGTTTTTGAAGGCACTACGTCAGTGTCTAGAATTTAATCCTTTCTGATTGTCGCCTATCGTGCGAAACCGCTTTCGATCTGCCGGCGCACCGGTGCCACCTATCGAACCTGGCTGTCCTGCCTTTCGCGCGACGTATGGGCTCGGTTTTAAAGGGTGTGCTCTCGCTGAATGATCGCAAGGTATATATACATACATATAATTGCGACGGGACACGAAGGCGTGATGGATCGAGCGAAACGTAGGAGCGTGTAATGCGCCGTGAGCTGCGGCCTTTCACATGGCAGTGACTCGGTTTCATGCCGGTGAGCTCGAAGAATGGTTGCGTTAAGGTGTCGGTTTGTTTCTCAGAAATTTGGAAGTGTGATTAATGCGCACATTAGTGGCTTAGAAAGGTAATTGGAGGTTATAGATAGGTCTGCGGAGACCTTTCGACGCGACCATTTTTTTTTTTTTTAATTCATTTAACGTCTTTATTGTTTAAGATACCGCCAAGATGAATAATCGCAAATGAGTAATTTTTCTTCGATCAAGCAAAATTATTATAAAATATTTCATCGTTTAATCATTCAAAAAGACCACGAGTCACCTTTTGTCATTATCCGGTTGAAATAACAGCCGGTTTTTTTCTTTTTCATCTTTCTCGACAGGCTATTGCGGTCATCCGTGATCACGATGTTCCCGTCTTCGCGCATTAATCAGAAGCTGGTTAATTTTGACCGCCGTCGACGAGGGGAACAACCGTTTCCGCGATTAATCAGGCATTTGATAAATCATTTATATTCGAGCGGGCATTTTAATCCTCTTCGGCAATTGCGAAACAAAACAACGCGACTCGGGCATTCCTTCGCGGTTAATAACAGTATTTACGTGGCAACTGCCTATCCGCGCTTCCTGTCTCAATAATATGCACAGACTGTCTTGTAATCAACCCCGTGTCGCAAAAAATAAAAATAAAACACCGATCCTGTTAGTATACACCTAATTTTTATTCAAAATATGCTTTCCTTATGGACTAAACTCAATTACAGTACTTACTCCTAATGGTTATTCAGTTATTAATAGCCGTGAATTTCAATTTACATAGAGTGAAATAACAAAGACAAATAATGAAAATGAATCTAGATAGAACCCACAAATTAAAAATTAAATACTACAAATACAATTTTGTTTCTTTTCATTATTGATACTCGAGTGGATACTAAGTAGTTTAACGAACCAGAAATTAATAAAATCATAATTACACTGAATTGAAAAAAATCCAGAAACACGCGTATGTCAGAAACGAATGTAGGTTACAATTCAAAATAATAATTTAATATGGTAGGTATCGCTTCGAACTAGTTCTGGGTTCCACTTCGTAACTACAATGCATATCGATGATCTATCAATATGATCTACAAGTACCATTTCACTTGCTCGTGATCGAATATAAAAAGAATCGTAAGTAGCACCGGTTCTTAGTGTTCGTTACTATGTTTTCGCAACCAGAAATCAAGTGACTGCAAACAGCGTTACCTTGTGTTCTACCCCTTTGCAAATGGCATCGATTCACTTGCTATCACGAAGGGAACAGGTACAAGAGAAGTGAATGCAATTGGTACATATCGTGGGTTCCTTCGCTTCGTTTCGAGTTGTTCGATTTTTGCGCGATCGCAAATGCAACAATCGCGGGTGAAGCAATTGCAAACAGCGCTGAATCATACGGTTTCCCATCTACTAGCAAATTGCTACCAACCGCGACACACGGAACAAAGTCTTCGAGGACCTGCGGCGACGAAAGGTTAGCTCGCACGATACGAAAATTGTATCTTAGTCACCACTCCTTTTCTTTTGTCTGCATTCCTCCCTTGATTTTAGTCGTTAAAATAAAACATTTACAACATTCCTCTAGTGCTCGCAACTTTCAATATAGCGTACGTTTGAAAGCAGACATATCAATCTGACCAGTTATTGTACTGGTTGCATTCCTAGTTAATGAAAAATAGACTCGATTCAACAAAATACAAAAGAAGACATCCTTGCAAGCAAATATACTTGAAGTCAAGATGAGAGGGTTGCTAATTTTGAAAAAAACTCGTTGTCATTATTGTAAACCATACTATTTGTAATTCTTATCGTTTTATTTTTCTGTACTGTATTATATGTACACTCAAATGATGTTAACCCAAATTATCATTATCATTGTTATTATTCTGAAAATTTCTACAGTTTTCGTGCTATCTGACTTCGATACCGTATGTTCGTATTGTTGCAGACTGATTGATTGATTGATTAATATAAATATCGAGAATATTATTGACCGTATGCGTTTCATGAGCATCGACTCGTTTCTTTTCTCGTTTAGCAAGCTTCCCTCCTTCACGGTTTGCCCATTCGGTGTAACGGTAACGTCTCTTTCACCGTACTGACGAACTGTACTAGCTTTCATAAAACTCCGCGATCCCAGAGGACATATCGCGGAACAAGGTCCGAGAGTAACGACAATCGTTTCGTATCCGCTATTCTCACGCCGTGGCAGCCGCTCGTGACGCGTACGTGTGGCTGTTGCGGCGAAACTATTCACGGGTTCTGGACTCTCGAGAGCCGACTAATGAACACAAAACATGTCAACAGCCGTGGGAAGTCGTCGGAGACCAGCGTCGACCAGTGTTTGCGCTCTAATCGAGGAAGCCTATGGCGGCAAACGGAGAGCCAGGCCAAGTATCAAAAGACTATTCTCCGTGATTCCACTTACGTTGGTGTCGACACGCTCTGTTGACCCACTATTACGGAGGATTTGCCGCGGATATCGTGCGATCTCTTTGCTCAAGAATCAACTTAGCGCGTCTTCCCTAACACTTTCTAAATATTGAACGTCGACGAAAGCAAGAACGTTGTACACGGACGATTACTAGTCCAAAAGTCTATATCATATTTTTATTTAACGGCCTTATTTGGAAATAAAAAAGATTTTAGTTACTCGAAATCTAGTATGAACGTAGCTCTCCAAATACAAAACACTGAAAATATTTATATCTACGAGAAAAGCGATGATACGTGTACGGTCTAAATCCATGATGCTTGTGTCATTCACGTAGGTAATAAATGCTTCTATAAAGAATGCAAAGACGACGGGGTAATTTCGTTCCCTTAATTGTCACTTCGAACTTCATCCCAAGAGTGGAATTATTTGCGCGCAATGGTCTATTCACGGCACAACCCGCAGCCAAGCTTCACAGTATATTCACCTCGTGGTTTATTTGCTGATGTAATTGCCATCGAGGCGCGCCATTCTCCACACCTGGTGGAGTGACCCACACCTTTGGAACTCCGCGGTTGGACCTCACACACCGAACTCCCGACCAACACGAATTTAGAATACGATCCGTGGAACACGGAAGCACGCAAAGAAGACGGCGATATAGGCTGCTCAATTTAAATCTTTTCACGCTACTACACACGCAACCGTTGCTTGCTCGAGTAAACGTTTTGGACCAAAAATAATCTGCTTCGTGGCGTACATTTTATTAGAGGAGATACAGAAAATATTTATGTAACTTCTTCGTGTAAAATTTAATTCTCTTTAAGATTTATTTATAATACCTTTGACCTTTTTGGTATCGTGGCTGGTTCGACTGAATTTATTAAAACCATCCTTAGACGCGCGTTTCTGCGCGGGTCGTAGGAAAAATAATAAACGTGTTATTCAAATCGTACAGCCGCAATACCGCAAAGATCTAAGATCTAGAATATGCAACCGCACAAATGTCGCAACGATTCCACGCGGCCAGCGCGCATATTCACACATCGTAAATCCAAAGAATAGTAGCCTGTGCATATCCCAAGTGCAACCGGTCATCTGGAAGTTCGTAAGTCACTTCAATCAGCCAGTATTACCGGACGTATCGCGAAGGCAGCTTCGTTAAGCACAATGCATACGAATGCAAGAAATATCAACCACTGTAGCCCCGTTGGTGCTCAATCACGCGATAAACTTCAAGCGAGGCTGCGCAAAAGCGAACCGCGGATCGCTGTAAAAGAGTCTTGCAAGAGTTCCTCTAACAAACGCTTCTGGAAAAAGGACTTTGAACGTTTTGCGACCGAAGGTAATATAGGGGACACAGAACGTGTCCCTACGTTACAGTCACGAAGGCTTTCGATTGCCAGAGTGTGAATCACAAATAATACTTGAAAGAATAAGCTTTGTGCCTTCTATTGTACATTCGAAATCTACCGATTAAATAGAACTGACAATAATAATTGTATGTGCTTCTCTTACTATCAATGAATATTTTTATATTTTACATATACTTCAATAGTCATTAGTTGCAAGGATTGGTATTGTGGCGATACTTCTCGCATTCTCGCAGTCGCCAGCAGAGGGCTACGCTCCCTCACAAGTACTCGATTGGCAGTCTTTTAAGTATCGTTGAATACAACAAAATTTGTGAAGGAAACGAATCTTTTCAGATATTATTCGAAACGTTCTCAAATGTAAGATTATGAAAATGTAGCCTTCAAAGAAGATTTTAACTGATTTTGTGTATGTGTTATGAACGGTTAAACTAGAGTGTAATTAAAATAGACTATAATCTTCCTCCTGTAACTATATTTCATCGTTTGTTACAGTAGTGTACAATTTTGAGCGACTCTGTAATTAAAACACGCGAATAGACCACGAGCGCGAATTTACTCGTTCGAAACAAGTCGTCGTTGTAGGAAGACACGCGAATAGAGTACCCCGTTCAATGCACTTTAAAAAACAGTCGGATCTCTGGAATTCCGTGACAAAGAAAACCAGTGAAACTTGATTCGCAACGTTCATCGTTGCTGTCTTAACTACGCTACCGTTCTCGTGCAGAGATATAGACATTAAGCATAAGTATAGGCATTAGAAATGAATCGTCGTGCTCACAGCCAGCCGAAGATTATAGAGTTGCGCGCGCAATAAAATAGCTTCGCACATGGACACGCATGAACTTCCACGTATGCGCGGTAAAGGCTTCCGGGTCATCGGTCGAGGAGACCAAGACGAACCTACGCGAAGAGGTCCTCGAGGAAAAGCAATGGTTCTTCGAGAATGAAGGGGCGAGAGGAGGCAGGGAAACGCAATGAACGGATGGCGGACGTACGTTACTGTTCATCATTCTGGAAGGCGAACCGTACTGTTCAACTTCTTCCATCGGTACGACAATTTTTACTCGTGATAGCGTGTCTTCAGCATCGTCCTAATGATGTATGAAGCATGATATAGCATGATGATGATCATGAAAAATTATACAGCTTATCTAATCGATGTGTCGTATCCTCGATTTCTTCGGTGGAACGATCTGTATTCGAAATAATTGAAGCCCAAGCATACGTACATGCTCTGAAACAATGTTACCTTTTAAAAGAGTATCTAAAGTAGTAATTTTCCATCGTTCACCCACGCATCCTTAACTGACAAAGTAGCAATCGTTGCTCGTATATTGTAACGGGTTTGCAATTTCTACATTTTTCTAACTTTCCATAAATTGCACGGTAGTAACATTTTTCATTTTTCATACCAACTAAATATATTTAAAATCAAGAGAAGTTACTGAATTGTAGAATTATTTCGAACCGAACTAACTCGTTAACCATTTTATATTATCAAACATCGACTACCTACGCAATAATTGTTTCTTAATTGCAACCGTTCGCAAGGTCGTAAAGCTTCTTGAACAGGGTACTAGCTGACATTTGTAGATAGCGAGTCGTGAAGTATGATCCCGAGGAACGATAACCGCGCATGGTATTCAATAATCATCGACCGCGAAGCGTTCGTCGGCACGGCGAGTCCATTGATGATCGTCCAGGGTCAAGATTAAAGCAGGGAGTGATTTTACGTCTCTATGAAGTGCCGATAAATCGGTATCGCGGAGGCGAGCTTGCCCCCCGACAGGGTGCCAGGTCGGCGAACAGTTCCTCGGAGGAAGTCGAAGAAGCTTCATTCAGACTTCTCGAGGCTCGATTATCCCCGCAATCGAGATGACCCGTGCGCCTCGACGACGACCGTAACGATCAACCTGGATACGCTTCCTGCAACCTCGGTAGGTGAAAGGTTCACGGCGAAAGAAAACTGATTGCTTTTGCCTCGCGGATGGGACCTAACGGGACGAATAATCTACCATAGACCTGGGAAGGTGAAGCCGTTTAATGAAGAAATGGCCACGATGTTTGCGTGGCCAACGGCTACTCGCGGGGAACGTTTCCCCGGCGAATAGGAAACGAAGGATTCGATAATTTGGTATCGAGTTACGCCTCGAAAATTACATTATCGCGAAAAATGCAAATTCATTTTATCGCGGGACTCGCAGTTAATCCTTAATCGTCCTTTAAATTCTGTCTATTTTCTTGTAACAGCAATTTAAATAACACGTTCCTCTTCCATAATCAGAGAACTATTATTTGGTGCGTTTCTCTTGGTCTTTTTCACTGTACAATCTTTACCATGAGCGGCAACAAAAAGCACGACGCTGGCTCGAGTTTCTAGCTTTAAATTTCATGAGAATCTTCCATTCCCGTAAAATATTTAAAATTACTATCGGCCCATATCGTTCCTCCGGACGATCCCAAATCCATTTATATCTCCACGTATTTGCGCGCCAGTTGAATATCTTGAAACGGTGCGTTCCTCCTGGTGTGCGCTGGTATTCCTGCGGCCACGGTGTCAGTATTTTCCGCGTTCCCCTCAATAATCCACGTAATCCGTCTTATCTGACGCGTATCGGACCGACGTGGCTCGGAATTTCGTAAATATTTCGTGGGAGGCAGAAACTTTTCTCGGAACAACGAACCGCGTTCTGTTTGCCTATTTATCTTCAGGCTGGGTGTTTGTGCGCCCGCATAGAGAACGTAGCGGTGCAACGGTCGCAAACACACGCGAACTCTCTTGTCCCGAGACCAGCCGACAACGTTACGACGTAGGTGCATTGCAACACCCAGGTGTTTTGCAACGCGCCTCGATAGTCGATACGCCGTTTGCGCTCTTATCGGGGTGTCTAAAACCGCATATAGGAGCGCATTCAGGGACCGTGTAAACATGCGTGAGTCTTCTCGAGATTCCAGTTCCAGACTGCGTAAAAACGTCGAGGCCGGAATATATGATAGTCTGTGTACACGATATTCTGCAACATTCTTTGCTCAGTCTTCTGCTTTGTGTGCACGGTGATTTATCATGGAAATGTTCTTCCTTTCTTCCTTTGTCTCTTCGAAATCCCTCTAGCGTCCCTATAACGTTTCCTCCATGTTCTCGATTAGTAAACTCGAGTCGAACGTATCGCAGTACAAAGTCGATTCCGTGGTTTTCGATTTTCTGAGCACTGGAAAACTTGTCCAGTATAAAGTGTCACGATTCAAGCTTGTATAATTTGCTCTTGTAAAAAATTGTTTTTTTTTCGATGAAAAAGCTGTTCCAATAGCTTATTACTATATTCTATTGTTTTTCAATTCAGGTATATTAGTTTTTATTAATTTCCAGTATACCATTCCATTATCTAAGAGTCCTATTACGGGCACGTTTACTTTATTATCTTGAAGAAAATACAGATTCCTTGCAGAATGTTTGAAGTCATTCCGTCCGAGAGCAGAATAACGTCGAACGCTCGGTGCCACGAATATGACTCCTCGGTTCTGGGAAACGTCGTCTTCCGCATAACTGTGAAGTTTAATGTCTACAATAGGTGCACGAACAACGGGAAAACGGCGTGGGTTCTGCAAGAAATAAATGTTCGAGCGCGATGTGTCGTTCGCAGTTAACCTATCATACGGTTAAGCTGAGAAATTAATACCGGGTACCTGGTGCAGGATGATTGACGTACGCTGCAATTCCTCCTGAACGTACGATAATCTAATGCACGTCGTGCAAACAAGATAGGGTACCATTAGTCAAGAAAACATTACAAACAATTGCAACATCCTCCGATACGGAATTCGCCGAGCGGCCATGCTATTATTTAAAACTAAATCGCGCCGCTGCTTCGCGAACAGCTAAACGCAAACACGTTTCTGCTGTTTCGTACACGTTCACCTGGTTCGCCAACACCCTGTGCTTAGTATATCGAGTAATTACAGTGTCCCGTCGGAAAATTCGTCCAACAACGGGATCGTGCGGCGAACAAAGCACTCGATCAAATCGGAAGACATACTAATTGCAGTCACGTTACTGATACACCTACGAATCGGGGCCATTATTGTATTTTTTTACTTGGAAATCAGGTTAAACGCATAACTTGCGTCGCCACTAACAGAGCGTTCATACCGAATTACACATTTTTAGAATTTTTGTTACATTTCTTTGTTTCGGATTAACTCAAGATCTACTGAACCGATTTGTATTAAACCATTACTATTCTGTACTGTATACAGTAGAGGAAAAACCAATTATTCAGATTTATTAGCAGTGTGGCGACGCTTCCCCCGGTCGCCAGTAGATGGCTACGCTCTCTCACAAGTTCTCGACCGACCACTTATATACGCTACTCAACCGATTTCAAACCGATCATAATACTTTTGCAATACCGAAAGAAAGCGGTTAACGACAGTTCGCGTGATTCACCCTGTATAAGCAACGGCGAACGCGCTCGAACTGATCGTGCAACTAACCAAATCCCCTTGGCCAAGACATCCATTTATAATCCTGGACTCACATCCATCGACGTTCATCTTCGCCATAATTAAAGGCTAGCCACTACGTTCGAATCGATCGATTCACGACGGAGCAACGCGTTCGCGGCGCGAAACTCGGCTTAATGAGGCATCGGTGTCGCAAATATTTGAGGGAAAGTGCTGTTAACCTTTTCGACCGATGAATTGAAATCCCATTAATGCCGATTACAGGCGGACGCGATATCGGCAGTAATGGACGGGCGACGTCAGAAATGCGCGTTAAACAGATACGATCTTCGGGTAGAAACGCGTATAAATTCCCGGCGCTATCTTGATCCGCGTTCGTTGCGGGCGCCACTACCGATAGAGTCATTAGAAGATACTTAATAAATAGGCAAACGTACGAAGCGTGGGCACCTAGGTTAGAACGCCTTCGCTGAAACCCGCATCGGTAGGCACCGGCGAACCTGGAAGACAAGTCCCCGACGCCATAAAGATTGCCATGCGTCCCCATGCGCGCTACTATGCGCGCTCCGAACGACGAACTTTTATTATTTCATCGGCGTTTTATCGAATTAATATCGTGTTACGGGCTGCGGACTTTTATGGAATTCCCGCGAGTTTACGAACGTCGGGCCAAGCGCGACCAGAGGCTCCCTTATCCGGCGCGATTCCGCGTGCCAATTAACTTTACGATGAATAATGTCAAATAAATAACAAAACCGCGCCGCGGCTAACGCCGTCGGAAGCTATTACCGCATCGGATGCCCCGATGTCTGCCTCGGTACCGCGTTTACCACTGCGGCGGAATTTATGCGCATAATTATGCTACAGTAATGGTTTATATTACACCACTTATTACACGATTAATAACAGCCGACCCGTTAATGCGCCGCGGGGAACGATTTCAGTTAAACGCCGCGAACGCGCGCGGTTTTTCGCGAACCGTCCAGCCGATACACTCGATCGATCTTTGCGATCCAAGCCTCGAACGAAACCGGTGCTCTCGATCGTGCTATCGAAACGGTTCGTCGTACGAGAGACACATTGTTGCACCAATTCAATAGGGTGGACGTTTGTATTTCAGGTTACGTGAGAAGAATAGAGAAGCTCAAACGAATTTTGTCAAAACATTGCTCTTCTGTAAAAAATTAAAGCCACCCTAAGTCGTTCTTCGCACTTTCATATTTCACGGTTCTCAAACCCTCTCCTCCCTTTTTTCGCTTCACGCGACTATCCACAGTTGCTACACGTGTGCACTATACGCGTGATACATCTAGAGAACGCGGAGAGAAATAGAGAGAATTGTATCTCATCTATTTCTCCTCTGAGCCTTCGTTGTCCGTAGATATCGTCCTCATACATTTTCATTTGGTCTTAGCGCTTGTAGGAAGAGACAGAAGGGGGAAAAGGAACGCGAGCGACAAAGCAAAGGAGGAAGAACTCCGAAGAAAATCGAAAGAGTAACGAAGAGAAGCATCGGAGGTTAGGGATGAGAGGAGCCCAACGAACGTCTCTACGTGTTTCTCCTAATAAGGTGCTGTTCTTATCGTCACTACTAATCGGACTAGCCTTACTAGGACACGAAATATACTCTCCGAAACCAAGTCTTCGCTTTTCCCCGCTGTTCAATTTGTTATTATGGAAAACGAACTCGATCTACGGCACAAGGACTACGTCGTTACTGATTAACCATGAAGCGATGTCTTTGACGTGTGTTTTCATAATACATAAATTTGTTAAAAATCTATCTAGTGGTTTTACATATAACAGATTGCTTGACAGTGGGGAAACTCCGATGCCTAGCTTCTTCGAAGATGCATTAAGAATATTCCTATATTTATTCCACGTGTACAGGTGAAAGTGATGCGGCAGGTCAAGGTTCGAAAGATGAAGCTTCAGCGCGTGATTTAGTTTCGAGAGGATAGAACGACGAAGGGTTTTCATGATGCACAATTCGCGGAATATCTGCCTCGAAAGTAAATAAGCAGACGGTAAAAGTCGATGCATTACAATAGCCGATCCTGGACGTCCAAACGGTAGTGTATATCAATCACTCGCCGCGACAGCAGCAATATTCTTCTATAAAGTGTATTCAGCGAAATGTTGCGTACGTACACGTGCAACGGCTTTAAACTCTCGGTAAAATCAGTTTGCCCGCATAGCGCGTATCCGACAGCCGACATGCGCACGACAGACGCTGAAAGTACGAGAATAAAAAATGAAGAAAGGACCGCGAATACCGTCGAACGAACAAACCGAGGTACGCGTCGATAGCGCGCTCCTTATTGCGGCCACGTAGGCTTGTTATAACTGATTTATGTTTAATATAATTGCGCCAGCATTCTCAGAACTTGTCGGTCGTACCAAAAAGTGCCGAGTGATGAATGATGGTCGATGCTACCCGCACGCAAGAAGATGATGCTAAGAAGAAAGGAGAGAGAGGACGTGAGAGGATGAGAAGACCCGTTAAGGCGGGGTCCAAGCTTATCGCGTCAGAGTATACCGTGGGTCCTAGAGCACGATGCCTGAACTAGATACGTAGACACGAGGTGTGAAGCCGTAGATTTATATAGCTAGCCACAACGTCCAAAGGATAGAGATGTTGCTGAATTATCGTTCATCAAGCACGCTGTTAGATAAAGGTAAAGATACTTCATCTAATGCTATTTCTTCTCGATTTCGTGCACCTTGGCTCTCCATTGCAAGTTAATGTAATAGAACTACGTTGAAAATGTATATTGAGTTGCACTCAAAAGGATGATTAAATACAGCTCACTGAGTATATCGAACAACTGAAAATATAAAATGATTTTAGCTACACTGTTAGATACCGTGAATATATAGTTGGAAGGTTAGAACGAAACTACTTGAGATAAGTCATAGTTCAGGGGTAAATTCTAACCTGACTCGAAAAACATAAAATCATAACAAACTTCTTCTCTCTAGTGAGTTATATCGGAATAATCGATATTTGTATAATGTGTGTAATATGTCAGTGTTCAAGATGTCTGAAAGTCTCCAAACTAGGCACCGTCTTCAAGTCCATAAAGTACACAGCGCAACAGCACCGAGGGTCTTGCTACGAATTGAAAGTTTTACTGAACTCGGGATCGTAGCGAAGTCAAGAAGCACAGAGAGACCGTACGTTATCGTAATAAATCACGAGGCCCGAGTCGGTCAGCTTTTCTGCAAACAATCTTATCAGAAGTCTCTTGTACGTCTGAGAGACGAGCGACGAGGGGATGCGAAGTTCGGCGGCACAGCGAATCTCTGTTGACATCGAAGTCGTCTCAAACGAACCTGACGGGTACCGTGTCAGCCGTGATTAATTGCTCGAGTCAGCTTTCGTTCGAACGTCTACGGTTCCACGCGGAAACACGTCTTTGGAACCTAGAACGATCTTTCACCAGTGAATCATTTCGCGTCGGATCGAACAGTCTATCGCACTCGACATTAGCAAGTCTTTGTGAAATTTCGTATTCCTCTCGAAAATTGTCAATAAAATCTCAGCAAAATTTCAACAAATAAATTGATGTATTGGTAAATAATGATGTAAACATCAATCGAATGAGTGAATTTTTTTAAAAACAAAACGAAGTTACTTTTCAAATTTGTATGGTGTCCGATAGTCCTCCACTCCACCATCTTGAAACCTAACCTACTCTCCTCCAAATATTCGAACGAACTTGTGTTTATTTCAGGATATTCTGCACAGATGGAATAAATTTTAATCGTCTGCGTTTTCGAAAGATGTTCGAACCCAGTAAAATGATGACTTAAACCCTACCTAATTTAACGCGAGTCACGTCGTATTTCAATTTCAGCAAAATCCCTGACACCGAGCACGAAAGGCGATCGTTTTGTTGGGACGCGAGTCTTGAGCGTAGTGCCAACGCGCGCGGATCGTTAGCGTTTCCACGAAACGATGAAATAAATTTTCACGCGCGATCGAGCCGTTATCCGCGCGAGGAGTGATGTATTACCAGAGTTTTCCCGCGTCGCGTTACAACGTTTCAGCGCCGTTTTTCTCTTGGCATCGACAATTCGCGTTTAATGCGTTCGTGACCAGTTCGGCCTGTTGCGTTACACGACGACCTCTGGCTCCGCGGCATATTAAATTCAACTTTGTGATCGTCTATGCATCACTGGCGCAGCCGCGCATTTCTCACCGGTTCTGCGTAAACAAATGTAATAAACTTGAAGAGGAATGCCTTTGACGATGATCTTTCCCCGAGCTCTGCTACGACGAACTCACTTGTACGACGTTGCAATGTAGCGATGACATCAGGGGTCGCGCGGGTACTTGACCCTGCTGTTTTCCATAATATGGTCAATTAGTGCACGACGGAGCGATGTCAGCTCGCGACCAGGCTTTCGTGGTTTACCAGCTGGAACAAGTTTATCGGCAAATGTTGCAGCTCTTAATTTGCAGGTTACTTTCTATGGTACAAGGAGCGTCCGAGTTAACGCGAGTCCCCGGTGTTCGTAATCGTTTTCTCGTGTAACGTGTAATATATGGCGCAACACGTATCAAATTATAATTTGTTGTAAATTGCACGGTAAAATATTGAGGCATTTCATAAGCAAAAGACGTATGGTTGTGTAGTATCTTTATAGGATGACTAATATTGACGATTTATAAATTCTTGATAGGTATTTATCAATATCAGGTTTCTAGAAAAAGCAGGACTCCACTGGGTGAGGCCCAGCATGGATTCCAACTATAGAGAAGACTGGGGATGAAATGCAAATCCCATTCTTTGTCTTCTTATACTTTGTGTAATCGGTCAGCAAGATTGATTTTAAGTTTCTGTCGTAGAAATTATCAAGGCATGCTTGGAAATCAGCTTTTCATCGCTAAACTCGATTTATGATTTACTGATACCACTGGCTAAATCTTTTATTCTAATTAGGCTATAAATCTAAATTATACTCTTATCACGTTTAAGTTACTACTTCATGGATCTTACTAAATCGAGCTTATAAGTCGACATTTAATCATTATATTGTTGCCAGTTCGTTTCTAAATCGACCGCTGAAGCTTTGCTAGTGCTTTCTAAAATTTTCGTATTATTCAGTCAACTCATACATTTTGCGAGAACTTTTGTGTTTGGAGTCATCGTACGTTAAAAATTGTAATACGTCATTTTTTTAAATATTGATGGGGTTTTAAAATGTATCTGATACCGATCCATCACAACTTTATTAATGGATCTGTCGGTAGATAGAATTATCAGATACAAGGCTCGTGTATTACAACTTCTTCAACTAATTAAGGTTTCGTTGGGAGACCGGATGAAAAAACGTGGACCGATTATATTATAGTATAATATATGTACTTCGAAACTTCGTAAGACAAAGTTGAAAAATTTAGATGGAACTTTGTAGGCTTCTAAACCAGCAGAAAAAAATACATACGTATTTGTTTTAGTTACAGTAACTCAAATTTGAGGGGTGAAATCATCCTCCAAAGTTTGCAGATGAATGTGTTAAACGACGTAATGTTAGTAACGAATCAGCCTTCCTATTTTAAACTTGAGTTGCAATGCGATAATCATGCAATTTGTAAAAGAAACTACATATACACCTTATGAACGATTTTAGAATCTTTGGGATAAATAAATGTTGAACATTTCTCTCTATTCCACTTGCTCTAAGTGTTTCTTACTTTCGTCTGCAATACGATCAAGCCTAACAGAGATAAAATTCGACAATTCCTAAAATAGTACACCTTCCTCCACAACGTTCGAGCTAGCGAACATTAACGAGGGAAGACTGTAATTGAGCTTTTGCCCCGATCTATCTATCCGAATGGGACAATGAAAAGCGACCGAATATTCGATCTAAAAAAAAGAAACAACGCGGTATGCTGTATTTGGAGACACACAGACCGGCAACGCTAATGAGAAATTAACATTTCACTGTTAACGAGCCACTAGTTACCGCTTGACGCGTTCGTTCGGCTCATTACACGACGGAATTATCAAACTCTGGATTCCCGGTGGTCATTACAGTATCAAAACAAACGACACATAATCACTGTCCGCTCGCCCGGACGTGACGTTTACAACATTAGACCGTGAAATGACTTATCCTGGACCGTATGTACATACGTATACGGTTAATAATCCTCTCGTTAAGAAACAAGAAAGCGGAGAAATGCGCACGATATATCTGATATTTGCAAACAGGCAGCCGCTTCGAAATCGGACACCGATACCGCGGCATTAGCAGGCTATTAATATGTCATCATTAACGGCGCATTAGAGACGACGTCGGGACGCAACCCTCGCAGCGATTAACGGTAGTTTGACTTTTCGTTCGAGCGCCAGCGACACGAATCGACCGCAGCGCGATATCTCGATGATATCGGTGCCAACATCGTGTCGCGGTTGGCGATGTTGCTAACGATACCGTTATCGATAAATATCGATACTTATCGGCAAGCTGGGTTTCACACGGGACACTTCTATAGGGTGTCCTCAAAGTGATCGAATTATCAGAGTTTATTACACTCACCCTTAGGATCAGAAAGCGACATAAACCAACGGTAACTAAAATGAAATTACTGATAATATATCACTGACAACGATTTTTGTCTACTCTATTTATTAATCGATGTCACCCTAAATGTAGAACTTTGTATACCTTCACTTGTTTCATCAGTAATTGTTATTACTGGGTCACTTTTAACCCATGACAGAAGCATGTATGTATACGATAGAAATTTACATTTTCCATACAGGAAAAAGGGGGAATATCAATTTTAATGAATTTCGAGTTTATCATTTCTTTGTACGCTACTGTATGCATTTTCTATTACTGGCTAATATTTGTTGTTAAAACATATGTAGTTGTGACACATTGAAAAGTATGTTTTCGTTTTCTAAGGAATGCTAAAACTTGCCATTCCCTCTTTTTTCAGAGGACCTTTCGAATTTAGTATTTAAAGCTCAGAGTTTGAGCCAAACTAATGGACAGACACTGGGAAATTAATTTTGTAAAATTTTGATTTCGGTTTCGACGGACGCAACAGCGACTTTACTTTCGTGATTTACGTTGCATCAACGCGTTGTTCCGCCTACACGGCAGAGTAATTTGCACGTACGCTGGCTTCTTGCCGATACGACCTCTGAATACAAGCGATGCCCTATTTGCAAATGTCAAATTGTCCATACGCATTACGTCCGTGTCTGCTACGTGCCGAAGTGTCTGCAGGGTAACGGCGCGAGCTTCCTCGCATGTAATTATCGCTCGAACATCGATTTCGGTGTCCGATCGAACGAATTCGTCCTTCTTGCTTTCAGTTTCTTGCGACAACGTTTAAACAGAAATCCTAAACGTGAAAACTAGCGAGAAATACATGCTTTTGCATAATACTGACAAGGTCTTAACTTTAATTTAGAATTCCCAGCCGATAGTTACGAACGTCAAAGACAATGTTACTTTCCCGACTATTATTACATGTCACAGAGAGGTAGAACAGTCAAATCTCTCGAAGGTTCACTATTTTTAAAGTCACTGTAAAATAAAGATATGCCCAAAGTATTCAGAGCACACGAAAGGTATAATTCAGTTACTAGGAAAAATAAGATTAAAAGGGTCAGACGAAAAGAGCAAGTTATACATGCAGAGGTTTATCTTTATCGGTGCACTGCTCAATAAAGATAACTTCTCGCATGCGTGACTTCTTTTCCCCAGTTCAACGCTTTGAATCTTATTTATTCCATCGCAAGAGCAACGTAGATTGCTCGATTCGTACACCGGAATCGACGTTGTTCGCTCCAATTTCAAATCGATCGATCAATTTTTCTTAGAAGACTCGAACATCATCACCGTTTAATAACGACTTGGCATTAATCCAATGAACGTGTCCTCGAATGATGAGTCAACTGGTGCTTAAAAGGGTAACGTCGTCGCGGATCCGAAAACGAAAAACTGGTCGCGGCCGGGAGGGACCTTACCAAGGTCGTCTTGCGTTATTTTTCAGCTTTAAAAGAGACAGATGGCCAGTTTCAGAGAAATATTCCGCTAATGCCAGCGTTTGTGTAGAACGCGGGCAAGATTGGTAGCGAGAGCCTGTCCAACGGGGCTTATCGAAAGTTATTTATGTCGCGTTCGGTAGCTGGTCCGTGTACACGGGGAGTGCTGCACGCGTGCACGTGCTACCGAAAATTCCGTGAACACCTACGCGCGGCCCAGAAGCACCTGGCCGACGCAATAAAAAGAAAGGCGAGACCGGCTGATCCTGATAAACCTACCAACGGACCACCGTCGGCCGGCTGATAAATCTGCGGCAACAAGTTCGCGAGACTGTTTTCGCGTGTTATATGTATAATGGCGTTGCCTTGTAGGCTTGTTTCGTCGTCCATTGTGCTTTTCAGTGGCGCGCGCGATCGCCACCGGACAAAAATGGAAGGACAATACTCGCGATGAGTTATAAACGAGCACGCTATTAGGAAATACTCGAGTATCGAGCTGCACGTGGTTCTCCCTGAAACCACCGTAAATGGGTTTCTAGATTAACCCCTTCTAGGCTAATATTTCTGTCTATTTTTGTCAACGATTTATTTACAACTCCCATAAAGTTCATGCAACCTCATTCGTTGTAAATATTAATCATTCTTCGAACGTATATTTCTCGAGGATTCTCATCGGTTCACCAACGCGAAAACAACGAATCTGTGGCTGTAGATCGCGTATTACTACGAACGACGTATGGATTCTTCTCGTTTGGTTCGAGGGAAACATAGTCGGAGAAAGAAGAGTCCTCGGGCAAAGAAGGGCTCGCAGTCGCGTAATGGAACGCCGGTCTTGGCTAGCCACACCCGCCACTAAATCACGAAATATTACCACCATTGTGCTCACAATCAGTCGTAATACCCATCACCGACACGAGTACGATCCCGTGTCAGAATATACCCAACGATCGTATGGGTTACCGTCGATTTCCGATCATTACACGCGGCAGACGAAATTCGAGGAGGTCAGCGACTTCTGGACGATTCGTAAGTTCGCGCCATTTTCGCGAAACGATAAACAAATCGATCGAGAATCAAACCTACCAAACTGTACATTGGAAAACTTAGTCGATCTTCAACCTCAACATCAATCCTTTCTTCCGATATCGAGACCACACGCATCAAGAATATTGTCAGTAATTGTCGGTATGGGTAATATTGTTGACCGTATACGGGCTGCTTAAAGGTTAATTACTCACGTGACATAAATCGATTTAGCAAACGACGTCGAGTTTCACGTGCGCGCATACGTTGCTGTCAGTTTCTTCGCAAAAGCGGCGTCCGCGACGCAGAAAATTTGCATGCAAAGTTACATCGTTGGTGGCGAAACACGCTATAAAGTAGAGACGCGTACGAGTATTGTCTCATGACGCGGAGACGGTCCCGGTAATTAACCGGGCACTTGAAGCGCCGGGGTAAAAAGTTTTACGAGCGAACGTGACGCAGACGGTTTATCGGACGCGACGTACGAAGTTCGTCGCGATGAAATTCATGGAATCCAGAAGGTCACGCCCAAAATGTCTGCGAGCGGTGTGCGTTCGGGCATTGCAGCGATAGCGGCGCGGCAGCTGCGGTGATAACACCGTATGATAAATAGGCGCATTCGCCACACGTGACTGCCCGCTAACAAATCCCATGACGTTTTTTCGAATACCGTCGTTCGGACTTCATTGAAAAAATGAACAAAAATTAGATGGCAGAAAATGGAAAATATCGCTCCGATTCGACGCAATAATTTTTGCAAATTTTCATGCCCAACATTTACTTGCTGCTATCCTCAAAATTTGTTTCAAAGAAACCGTTAACAAAAAGCTCTTACGTCTGGAATTTTGTTCTTCAAATTTTTTGTTTTAAATTAATATAATCAGTATCAGTACCGTAACAGGAAAATTAGAATTTAATTTTTCGAATTCTCAATATCCTTGATTAAAATTCTACGTGCAGGTGAATAAATATACTTGTAAAATAGTAAGATTGCCGAATAGTTTAGCGGGGTAAAATTATTAAATATGACTCATTCTTTCGACCAACAAGGTATAAAAACCCCTCGACGTTCTCCGGCATGAAGTAGCGCGAACATCGTTCGCGCTAGCAAGGTGTAATTACCGCAACATGCTTGCAATTAAATATTTATAGTCAATTGTGCCAGGTACCCGCGCAGTTCGTTGTCGGACTAATTGCGTGTATCATGGCGCACAGACGATCCGTGTTTTCGTTGTCGTTATTAGAAACGCCGCGACGACGTCGGAAAGCCGGCTTTCCGGCGGTCGTTTAATGAAAACCCGTCTTATCAACTGCACCCCGAGCGACGGTGCATCTCGCAAGGAGATCTCCGCAGAAAAGACTGGTGAAATCGGGACGAGGCGGAGGCAAAGAGCGAAGCAAATTTATTGTGCTCGGACTTATATTGTCCCGTAAGAACAAAGAGCAACCAGACAAAGAAGAGTCCTGCGGGACAGACGAAAGAGGCTCAGCACCGTGGATGGAGACAAAGGAGGAATATATTATTATACTGCGGGAGGTATCATCGGTAACGCAGCCGTGAAGAAATTAGGCGAGAGCTACGGGATGCATTCGAATTAACCGACTGTGCGGCTCCCCACAACGGGGATCAAAATTCCTAGTCAGATCGAGTAAACAACCGAAGAAAATCTGTCGAGATTCTATGCCTTTTCTAATAATAACGACAGCTGCTCGAAATGCCAGGTAAAATCGTTGGATATGGCAGAATGGATCATCTAACTCGTTTATTTCTTAAGAAGTTGTTTGATTTCTTGGGAGAGAGGGACTTATAGGCCCCTAATATTAATTCTTTTACCAGTCAGTTTACAGCTGACTGTATCGAACGTTGTTGGAGTTGCTAAATTCTGAAGGATGATCCACCATATTGTCATAAAATCTAGAAAATGCAGTTGCTTAATCGGAGACGGTACTTTATATATCTAGCGACTTTAGAGGCGGGAGTCGAGCGTGCTCCGCTCGTTCACCACGTCGAAAATAAAACTTCCCTGGCAGAAAACTAATACCGGTTGCGCAGCCGATCGCTCGTTACGACCGCAACGAAATCCTGTTGCACGCTATTCAGACGAATAATTACAACACATCGCGCGACCTTAATTCCATTATAATTGGAGTATGCGGAGTCCGCGGTTACGGTCCGAGTCACGAACGCAACGGAGTCCAACCAGTTCGTCTCGATCATAGTAGCATCTGCCTATCGACGACGGATAATCCCGAAACGTAATCAATAGAACGGACTGAAACGATCCCGCGGCTGAACAAGTTATTTCTCGAGTTGTGCATAGTGTTCCACGAATGAATTACTAGATTGAACATTCCAGATTAAAATTTTCAAATGCTGTTTATATTAATTTTATTTTCAAATTAAGGAAAAATTACTGTATGAAATTTCTATTTTTGTCTTTGGTTTGGAGTCCGTGTTGCCGATACTTCCCACGAGCAAACGCCTTGTAGAGCACCGTGAAACGATCCAAACAATCGAAAACGGTTCGGCCAGCTCGTAAACACTTTTCAGAGGAAATCGTTTCAGGCCACTTAGCTATAATCGAGCCTCCCGTTAAAAGGGGTGGTGCATCCTTTCCGCAATTTCTCGGCCGGGCAGGATCAGCGCCACCTGGATCCGAGCAACGACCAAACGAGCCGAGGCGGAGGAGAAAGAGAGGCAGAAGGATAGGATAATAACGCGGCGTATCCTGATTCTGTGGATTTATAGGCAAGATTTCAGATTTGAAATAATTGATAGAAGGAAACCGCAATGAAACGAAACGGAATGGAATATCGGACGGTGGCCGCTCGCTCGAAGGAAAGGGATACGAAGGGGCTAGGGGGCTGCAGAGGAACTGCTCGATTAGTTCCCGCCTTGCCCAATGCCCCAGCTACGATTTACGGCCCCAAAACGTCAGCCGGGCCATTATGAGGCCAACTCAATATTGGTACTTCAACGGCAAGAGTGCCGCTGAGTGGTCTCGAGATACTGCTCAAAATTGTTCTTCTAAATTTCGAAATTCTATGCTAACAAAGAAATTTGGTAAATATTTATTAGATCTCAAAGAGTAGGGTAAAATATATATTCTATTTAATGTATTTATTCACCGAATAAAAACAAAAACAAAATGAAAATTGAAGAAATATATCAAGCAGAGTGAAAGGGTGGGAAATTACATGAATTTATCGTCAAAATTATCTAAATAAAACACGGTCATTTTGATAAGCAAATATTTGAGTTAAACTGTTAATTTCGATAACTGATTTTCGTTATGGCTCCTATTAGTTAAAATTTAAAGTCAGACGTTTGAGTCGGCGCATTTACCAAATTGAAAGGGTGCCATTTTTCATCACGACACTGCCAGACCTCATACGTCACGGGAAATGCTGCAAAAGCTAAAGCAATTTGTATGGGAAGTTGTGACACATCCGCCGTATTATCCTGGATCGAGTATCGTCAGACTATCATTTTTTCTGAAGTTATATTAGTGACGAAAGCTTGATCTATGTATTGACTCAAAACCGAAAGACTTTTATCACCAGGGAATCAAATATTTAAGTTTAAGATGGGACAAAGATGTAGTAAAGAAGTTGAAATATAAACGCTACATATCGACAGCACTAACTAATACAAATTGGATAGAAAACGCATGTCTTATACAATTTTCTTTCCAAAAGATCGTAAAAATCACGCTTTTATCGATCCGTTTGACCGGTAACTATACTTGATGTGAAATTTTTATTCGTCGTTCGTGGATAAAATTTGCCCAAGCCCGCTGTGCGCCGGTTAGTCGTTCGAAACAAACGATAATTGCCAGTTAGACTCGCGATTACAGTGCGTCGTCGTCGTCGTCGTTTTTTCCGTGCGTAGCCGGCTTCCGTTTGACGATACGCGACTGCCTTGAGTACAGGTTATTACGTATCACCGATTTCCTGCTGCCATTCTTCCAACGTCGTCCGCCGGCCCTACATTCCGACGAATTTTTACGTCGACCCACCGGATGCCATCGACGCGTCGTGATACTCTTTTCAGTAACCGCGTGGCACTAAGAATTTAGAGTACAGGATATGATTGATAGATTTCTAATCCGAGATTAGAGAGGGCAAGCATAAGTCGATAAAGTAATTGTTACCACTGCAGTCGAAAGGAAATGTTTCGAAGACGTGAAATCTTAACCCAAGATCGAATTAAACTATTAACTTCGAAAGATAAAAAATGAGCAAACTTTTATTCGTCCCTTACCGATTTACCTATTCTCTCGTGAGTAAGTTAAAAATTATTTAACTTCGAATAGGGGCATTCGCGGTGGGCTGGTTAACTTCGATCGCGTCGCAGCGCAGTTTTACACCCGAGATTAAATAACAATTACGCGACTACTAAGGTTACGCGGCGCAAAGCTGGCGAAACGCGTGGCTCGTCAAAGCAACAAATTCTCACCGGCCGCAGGTGCGGCCAGCGTTGCTCTCGCGGTATACTCTTGCTGCTCTTCTTAAACCGGATTACTTCGGTCCTCTTCCGCAACACCATTCCGTTCCAAAGTACCACTCGAACCGGGCACGATCTCCGCCAACTATTGGCAAGCACATCTATAACTCAATCTCGCATCGTTTCATTGTGGTTCGCCCCGAACAATCACGCTGCCTCGGTAAGCAGCTCTCCTCGGTAACCAGCTTGTTTCCAGCGCGTAATAATCCTAGTCCCCTCGCAATTTCTTACTTAATACCAAGACCGGGAGAAAGAGAGCAAGAGAGAGAGAGAGAGAGAGAGAGAGAGAGAGAGAGAGAGAGAGAGAGAGAGAGAGAACGACGACGAAGGGGGGAAAAAGGTATACGAACGATCGAACGGATTCGCGTAGACACGTAACGTCAGTTTACGTGTGTCTGGCCAAGGTGTCCACACACGTGCACTACGGGTGCATTCCACCGCGCGACTATCCGCACGCGTTACGGCCGTGTGCATCGGCCAGATGTTGGCCTACACGGATGGAAATTGCGTGCGGTTTCGCGTGGATCGTCGACTGATTGACGTGAGCCAAGACCGCAAAAATGATCGCGACCGATCGCGGGCCCCCGGTGCATGTATTTGAACCGCAGCTATTTCATGCGCCTCCGACTCCGAGGAGTACCCTCGCGCGCTTATATTCCCGAGCGAAATTAGAATAGTCTGCAAATAAGCTACCCCTGGGTCCCTTGCCACGCCGCGATCTTCCGGTCGATGCCGAAGCGCGAGGTGCCGGAGCGGATCGAACGCGATTTCTTTCTGTCGTCGCGGTCGATCGACTATCAGCCACCACGACGCAGCTTGTAAATTCGTCAAAGGGGGTCGCCAGAATAATAGACAAAGGCTCTCTGGAACTTTTTTACTAGAACCAAATCGATCTCCAGATCTAGTCATGACTCGATGAAATCGTTTCTTCTTAGTCTCTTCAAGAATCTTTATTATTTGGTAAATTGTAATATCAAGTGTGTGGATGATTAGTACGTAGAAGATCTGTTCGTTTTTGGGATGCTTCCTATGCATTTCTATTTTTTTGCTAAGTCGCTGGTGTAATTGTCTCTTCTTATAATTTTGAACATACGTTGAATGAAAATTGTTTTGGTATGTAGGTCACTAAATAGTGAACGGAGTTAAATATTCGTCGTGTCTCTCATTTTCCATTTTATAACGGCGAAAAGAAAAACTTGTTTCGAATAAGTTCACATCTGTCTCGAGGAAACAGCATACGGAACGCGTTGTGTACCAAAGCTGATTGCAGATAAACGCTGATACGGGAGATTGGAGATAAGCCAGTCCTGTGCGTCTGCGACAGACGATGTGAATGCACCCTTATCTCCCCTCCCGCGATGTCGTTTACAGCCACCCACTCGTGCAACCCGATTGCAGTAGCCTTGAAGTTTGCAGCGTGGAGAACCAAGGTCGCTATTGACAGCGGCTCGCGCGAAGGAACACAATCACTTTCGAATTGAGCGTATTCCGCTCGTTGTACGTACAGGGTGATCAAGAATATGTTGCTAATCGAAGCATTAAATATAAAACATAACTCGAACCGTTCTAAGTTCTATTCGTTTATGGTTGAGTCCGAATCATCGTTCCATTACAATGTAAGATTCCAAGTAATGGATACGAAACATATCAATTGATGACGACTATTGTAAATATTTGATCCCTTCAAGGATTTTTACACAGATTTTGAAAATAGTTATAGAGTCTTCTCATACACATTTCATATTATATAAAACTGTTTCCTGGATTAATTTTGTATTTATCTTCAGTTTGTAAATTTTGATCCTAAGTTGGAATATCGACACACAGGAGATCTATTTTTCTTCTAGCCATTTTCGTTTAGAAGTCTGTGATTTTTATGTTCTGCTTCGGTCCAGAGAATTGTAATTACGTACGTCTCAATTTGCATTTTTCAAATCGTACGAGCAAGCGTTAGATGACTTATGGACGACAGTATATGTACTCATAAAACCGGAATTGTGCACGTGCACTCTTCCTCGTTTAACAGCAACGTGGTTGTAGCGGGTGTGCACATGTGCATGCGCGTTTGTTTCGACAGCTGTCCCGGACAGTTTCGGGCTCATCCGTTGCTTCGATAAATACAGGCCCCAGTGAGCCTCGTGATTTGTTGCTAAGGCTGGTCTCGTTGATTATCATTGTCGTCCTAATTATCGGCTGTGTACCGGACGATAACGCGAAAATACAGTAGCAGCGGTTATATTTTTTGTCCAAGAATGTTGGATGGGCACGAATTATTCCAGATAGATCGCAAAATTTAGAGTCGTAAAGATAGAAATCGTACGGTCGGGAATCACAGGTATCTCGATTCGGATCTAAATTAAACGGAGCAAGGAACGAAAGTTTCGACTAATCGAATCACTGATTCGGGATTTGAATTGAGATTCATATTTTGTCGGGAATCGTTATATCGGTTCGGATATCCGGGCCATCGACGGATTCTTTTCCTCATTTTCGAACATCAAATTCGAAAATCAGCTGGCCTCGGTCACGCAGTAAATCAAACTCGGAAATTACACGGGAAATAAAGGCAGAGCCACGAGCGCGTAACGTATCGAGTTCAGATAACAAAATGGACACGGAGGCATAGCAAATATTTTGTTCCATATGTTTACTTTTTTTTAACGTCACTCTGTGAGTCATTAAAATTTGTCCGAATCAACCTATTCAGTCTCTCTGGAGAAATCTTTTAAATACACCATGCAATTTACATCAAAATTCAGTCTTCAAACTGCAGCAGAGTCATTTTCGTCGATACTAAATTTCGCAAATTTTAATATTCGTCCGCTAAATTTTGAACGACCTTACTTTTCAAAAATCTAATTCCACAGAGAATATACTTCTTTGTGAATTAACATTTTAATGACGTTGAATGCCAAAGGACTAACCCCTGGTATCAAATGTTCCAGGCAGGCCCCAAACTCGAATTTCCAACGAGTCTAAATATTCAAATTCCGATAAACTGACAACGCCTACGTCAGGACAATCCCGTTTATCGCGCGTCAGCCGTTGCGAAATAACGAAAAATCTTTGGCCATAACAGCGGTTTCGTCTTGTTGTTTGCTTCGCCGTCGCCCACCCGTTACTCTTGCGTTTCAATCATCTATTAATCACGGTATCAGTTATCGTAATTTCCAGGGCGGCTCGCGGGAACATAAAGAGACCAGCGTTCGCGTGCTCGCATATGTGCGTCTTCCCAGTGCATTGTGTTAATATCTCGTTGTCAACGATGACTGGCTGGTGGAGCTGGACTGATATACGACCGACACACCCGTCACATTGCGATGCGGGAGATACGGCTTCGCGAACCCGTGGCTGCTAGGTTGCACACGCGTGTGTCCCGCGATACGTTCGCGTCTGCCTTTGATACACACGGACTACGCTCCTGGAAGCGCGTCATAACTACACAGCAGATAATTTTCTCTTAGCCCTCTGACCACTTCCATCGCGCCTTCTGTTCATGAGAAACGAACGAAACGGACGGTAGGGATGAATTAGAAGACGCGGTGCGCGAAGAGAAGAAAAGGGACGGTAATAAGAAAGTCGAATGGTAAATAAAGAACGGGTGAACTGTAAAAAAAAAAAAGAAAGAAAGGGGGTAGATGATTTGCGACGGCAGAGGCGGTCGGAGGAGGGGAGAAAATCGTTTGCAATTTATGATAGCTGCCGAGACGTTAGTAGTTGCGTGGCGCGGCGAAAAGGGACGCGCAAGAGTCGGAATAATGTGCTACTGGAAGTATACGAACGAAATGAGACGCGTGCCTAGGACTCACGCATGTCTCTATCTTATGGCAAGTCGTGGCATGAAGAAGAAACGGAAACACCGATTGAACGCGAAGATGAATTTTGAACAGAACTGAATCTTAGATCTTTTAGACTGTGCATCACCACTCTTGACGATCTAATGGACGCCATGGACCCTTCAGTGCCACCAATTTTAATTTTCTGTCATCCAAAAAATTTTTAAATATCACTGAAACGTGTATAACCAAATCCTTTGAATGTTACTATAAAAGCTGTTGCAAAAAATTCCCTCAAAAAGTTTAAAAACACTCACTTTACCCTGGTATATCCCTTTGAAGAAAAAAACGCGGTGGCAATTAATGATATGTCATTTTTATTAGATGTATTTTGCCACCTTCTATGACATAAAATATTTTATTTAATGGACAGCGCGAAGGAACTTGTTTCTAAATCATATTTCTCATGAATAAACAAGTTTGTCGATATTTTGCAAACGTATGTGCATGGTTAAGAAAATATATGCATGCTAAAAAAATGATAAAATCTTGATAATTGCTAAACTAGTCGTAGATTATATGTATAGTAATAGATGTACAAACAATCTGAAACATTTCTCACGCTGATGCAGGAAGAAACTGATGCAAAGTGCTTAATATTTTAAATAAAATAGTGGTTGTAATAACAAAAATCTTGATCGTAAAATTCTTCTTATATGACTAACAAGATAGTAGAGTACAAATCATGAAAATTGGAAAAACCAGTCAAACACGTAATTGTGTAACAAAATATTACTTCTTATTGATCAATATACTTTAAGTATTTTATTGAAAAGGTATAATGTGTTTAACTCATTCATAAAGATTATCCCGAATAAATTTGAAGTAACTGTTAGTTTCTACAGATGAGTCTAATGTATGAATAATATAAAACGTGTGTACATATATTAAATAAATCAACGCGATATTCATGTTTATTTATTTACACTACGTATGAACCTTTCACATTATTCATGCAAAACTAACGAAACGTTAAGCTTATCTTTAAGATATAATCGCTGGCGGTAAGAATTAATTACTAGCGTTAAGAACTACTCTGATCATTTATTTAATTTATGTACGTACGGTTCAAATTATTCATACAAAGTCAATGAAATATTATGCTCGTCTGTACGAATTAACGGTTAACTCAAACTTGTACAGAATATTCCTTGCGAATTACTTAATCACTCTGCACATTATCTTTGCGATGAGTTGCGTAAAAATTGCTTATAAAATAGAAATTAATTAAACGTCAATCATTTGTTGTTGAATAGACTTTGAGAAAGAATACGAGCTATTGTTAATAATTAATCAATTCAACGGCCACGTACAATGACACGATATTATAAAGGATAATATGAACTTTGCACCTGCTCTATCGAGCGTAGTATAATAATATTTTTAAGCAGGATGTATCAAGTGCTTGAAGATAATTATAAAATGTCCTCACATGCTTTGAATCGCACAACAAATTAATATTCAAGATAAAATATTTCTTAGTTATTTGATAGATACACAAAGAATCTCAAAACTATCATAAATTATTCTGTAAACGAAAAGTTTAGAAATCGAGAGTTTTTAGTCATGTTGTTTTTTGGTAAATTTATTTTAGACTTTAAATAATAGAAAAACTCTGTTAAACATTTTTTTTATACAAACGTTTAAGATTTTATTTTGGTTGGTAGCCTGAAAAGCATTGGAATGGTTTCGTGAGCCATCGTGGATGTCATGGCGCAAATGTGGAGCGTGTTTACCGAATGCTAAATCGTCGTAGAATTTCAAGGGCTAGAGAAGACGTGCAACGGGGGTGGGCGCGACAAGCTGTTAATTATTAAGAAAATCGATATGCAGACCGTCACGATCTCAGCCGACTGACGGGCCACGAAAAAGGAAAGGTACACAGCGAAATCGTGCAAAAGGGCCGAGTGGATGGACGTGACGTGAGAGCAATCAATCATTCTCGGGGATTTAAAGACTATCGGCCCCGGATAGCCAGCGTGAAACGAAGAGACGAGCGAGTAAATGGACGTGCGTGGCTGTTAAGAAATTTTCGATGATGAAATTCCCTCGCACGAGAGGGAACGGATCGGAGCAGACACTCGGATTATTCTATGATTACCGAATGAATACAGAGGTGGACATTATGTCTCGTCGGGTGAACGTCGTGCGTTTTCCCGTCGGGTACGTACAAAGGGGTCCAGAAAAACCGGAATGTCGATTCGAGGCATAACCATGCATTTATCTGTCAGTCGTTGATGGATAAATATATACGAGTGGACACGAAGAAAATCTGACAATCGCCGGATGTCTGTAATTTCGCGCATGTCGATTCGAAGGTATTGTCCTTTCTTTTTGGTAGTGTCGTTTAAATATTCGTAACGTCAGCATTCGTTGGATCGGTGAAAGAGAATGGAAATTATATGTAGCTATATTTGTGTTAAGAGGTGTTTATTATTCGGCACAAAACAAGTGTTGCCATCTGTAACGTAAACGTTTATAAGTATCTTTCTCTATATCAGAACTCGTGCGTCAATAACGACGATGTTTCACGAGATATTCGAATTTTAAATTTCTAATACGTTTATATTAAGTATTCTGTAAAAATACTACTGTAATTAATTATATACTCTTCTCGAAACCATGACTTCCTCCATTCTTTAAAGTAATACAATTTATACAACGCTGATACTAAGCAGAGCGAAGTGGCAAGGCTGAGCGATTAAGCCTGTGTTACAACTTAATTCCACTTAATCCTGACTTATAATCTAACTTGAATACAAGACAAACGAAAAAATTCTGCTTCGTAGAAGTGCAAGACGAGAATGTAGTATTATGAGAATTGAAAAAGAATAAAGTGACTGCGCGTTTGAAAGATGCGAAAGAATCTATGGAATATATATTCAGTGAAAGAGATTTAAAATAGGAGGTGTGAGGAGATACAGAAGTTTTTAGACAGGATCTAGATGGTTTTCAAAACGCACGATGGAACGCATTAATTTTCAATTTATCCGTCGAAACGCAAGCGTGGACCTCCATAACGGAAAGAGGGGGGAAGAATTTCGTTTGAAAACTCATTTTTCGTTCAGCTATCAAACGTTTAATGTTCTTCCCGCGGCCTGTTTTTCCTTATTCGTAGCGGTCGATGATAATTATTCTGGAACGGTGGCGGCTACGTTTGTTTTTACAAACGAAAGGACGTAATGGTAATGGGCGACTTCCACCTTTGGTCAGCTCCTACCTTGGCCGAATTCCATCGAACGCCTACTTCCTGTCGAGCCTCTGAATACAATCTACCGCGTTGCGTGCCATGTTTTCTCTCACTTTTTCGCTCCGTCTCTTTTTCTCCTCTCTTTTGTTATTATCGACTGTCCCTTTTTGCGGGCGCAAACCTGCTGGCCCGTTCATGTGCGCGGCTTGGAAATGCAGCAGAGCCTTTCACGCGTATCGTCGATCAGCTGCACGTGCACGGGAATACCGGAGGATTTTTCGGAATTTCGAAAAACCTGACCACCGTTCCGGCCAAACCGTGTGTTTCAAGAGAGGGAAAGTGTCCGACGCGACCGGAATGATCAATTTTAACCCTTGCTTTTGTCAATTTTGTCGCCACGTCGAAATGGATCTTTTATCGCTGAAATTAATCCACAAGGGCGAATAAAAAACAAATCGTTTAAAAAACGATACACAAAGAATAACAACCATTATTAACCTTTCATTGACGAACGCTCTCTTTTAAAATTCTTTCTGTATTATAAACTTATTCTTTCACTATGAATTATATATTTTTTAACTGTTTTCAATGTTATTTGATTATAGGGCACTGTACTAAGGAAAAGTTTACGTTTCGTGAACGTTAAAACTATGTTTGCGAGGCCTTTAATTTATCATTAGAGCAAGCATTAATCGTTTCGAAGTGATTCTTCGACGTTTTGACATCAGGTGCGAAGTCCTCCTCGGACACATTTATTATTTCAACGCTGCGGCAAATGATGGATTGGTAAGAATGTTGTATAAAGGCCGTATAATGTTAATTAATATTGATTAACCTATTCATTCGGTATGAAATATTGAATATGACGTAAGTTCTATTTTAGAAAGTTTGTAATTGTGACTACGGAGTTGACAGATCTTGAAAGTAATATACACGACGTTTCATGTAATTTTAAAATGGATAAACATAAGAAAATATATTATTATGCAAATTTAAATAATGTAATATTTTTATATTACCTTTATGTATTATTATGCATTGATGTAGTTGCAAAGTATAACTAACCTATTCTTTTTAATAGAAATATACAATATTTTAGTTTCTCCGAGAATTGAAGTAATTGAAAAGACTAAGAGAACTACAAATCCCAAGTTTAACGATTTAAATTTTATTTAACTACTTTTTTTCAATGGTACTGTACGTCAACTAATAAAAAACGATATATTAGATATTTTTTTCCTATTAAGAAAGGTGACCTCGCAAGTCGTCTGGTGTCGTTTAGAGAACGAAGGAATAGCGTCGGTAGAGGAGAGGGCAGAGGAAAAGTAACAGCGAGTCGAAGGAAGAGGAGGCTGTCGAGAAACGTTTCTTCCCACGACGTGGTCCCAGACATTTGGTCCAATAATAACATTAATTTCGTCTACCAAGGAAACCTATTGTCCGGTTGATGCGTCCTACAGCGGATGCAGCCCTTTTATTCTATGTTACACACTATGGCGGAGGTATACCTACACGCGGGAATGTGTGAAACCAGCGTCGGTTCCACGGACTTCACCTGTTTCGTTCGACGTCTCCTTTCTTTTTTAGAATCGCTGTCTCTCCTCTCCCCGCCCCCATAATATTTACCGATTTCCTCTGGACGATTCGGACAACCGACAATCTTCGAATTAATCCACTCTGGTCCGATTCTCGACCGTGCGAATAATTTTCAACGTTTTCCGCTCGAGTTGGTCTCTAGAGACAGACTGTCGCAAAAGTAACTGAACTTTTCGAGAATAGAAGAAACTAGTAGCCATATCTATACAAAACTGTTATACTGTGTCTAAGAATTACGAAATTTGTATCATTAATAATCGAGTTATAGTATATAATTTTACTATTTACTATTTACTAATTTCGTTTTACTACCTAAAATTCTATCAAATTTTGTATGGAGAAAATATTCTTTTGGTGTCGAAATTTAATTCTAAATGTTCTGTTTTTACAAATTTAAAAAATGATGTACTAAGGGTTGAAAGCTTGTAATAAAGACTGGAAAATTAATGTATTTCTTATTTCCCAATCACCTTTTCAACGAATAATCACGAAAGAAATAAAATGGTGTCCCAAATCATAGTTTTTATTAGGTTTTATAACAGCCTTGATATCTCTTTTCACGCATAAATGTCTATTTCGTAAGTGTTTCTTTTTTTTCTACATTTTATTATATCGCAACAGGTGCAATAAAGCGATAAAATAAAAATGAATATTTCTCTTTCGAGCGAAAAGGGGGAACTCAACATTCACTTATGGCCTCTCAAAAATAATACTAAACGGTTGTTTAAGCACACCGAATTTCCATCAACTATTGCAACATAAAGCAACCACCTAATTACTCAGCGACCGCAATTGCTCAATCGATTGATTACCGTAAAATTCTCACGGAGCTTCGGCAAGCGATAAGCCGTAAAGAAGGAACGAATGAAAAGAAGTAAGTACTTACAAACCGTGTTAAGATTTCGAAATCACCCGAAATGCCGGCAATAAATCCACCGAGCGTTTTCTACGAGGAAGGATTGCACAACGGCGTGCAGTTCAACGACTCGCAAACCGCAGTCTCTACCTCTCTCTCTCTCTCACTCTCTCATTCTACACCCTAATCCATTCTCTCAGGAAAGTATCCCTCGCCTCGGATCAAGATAACGACAAACAGGACGACGAAAATGGGAGGAACGGGTTCACGCGAAAAAGCTGAAACGTTATCATCCTCGACATCTGGCTGCGCCTTAATTATTTTCCCGAATGGGATTCCGGCGTCAAGCCGAGAAACACCGGAAGCGCCTGCTACGTGTATCCGCGTCGAAAACGCCGCCAACATTCCGCTTTGTCGCCGAAACACAGGAATGCACTTTCAGCCGCGAGGCGATACACCTTCCGCGACGTGTTCGGGACTGTGCCCGTAGACTACCGACGAACAATCGAATAATTAAAAGACAGTTGTTGACCGATACGTGACGCATACGTGTCACCAGGGCTGGACAGTGGTTCTTCACCTTTGGGTAACTAGATGTAAATTTTAAATATTTAGTTTCATTACATACATTATACCTAACAATATCAACTTCACCTTTTTCAGGCTTCGACTTTATAGTAGCCATTAGATTCAATGTCCTGGACTCATCGCTACGTTTTGTACAGGGTGGAAAAAACGTTTTGTCATGGCTAACATGATATGGAAGAGAATTTTGAAAAAGAAGCTCCTCCCCACTTGATCTACAATAAATCAAAGATGGACATTTTTTTTGAACAATGGATAATCAATGAAACCAAAGTGCAGCAATTTATTTGCGACGTTTATTTTATCGAAAGCTTGTATTTATTCGTTGTTAAATATTTAATTCTATACTTTTTTATTTAGATCTAACTATTTGTCTTTTACTCCTTATTTGATATTTTTATCTCGACAAGAATTTTGCCCGTCTCCGATCTAGATAATGTGGCCAACTCTATTTCTTACAGTGCCGATTATCCTGCCATTTATTCGCATTAACCGACGGGCGTAATTGTTCATTCAATTACCATCGCCTATGGTCTTTATGCTTTTTCCGCGAAACAACCGGCGTCTCGGTGCTCCACTTCGCTTCCCTTAATGGCAAACCGGCACCTCCGTAGCTACTGTTTCGTCTTACGCCCATTCCTTATACGCTCCTTTGCTCTCACTTCGCTCGAAACTCGTATCTCGCGGCGGGGATCGTAAAGCATCCGACAATCGCGATTTCGTTCGGCAAGATCGCCACGCGCGAGCGTACGTTTTATTATTACTATTATCGAGCTCCATTTTTTACATCTTCTTTCCATATTTTTACGATCGGTGTTTTTTAGTGATATATTATCCACTTAGGGATTGTAATCGGCTCGTGAAACATCGGACGTTCGCCAGTTCGTTTGGAAAGATCGACGTAGGGGTTATTCTAGTCCGGACATGAAAAAACGAAGATAAAAATTCAAATTCACGAGGCTTAAGAACACTCGCCACAGCGATAAGATGATAAAAATTGAATTAAAACTTGATCGAAGAGGAAACGGTTCGATAACGTTCTACCATAAAATAGAAGCACGCTATCGGAATACGTGTCAGAGACGCAGGTGTACGGTCGAGAGGGAAGAAAAATTTTCGATCGATACGTCCTATCGGGAAAAGATCGCGCACAAGAAAGGAAACGTGATCGAAGAGGATCATGATCGTAAGACGGGATATACGACCAGCCTCTGCTTTTGCCTTCTCTTTGTTTCTTCGTCTATCATTGTCCGATACAGCATTTCACCCTTTATCGTGAATCTTCGATCTCGATGCAGCCTTAATAAATATAATAGTAACCCCGCCGTTCAACGTCTACCATACTGTCATCCTTTTGAGTAATTTCTTCCTGTCGATCGCAGATAACGATATGATCGTTTACTAGAGGACTGGCAGGTTGACTGCCATGTTTTGACCAAACTGATAGCTACCGATTGGTTACGTCAAAATGAATCGTTTCGTGTCTTGGCAATGATCATTTGTTGTATATAAGAGGTCCTAAGAATTCACCTGATACGATTGTTTACGCTGTGATTGCCTGACTAACATTAATTGCAAGCGTTCTAAAATTTTGTAGCAACATGTTCGTAATATCTCAGTTAATTTCATTCTCATTACAGACAACATCGTTTACTAACTCTACAAGTTTCACAACTCGTACCTATGAAGATACACAATAGAAATAATAATTCTTTATTGTTGCAATGACTAAGAGTAGATCCTCGAACTATTGGAAGTCGAGATGATGTCATACAACCTACAAACTAAACACTGCAAAGGGCAAAGGAAATCGTCTGCACGATTCACGTAATCCCCTCTACTTATTAGATTCTTGATTATTACTGGGTGAGTCGATTCCCTTTGCTCCTTGCGTCGTTTAGCTTGTGGGTGATGTTCCAACATCTCGTCTCCCAACTAGTTAGTTCTATAGCAATTAAAGATATTAAAAAAATTTTGAATACAAGTTGTTCGATATAAAAGGGGACATAATCTAAACAGTTGTCTTGTCAGTGGAAAAAAATGGGGGATATTTCCTTTTGGACTATCGATATCAGTTAGGGATTAAGAAGCGAAATATCTGGAATGGAAACAGTCAAATTTATAATTTCTCTATCGAATCTAAAAAAAGAACCATCCTTGTCCCACCGATCGAGCACCAACAAACGTTGCCCATTACGAGTGCACAATGCACAACGGAACGACGTGTCGTGACAGCAGCGTGAAGCTCTTTCGCCGTAAGGCATTCTATTCCAATTTCGTTCGTATCTCATTATCGTTGATTCCACAGATGTTATCACAAAGAACGGCGCGATCGCTGGGCTTATGCAAACAGAGTAAGATCGGCCTTTGCCTTCTGGCCTCTCTCTTTTTTTTTTGTCTTTGTCCCTATCGAGCCTACCGCGTGTACACGCATTAATGCCGACGCGCACGCACGTGTCCTACACGGTTGCATAGATCCTGGCAGGCGACGAGTCCGTTTCCTGCTAATTAAATTAGTGTATCGGTCACTGTCCAGTGTCGTGCGCTGCCCGGGAGCCGCGAAACCTCTTTCTCTTCTGCCGTTTCCCCTCCTATCCCTCTTTTCTTCACCACTCGCGGGTTTAACGACCCCTTTCGCTTCTCCTTTCCTGCCTTTCCTACCTCCATCTTCATCAGTCGTAGCCACCGATTCCCTGGAGACTCGTATCAGACGCGGCTGTTGTTCTCATTAGGATAAAACATAGGAGCCGAGCCGTTAACCGGATTACCAGACACGACAGCACACATAGCTGGACGTCCCGACATCTGGACGTGAAAAGGGCACGGTTTGGCTATCCACGCGTGGTGGGGGGAAAACCTCGGAACGTAACCAAAATTCTCTGGTTAAAACATATTTTATATAAACGTCATTCTGATCGATGATAAAACTAGATTCGAGTCTTGGTTTATGATTATTTACGATGCAATCGCTTGAAACGAGCCACTGACAATAGCATAAGGAGACAATACTAACTTATATACTTTACACACGTTTCGCATAGGTTTTCGATATACGCTATAAATGCATAAAATTCGCGGTCTATCAATGATTAATGGTATTACTATCATGGAAATACATTTTTTGGTATAAAGGAACGATTTCTCTCACAACGTGATCATCGTTCGAAGGCAATCTTCATATCTCAGTGTAGTAACGTCCCCCCACACCCGTGCAGTATGAAAAATAGCTTTTCTTCAGAGGTCATGCTACTTCTCAACGAGCCAAAGGTACCTTTTAATCATTCTGAAGAAATGACTGGCAAAGAAGAAGAAACACATTCCATTACCTGGGAAGAAATCTCTAGTGGACGTGAAACCAATTATCATAGTTAGTATTTGTGATGTAAGGATTACATAATGCATTATTAGGCTCTGCAATACTATTGCATTATTTTTAGTGGTGATTAATCATTATACATTGCTATGGATATACTCGGTCCTGCGATAAATTCTAGTACAAATATATATATCTAAACAAATATTGTTACCTGTTTTCATATCCTTACTGGATAATTTTATTTATAATTAGCTACATATGTACAGAGTAGACCATTTTAATAAAAACACCTGAATACCTGTTATTTATGATCGTACGAACAAATTTCCTGGGATAAATTTATAACGATAGAACTTTTTTCTGAAAGGCATTCTCCAATTCTTGTTAACAGTAGCTCGAAAGCTGCCAATGGAACGGTAGTAAAATATTTATGACAGAAATTATGACAGGACTAGGTGGTTATAACGAGCTCCGGCTGCTTTTGGTATCGGTTTTACCATCGGTAATCGGTATCGAGGGAGGTAACGCGATTTATGTTACGCGGGGTCTTGTACGGGTTGGTAATCTCTTGTTCGTTCGACAGGTTGAAGATTAGAGTTCGAACGTGTTTCTACAGAAAAGATTGCGCGATTGAGCATTGCATTTTGAATACAGTTCAAACGGCTCGTGTAATTAATTATTGAAAGATTGAGTTACACTAAACTATTCCCGATAAAATAGCGATGAGTCATGATGAATCGTATTCGAGCACTTTTGTTAAAGAAACGTTGTCACAACTTTAAATAAATTTAAATTTTTCACACTATGATCTGAATAAATTTTAAGGACAGTAAACGTGGAACGAGAGTAATATCCATTGCCTAACACGCCCTAACGGGTATGCTATCACGTACTCGAGTGAAAATAAAATCGGAAACGAGCCGTTAACCGGATTATTGGATGTGTTAGGGCGACTACGTCACCGGAGGTCAGAAGTTCTGAGTAAAAGGCTTCATTCGCGCAAAATGAAGCACGTCAGGAAAGTTCGACAGAATTAGCTCTTCGTGGAATTATATGACGAGTATATTTAACTAAGAATTTAAAGTCGATCGATAATAGTGCTTTTAAATCATTCATTGGAATTATTTTTAAGGGTTAAATTAAGAAACTGAAATGCTATGAACGTGTTAAACAACGATCCCTTGTACGTCGACGCGTCGAACAAAGTGCAACATCATCGACGGTTCGATGTCGACCGTGTTCAGGGAAGGAGGCTATCGTTCCGAAACAAGCGAAAATGTTTTTTCAGGGGCACGAACGACCAATCCCCGCGTTTCTGTTGTCGCTGCCCCTAAGTGGGACGACACTATCGCGGGGTCACGATCGACACGAATTAAATTCGCAGAGCACTACTGACAGCCCTGTTAGGAAGGACAGGAGTTCGTCGACTACACCGGAAGTTGCCAAGTAGAGAAAACTCGGCGCACCGGCCGAATATAATGCGACGAGTCGGTGACAAGTATGGTAATGCGACGCGGATACATACGTGTCTGGATTTCAACTCGCGAGACGTGCAACCTGCACCGTTCCGCCGTAGGAATTTGTAAGTTGTACGAATTTCCAAAAAACTTAATTGGATGATTGCTGACTTCGGACTGGCCGCGCAACACATTCATGTTCATAAATTGTTGTATAATTAAACGACTTGTATACACGAATGCGGGAACGCTGGCCGTGTTTTTAAACGATCGAGAGCCCGGTAATTATAGACGCTGTACAAATCGAAGGGAACGATTACCGTGCGTTAGCAATTAGTTCTCCGGAAATAAAGTCAGTTATTTATACTTGGAAAGATTCTTATAGTTTGGCGAAATACCTGTACAG
The DNA here is from genome assembly GCF_013123115.1 of Colletes gigas. Taxonomy (NCBI): domain Eukaryota; kingdom Metazoa; phylum Arthropoda; class Insecta; order Hymenoptera; family Colletidae; genus Colletes; species Colletes gigas. Next base: position 55,506 of record NW_025106694.1, on the reverse strand, counting down.
CATTTGGAATGAATACAACCAATTCACTAGGATAAGGGGACAAAATTTGTCATTGATCCCTTTTTCTTCGAAGAGTTTTTTTTAGCTTTTAAGGATTAATTGTAGAGGTCAAGAAACCATGTACTCTAAATCTAAAATGAGTAAAAAGCGGGAGTTTTGTGTAATCCTACATTATTAAGTGCCGTTTATCTGTGCAACATTACGATAATCACAGTCTAATAAATTAGTACTACGAATACCGACTATACAAATCTTACAACGAACTATGTACTCAGTAGACTTCAACTTTTCTAATGCCATTAAATATCGTTTACTATCAGTCCTGTCAGCTGTTTAACGAAAGAAAAAAAAAATAGAAACGACATAGTTTCCTACGTATACACGTTTCTCGTTTACACAGCAATTCATACAGCGGCTTATTATACCAGAAAGTATTTATTACCGGTTGAATACGAACGATAATTAGCATGACAATGGCCGAAGCAAAGAAACTGTGTTTCACACCCACCGATAAAATAAGGCGGAATGTTTGACACCAGAAGATAGATCTCCCTGCACCGACTGCCGCTTATCGCAAAATCCGTGTCGCAAGAATTCGAATAAATCTTTTTTCCCTCGCGATAGAACGCGGTCGGTCTGTCCAGCTGACACGTCGGATTTATTCTAATTCATAGAGACTTGTTGCCGCTAATGATATTCCAGTCCACGCCTCGACACACGTTAATTACACGCTCGTGACGCTCGTGAACAATGTAAAGCACAAATTGGCCGGCTAATATCAGCCACTATATATACATGATCCAGCACGTGTCCGGCCATAAGAAGAAAAAAAGAACCGGTGTTGAATCAACGTTAACCGTTAACAAATCGGCATCTAAGAGAAATTCACACGAGTCCACTTGAGCCCTCATCTTACTGTACTCTTCAACCCTCGAACTTCTCAACCGAAACGTTTCCATCTGTCAATATTGCAACTCCGGATTCAATTCCTATCGCTTTATGCTTGAAAAATTAATTACAAAAATATACTCTAGTCAGTGGTCACAAGTGGTACACTTTTCATATTCCATACTGTATATCAAATTTGAATTACAACCTTTTCCTATTTTTCCTTTACATAACTTTTGTTCATTGTACAAAATTATAGATGACAATGACCAAATACGGTATTCTTTAGTATCATTTCCAATGAAAAAAACTCAGCAATGCGATTGAATTAATTTCATAATTATAAATTGAAAAATATAAAAATGTTATTTTTCCCGATCGCGAGTTATGGACAGCCGCCATGTCGAAGCAATTCTAGGAATTGGCGCGAACAATAACGAGGGAGAAGTAGCGACCATTAGCGAGGGAGCACTGTAAACGGAATTTTCGAAAAAAGAAGTTCGCCGATCACGATCGTTGGTCCGGATTACTGTAATAGATGGCACAGAACAGATCGAAGCCGAAGTAAGTCGTCGAAACTCGCGGCGCGTTCGCGCGCGAGATTTATGAAGGCCCTGACTGCAGCCCGAGTCTGGGCATAATATGCACGCGTTCTTCGTAGATGACGCGCGTCTCCCTTCGTTATTATCTCTCGTGCAACTCGTTTTTCTCCACCTCCAGTCCATTCATCCCTCCCAGGAGTCCGGGTGCCTTTTTTGCCCCGTTCTCACGTCACTCCTCTACCGACCGCGGGCCCGTACCAGCGATAATTCGCATTAGCAAGCCCAGATGCGGTTTGTATGGGCGTAATACGTATGTACGAACGTATATATAGAAGCAACGGGCATTAGTCGATCGTAGGTTATTGATGGCTTCATCCAGAACCTCTCTGTGCCACCAGGTGGTCAGATTCTGGCCTGTTTCTAACGGACGAAGCAGCGTATCGGCAATCGAACGGAGAGGGTGAACGATCTTTCTGACGGAATGAACCGAAACGGAGGACCGACAGAGAACGAAAGAAACACGCAGCGGGTTTGGTCTATGGCGTGGCGATGTTTGACTAATGCTTCGCAATTTTGGCTTTTGTTGCTCGATGTGGATCTCCCGCTGCGACCGACCAAATAGGAAAGAGGTTGGTTAACCAACCCTCGACTTTTCTGCTCCTACGAAGCCACCCTGATCGACGACCTGCTGCGATCAGTGTTTAGGAAGCGCCTCGGCGAAGGGGCTCTCGCCGACCGACAACCAGCAGATTTTTAGGTGTAATCGTCGGGTTGTGTGACCTCCTGGTTTCGCAGGTAATTCGGGGAATTTATGGCTACCCATATCCCGTTCGAGAAAGGGAGTGAAGAATGTCTGGAAACCGTAAGGTTGAATACTATGGGCAATGAAGATTTTTAATTCGCTTGCAAAGAGGAGGGTAATCTATAAGGCAATTTGACACGTTGTTTCTGTTCTTATCTTTACTTCAAAATTATAAACGCGAGGTTCTTAACCTTTAGCCTACCACAAACCCTTTTTAAATAAATTTCTGCTGTCTCTGTCTTTCAAGACTTCACCCAGAATGTAAAGTGATATAAATAAATATATTTATAGTGTTAAAATAACCCACGTGTTATTATTGAACTTATAACATATTTACCTGTAAGTATCAATAACCATTCTAATATATATCGAAGTAATCAATATTACGCTGAGCCGATCACTTAAATAGTATTTATAATTGAATCTCTGGTTATAGCTCCAGGTAAACTGAATCGAAGCGATCCAATACAGAAATAGGTACTCGCTATTATCTGCACTATGAAATCATTTTGTTCCAACATGAAAATAGACGACGTACGTTCGAACATGGGAAAAATATGAAACTACGCTTCCAACATCATACCGGTGGCCTTGATTGAACAGTTTTAGCTTCGCAGGTGCTCTCACCTTTAAATATTATTTATGATGCCTTCGATTCTATTTCTATCTACGACTTGCAACCTTCGGCAGGTGAAACGAAACACACTCTATGTTTTTTGTAAAATGATATCAATTCGTACCAATCCAGAGAATAGTAAAAACAACTAATAATATATATGTCAATGTTAGACTGAACGCTGCAGAATAAGAATAAATTCGATTCAAGCGTTGAAAATCTGTAGTTTAGTAATTAATACAATAATAGTGTTTCGCATTCCAATTGAATTTCGCGTTCCTTTAAGGTTCGTAGTCGGGAATAGTGCACGAACGATAAACCGTTGCGGTGAATATTTTCTGCATACCGGAACGCCTCGTATAGTTTATCATTGGTCGCGTACGTCTCAATCGGCCATTGTAGACCGCGAGTCGCGATCGCGTCTGTTCTCGATTATTTCCCGGCGAGCCGCGGGAAATCGACTTGGCAATTTGCGGTGAGCTACACGCGCGACATTAAGACACGTACCGAGCGTTTATTTGCAGAACAACCGTACTCTCGACCGTGAAAAAATGTCGACTATTAACGATCATGTGTCGCTGTAAACGTGTATCACGCATGAACACGATAAATCATTGGAGGCGGGTGGCACTCGTAAATTACCAGCGACACTCGCGGCTTGTTCGTGAAAATGTCAACCGTTGCTTTTTCCTGCGGCTCGCTACGCGAGAAGAAAGACAACGATGAAACGAAGCTCTACGAGGCGTGAAAAATATTTTCTATCCCGTATAAATTACGCGAAGCGTCCGAGCTACACAGAGTTTCTGAAGAAATCAATCTTCGGAGAGATGTAGTACGCAACCAATGAATCAAGATCTTAGCCCTGCTACGACGGCTGCTGTGTTTGATTTCTACGGTCATTTGAAATCCCCGATGAACTTAACTGTAATCCTATCGGGATGCAATTTTGGGTCACGTACAAAGTTTGAATAACTATAGACTTGAATAAATTTGTATATTTACGATATTTTGTCTATTTTGTAACTTAGTAATTCATAAAATGTCACTAGCATACAAATTTGCTTGTAAAATTCTATAGATAATCAAACTTAGTACCCAAAGTCACATCATGATAAGATTAAGAGTAATTAGCTTTTGTCAAGTTTAAATTAACAAAATATTGGTGCATTTTCATAATTATCCAAATCTTGAGATAGTTACCCTAAGTGTGTAATATGAATGCAACTACTGATCATTGATCTGTGGTTTGTATTTAACGAGCGCTTTCGATTGACTGTAGATTATTAACAACGTTCGACTGCTCACGACTGAATCTTTATGATTGAATATGTTCTCTGGATTGGTAGCGATTTTCTCCTACTAGTAATTTACTATGACATGGAGTTTGTTGAAACTGATCCTCTGTGGCCGTGGTTGTATCAAACTGTACGCTGTTCTATAGGAACCAGAAGTTTTCTCATTTTCCCTGACTGTATTGTCCTGGGATTGCCGCGAATCAACTTGCAACTAGTACCGGTTAAAATGACACATGGTCAGGTTTCGGTTCACCTATCGTGTACTTCACACAGACGTATCATTGAACAGAATAATAAATGTCAATTAAAAGAATTAAATTGTAATTTTTATTCGATTAAACAGTTAAACTTTGAATTGCTCTTTATGAAATATTTGATTTCATATTTCAAACTCTAATTTGTATATAAAAAACATATAAATCGCTGATACTTGATTGTTTACTAAATAACGCGCTATCATACAATTTGTTCGTAGTGGTGCAACGGTATTTCTAAATAGAGACTCTTAGATACGTACACATTTATCACAAACGATTCAGTCCATACCACCACAGATGCAGACAAGACATTTGATGTGTTCCGACTTCCGACAGGCAGAATGCATATTATCAATTTAATTCTATCAACCGGAAGTCGAAACGCGCCTAATGTCTTCTGTGCGTTTATGGTAGCATGGATAGAATAGTTTCAAGCATGTGTATACTATTGCACATGCACCGAATGCGCTCCTCAACTTCCGATTAGCAAAATACGTGTTACCAATCTGAATCGTTTGGACCGAAACTCCATCTTCCTTAACACGTTCACTGCCAGATCAAAACCATATAATAGTCTGCAAGACTAAAATTTTGATTTTAGACCATTGCAAAGTTCTACATAATCTTAAATTAGTACTTATTTTTGTAACAACTCAACTTGAGAATTAATTTTTCTAGTGGTAAATCCTGTCATCAATATACGTATAGCTGACGTGGCAGTCAAAGTGTTAAATAGTTTCAAACAGAATTTTCTATTTGGTAAAACTAGTATACTTCATACACCTGTGAAGTAAAGTTGGTAGCAAATTCATCAGAATTTTTTAATTTTGACTATTTCGAGAGTTTCTACGTCGCTTTCTCTATAATGTAAGTTGTTTTTGCAACAGGAAATATGAAATTTTTGTATGTTTATCTAATTCGACGAGTAAGAGTTGCTGGTAGTTTGGGGCCCCGTTCTTTTAGGTTCGAGAGGCAAGTTCCGTGTCCGAAAAATGACCGCGAAACGAGTTAGAGGTGCGTGACAATCGCGCCACCCTCGGCAGGACGAGGAGGAAACGGGCTGTGATCGCGAAACCGAGGGAAAAAGGGAGTCGAACGTGGCGAGAACGAAGAAAGACGGGGAGCGGACAATCGCCGGATGCCGGAGGCCCGCGCAAACGTGAGCGCAGGTGTGCCGGGCTTATACGGCGAGCGCCACGACAGCGGTATTAACGTGCCACTATATCGATATCGTTATAATATGCAAATGCGCTCGCACATGCGGACCTCGCCGGAGAGTTAAGAGCAACACGTGTTGTTCTGGCCCGAGGAGGTACCTGGAAAGGAGATCATCGATCGCGATCCGTCCGACGCCGGCCGACTTCTGTTTCCAATTGAAGATCTCTATTCGCTGTTAACGGGGCTCGCGTTATTTTCCTCGCGTGACCGTTTCTCGAGCGTCTTCATCCTGAAACCGTCGCGGCACGCGTCGTGCGTGTTCCGTTCGACGGGAATCGTGGATCGACCCGATGGTTACTACACACAGAGAACTTCATTGAAGTCGAATACGAGCGAAGCGTGGCGATCCTGTGGTCGGAGAATTTTCGAGAAACTGTTCCTTCGTGTAACTACAGTTTAACGAGACCTTAAATTATTCAACCCTTCCGGTGGTCGATGAAATCTGGAAAAGAATCTCGAAAGATCAATAAATTGATGTCAAGAACAATCGATAATTCGCGACCAGGTGGCCGGATTTTCGACAAACTTTCGCGACGACTAATACTGGCGCGAGATCGGATCCTCGTAGGGAGAAGATTTTTTCTTTTATTTCGGTAACACTGCAGATAACGCGACGCAGGTATTATTAAATATGCCGTAACGACTGGGTTGAGTTATGAGATACAAGCCGCGAATTGGAAGCATGTGATCTATCGACGGTAAATAAAGAGGTATTCGATTCGAAGGAGGTTGAACAGCGATATCGCGATCGATGATCTGCTATCCAGGTGCCTCGGCTAACCAGAACGCCGTGCGTTTCTTTAATATCAACCGTTGCGAGGCGGCGACGGCGTAAGCGCATTCGCGCGTTGTTAGCTGCCCCTGGGGTTGTGTCTAGCTGCCTATTGTAATTGTATCTCTACCACCGGTAACTGGACGTTTAATGAACACTTAAGATAACGATTGAAATAAAGATACCGTGGGAGCGGGTCCGCGCTGCCACGTACACCGGTATCGGTGTACGTTTGCTGCGATCACTTCTTTACTCGGCCACGCGGTCGTTGCTTGAAGATACAACTAGAGATTTTCAGGAGTAAATAGGAGAGCTAACGATGTTGACGAGTCACGGTTGGCTTCATTCTTTTCGACTCTCTGGGAAGTTGTGACTCAAGGATTTATATAGGCCATGCTACCGTCAGATTGTCTCCTTCAAGCTGTTTATTTACGCAAGAACCCGTTCCTTTATTAACAGTTTTTCTATCTACTAGGATTTGGAACGTGGCATCTATTTTTCTACACTCCGCGACTGTTCTATAAGACACTATGTACAACCATAGAAATCTGCGTTGTACGAAGAAAATTCTTCTTCTGTTCACGGTATATTATTATTTACTTCTAGTTGAGAGCTATGCAAAAATACGTTCTATTATTCTCGACAAAATTATAAGAGACTTTCTGTTAAGCAACGTGAACAGAATGACGCAAGAAAATTATGTACGATATTAATATTAATTATCTAATACTGGAAACAATAGTCATCAGTCATTCAAACGACTCAGTTATTTCGTCTGATGCGATAGAAGACCCACTCTCCCGGATCTACAGACTTAGCAGTTCTAGATCTACCGGCGATAGAAGTATAGCTCGACAACTTAGAAAAGATCCCTGTGGTAGGAGAAACCTGATACAGTCTCCTTTTTCATCACACGTCACATCACACGTGGCATCGTTTTTCTTGACATAAAGACTGACAGTATAAAAAATGATAATTCATAGAATATAAAAAAATACGTTTACACTTTATAAACCAATATTATTGAAACATTTTAAACGAAATCGTGGGGTTCTGCCCGTCGTATTCTATTTATACAGGGTGTTCGACCACCCCCGAGAAAAATTTTAATGGGAGATTCTAGAGACCAAAATAAGACGAGAATTAAAAATACTAATTTGTCGATTGAGGCTTCGTTAAAAAGTTAGAGCTTCATCCAGAAGTTATGATTTTTAAACATACTCATGAAATATCGGAGAAACATTTCTGGCCATATACAGGGTATTTCACCTAACTTGACCACCTTAAATATATCGCTTATTTTGTATGATAGAAAAAAAAGTCAAGGGGAGAAAGTATTCTGTTCGAAGGCGCCAATACGGTGATGGATCGAATTTTTTTTTCAAGGTCATTTTTTTCGAGATTTCAAGGTCATCGTATTTTTTTTAAATGGGACCACATATTTTCGCTACAACAGTCTTATAGCTTATAAAAAGACGAATCCAACGATGTGCGATATGTTGACCTTCACGTGACCTTTAGCGAAGGAATTATGAAATGTTTGTCAGTAACTTCAGTACGCGTTCGGAGACGGTAAATGAAGGAATTTCAATTTCATTGAAACAGTCTTAAATTAAATGTTTATTTTAGAAGGTGTTCAAAATGTGCACCATGAACCTGGATACATTTTTGGAGGCGGTAAATAAATTCTTGCTGAACATTTTTCAGTTGTTCTACAGTAATTGATCTACATGCATGTAGAATCCTTTGTCGCATGTTTTCTGCTGTTGTGGGAATATCATTGTAAACTGTATTTTTTAGGTGCCCCCACAGAAAGAAATCAAGTGGCGTAAGATCCGGCGATCATAAAATCATTTCCACTTTTTCTGCTGTAGTGTACATGATGGAGAATCTTATTACACTGCTATCGATACCGCAACTTGTTGTGTAGGTCGCGGCTTTTTGACAACGCGCTATTGACCCGCTTCGGTCATTCCCCTCTTACAATAATAATGCTTGTAAACATACTTCAACCGTTGAAAGGAGAATATGAATATCTATTTATAAGCACCAGAAACAATTACACGGTACACTGTTTCAATGAAATTGAAATTCCTTCATTTATCGTCTCCGAACGCGTACTGCAGTTACTGACAAACATTTCATAATTCCTTCGCTAAAGGTCACGTGAAGGTCAACATATCGCACATCGTTGGATTCGTCTTTTTATAAGCTATAAGACTGTTGTAGCGAAAATATGTGGTCCCATTTAAAAAAAATACGATGACCTTGAAATCTCGAAAAAAATGACCTTGAAAAAAAAATTCGATCCATCACCGTATTGGCGCCTTCGAACAGAATACTTTCTCCCCTTGACATTTTTTTCTATCTTACAAAATAAGCGATATATTTAAGGTGGTCAAGTTAGGTGAAATACCCTGTAGTATATTTTTGGTAAAGAATTTTTTTCTCGAAAATAGTTAGGATTTCGGAGGTACGTCTATTCACCAAAAATGATTGTACTTGACACCCGCAGCCAAAAATAATTTTTCCAGAATGATTTGAAATATTTTAATTTAATTTTTTAATAACTTTTTAACGAAGCCTTAATCAAGAAATTGATATCCTTGATTTTCGTCTTATCTTGGCCTCTAGAATCTCCCATTAAAATTTTTTCAGGGGTGGCCGAACACCCTGTATATTTTCTGTATTTACGGGCTGTCTAAATGGAAAGCGCATCAAAATTAGCTCCGCGTTTAGCGTGTTAAGTGTCTCGCCCTGTAGAAAAGGATGCCACGGTTGTCTTTCGCGGCACACGTCTTCGCGGTTGCAAGATTGAAATGCCTTCGATCGATCGAAAGTGAAACACGTTGGTCGGATTCGGAGCACGCTGCATCAACGATCGCGATCGCCTTGTCGCCAGACTTTGTCGGCGAGCCGACCTTTGCTCGACATCGTGATAAATATATTAACCGAGCCGAGTTCGTGAGCGACGATGACTCAGTTCGTTCGCAGCATTGTCGGGCTACGAATTTTTTCGTAAGAAAGCTGGCTGCCGACCACGGGGACTACATACATTTGCTTTCAAGCAACACGTGTTGTTCTGGCCGCGAAAGGAGCCCGCCGATCGTGATTCATCTCGTCGGTACAAATCGACTTCCGTTAAATCAAACGTCCCTCTGTGCGCGACTCGGCCGCGCAATTGGCCAATACCAGGCCGATACGCGGTTATACGTTCGTATCTCGCGCTCTTTCAACGAACAAACGAGCGCGTTCTATTTAAAAAAGCCGCTTTGTTCGCGTTCCGCGTCCTGCTTTCCACGAACGAGTCTCACGGTTATCAACTTTTCGCGTGTACGTACCCTTTTTTCGTTTTGTCCGGCGTCCACCGACCCGTTCGAAATCCCTGGCACCAGGATGACTAACAAAACTAAGGCAAAAAATGTTTTAAACCACTCATCGTAGCACCCGTTTGCATCACTGACAAGTTACCCAAATGACCAATTAGTTTAAAAGAAAGTAAAGATTTAGAATTTTTTATTAGTCATCCACAACGACTGTTTCTCGCTAGCAAAATTTGCATAACTGGCAGATAAGCTGTTAAACGAAGAAACTGGAATTTGCTTTTTCAGGTAAATTGAAGATTCCGCTTCGAGTTGATGTAACATGAGCACTCACAAATTGCATGACATCGACAATCCATTCTTATATAACACCGTACGCATACAAATTACATTAAAGTACGCGGGTTCGGCATGCAATTGCGACGCAACAGGCACCTCTACTTCTCAACGCAATGGTTTCGATCACTACAATTGCGTCGAAATCAATTGACCGCTCAAGGCTATTGGCTAGCTATCTCCGCGATCTCTTCCTCCCTAACAAAGAGACAAGTCGACATAGAATAAAAATAGGAGCAGTGGTGCATAGCAGAAATTCCATTATACGAACTTCTGTTATTCTAATGTTCAACCTATTATTCGAAGTATATACACGTGTCCTCAGAAAGTATTCCTTTTCTTATAGAAACCTTCTCCCATAATCATGAAAATTAATTATTTCAAGAATTGAAAGTAATGTCGAAAGGATAACAAATTTTCGTTTTCAAGGAAAAATGAAAACCTCTGTGAAAAAGTAACAGTTATACCAGCGTATCGAAACTTCTAGAGGAACCAAATGATCCAAGTATTCCTTTTCTCTATTCTGTTATTTGAAAATGTCCTTGATCGAACGCACGAGAGTCACGTTTCCCTATTAGTTCCAATAATGGAGATTCTACCGTGTTTCGCAATCAACGGCGTTCGAACGGTCAATTGTACGCGGATCAGGACTCCGATCGGATCGGTTACATCGAAGAACAAACGAACAACAAGGTAAAGAGAAATCGACCGACCCGTGTTTTTCCAAGAGCATTTCGTTCCATCAGCGTTTTTAAATAATTAAACCGGCTTAAAGGATCCGCGACGCGGCGTCGATATTTGCATACGGCCGTTGCCGATCCCGCCGCGCGCGCCCTCTGTTAATTAATTAATACTAATTAATCACGGATGACGATGGGTCAACGATAAACTCCGACGTCGCGGAACATTCGTGGGGCTCGGGTTCGCGAGCCAGATCTTCGTCCCTCTCATTCATTCTTTCTTTCTTTCTAGCTAGCACAAAGCTAATTACTCGCTCGTCCGATTGGCGCGGCGAACGAACAGTGAAAGACGAGCAGTCAGAAAAGGGCGAATGACTAATTACCCGAGGATCCATAACAGTGGAACAACGTTTTTGAATGCGCGTTTATGCGCTAATATCTACCGTTTCTATGTAAGACGGTCATAGAAACGTCGGTATTGTCTGTCTTCTTTGTTTTAATTGCTAAATAAGAAAAAAGATAAAAATGCACCTAGGTTAGAATTCTGTAACGGGCGAAATTGACATTGCGTCATTAATCCTATTAGTCCATTCCTTCGAGCGTACTTTCCCTTTCTTCCCTGCCATTTTGAGCTGGACTCGCTGGCTGGACGTCTGACCATACACGGGTCTTAACCCTTTGCGGTCCTATGTCGTTCTGGACTCGACATGTTAGTTTCTATACAAAATTCTTTTACTACTGCTGAGGTAGCTGTCTCAGTTATAAATATATTTCCTCTGGTCATTGATACAAAGAAAACAGGTTACATTTGACGATATCTGTGCACTGTCTTAAGCAAAGAGTGATTTCCTTACTTACTACCAAAATGATTGAATTTTATTACACGATTTGTAATACTGTTTGTTCTTTAATTGTATTCATTTGTTCTTTAATTGTATTATGGATCCTTCCGTTTAATTTTACTGCGTGCCTAGGTTTGGGTTCGATTGTATCAGTAAAGTTTGTATTTCAGGGGTCCGATTTCTGGGATACATTAGTACGAAACGCTCGTATGATCGGGTGTCGTTCGAAAAAGCGGAAGCTCGTTCGAAGAAACGGTACTGATGTAACAACCGGCCCGTCAATCCCGCCCGTTGTAGAACTCTGCTCTGTATTACACGGCGGATTATTAACGTGGAAATTTGGTTCGCGGCGGCGTTCGTTGCAGCGTATAAATGCCCAGGTATACGAGAGCGGGCTTTCGAGACGACGCGACGCCTCGGCACTAATTAGCGCCACCAATTAACGAACAGCGCTGCCTGCCACCCTCTACGCGTCCATCTCTCTCGCTCACTTTCTACTTCTCTTGCTCGCGTTCTATTTCCATCTCGCTCCCACCTTTCCATTATTCCACCCCTTTTATCTATTGATCCCGCGACTCGACAACAGCCACGCGTTTTTCGTTCTCCGTTCGCCGGCCATTTTCATTTTGCGGATTTTAATTTTCGCCTCTCGCCCATTAAAAGCAAATAAAAGGAATCGCACTATTTTTCCACTGTTTTCTTCTCTTCCATTTTTCATCCTTCATTCGCCGAGATTCTATAGAAACTATGTAAATTTGTTTCGCGTCGAACGTACCCTTCTCACCATTATTTCCCTCTGCTTTTAGGTTTCTTCCATTTAATAACGCCGAACGGCATGAACGAGACTGTCGACAACGCGAAGTTCTGTAAGCAGCGACGAATTTTAGAATACTGCGTCTGGTAGTAGGTGTTTTGACGTTGAAAAATCATTGTATCGGAAACGTTATTGTATTTTTGAGGTAAACAAGATTATTTCGACTAGTAATTTGTTTCAAGGAAGAATTAATCATCCTTTTTATCCTTACACAATATTATTTCTTAGCAATTTATATCGAATTTGGCTAATGTAACGATATAAATATATTAAAAGAAAAATCGCATTTCAATGTAACCATAAAAATGATTTTAATGCCCGCGAAAGTGAAACGTCAAGACAGTCGAAATTCATCTGTCGAAGAAATAAATGGAGGAAGAGAAAAACGAGAAGTCGGTGTGATCGCGGAGTGAAAACGCAGTGAAAACTGGAAGGCGTTCCGCGGACGCATTTAAACGTAATTTCCATAAAGCCTGGTGCATATAATTACGCCATTAGGACCTCTTTAGACTCCATTTAAAGTCATAATCACTCAACAAGTCGGGCCCCGTCCCAACGTACTTTCTCGCGGTGATTTCATCACGGTCCGAGTCGTCGTCGTTCTTCTTCTTCCTCTTCTTCTTCGTTCCTCAGCGAGGAACGGGGACAATGTTGCCAGAAATCTTCGTACGATAATAGGATGAGCGTAAATCATCAGACAATGGCAGAGTAGACAGCAGGTCTCCCTTTTACTCATCCCTTTATCCTGTCGTTCGGAGCTACGCGAACGTTCGCATAAATACGTTGGCATAAATCAAACGCTAGGGTATCATGGGACACCGCTGGGAGAGGATTCAGCTCAAGGTTCTTCCGTTTTCCTTTCTTCTCGGTCGGGATGATCGAAAGCAGAAATTTGCCTTTTCTAGCGAAGATCGCGGATCGATCGCGAGCAACTGACTCTTCCAGTAGCCGATCTAGGCATGTCACACTTATTTTTGAGCCAACGTTCGCTTCGTGTTCGTAGATAAACGATTTACTTTATCACTGTTAAAATTATTTTAAGAGTCATTCTTTTTGCTCATCCGTATCACAAAGAAACCTTGAACCAACATTATCAGGTTATTTTATGCGATATATCTTCTTTGATATACTTAGAAAAACTCAATTTGGTATTATTATTAAAACAACTTAGTTCCAAACAATTAAGTAAAAAAGGGTGTTGATTTAAAAGTATAAATTATGACAAAAGTTTGTCTGGTCACCGTGGAAACTTTTATGAAGTCTGCTTGGCAGTGAACGCGTTGGAAGAGAAAAAAATGGAAGGAAGGTGGTGACGGTAAAACGATGTAGACGCGAAGTATATTTCACAAACAACGTCGGAAGGAAGCATATGTAAAGCGAATAGGACAGTACTAATTAAAAAAGTAACGGGACCGTGTGTTATACGACGAAAGAACAGAGATGTAACAGAGTGTTCGTGAATCAGCGAAGAAAGTTGGTATCGTTGGAATTTTATTTTTCTTCTGGCAATGCTGCGCATTTATTCGTGCTGTTTCAACGGTGTCCTGTTTACTTTGCGATTTCCGTCTTAAATTCCGCGTGCAGTCGGAATATACGCAACTTCCACGCGGTCACGCGTGATGCAGTCACTATCTCGCTCGTCGGTCTTGTTTGTTGATCGACAAATTAACACATAATCGTGGGAATGTATCGCGGAGAACGGAGATTGCAGGGCCGTATCTAAGGTCAGGGCAAACGGCGAGGAAGAATCAAGGTAAAGAACTGCTCCTATTGCAATCGACGAGTAACTTTCAATCGTTTATCGTCTGCGTTCTTCGTATCTCATCGATGACTCTACGCCATTTGCTTCTAAACGTATGCAACACGTGTAACTAGGATTAGTGTTGCGCAAAAGGCAATTGCACAACCGACTATTGACAATTGTTAATTAATTATCGATTGCTACTTCCAATTAACAATTGACAATTCATCATCAATTGCTAATTGCACTTGGCAGCCTACCATTAATTACTCATTGCAATTGCGATCGTAGTCGGCGTTCAGTTTTGTGATTATTCGAAGATTGTTAAGTTTCTCTTGCTCCGTTCTTTAACTCATTAAATTACGAATATTTATTCACGATTGCGTAGTAACGTGGACGTTTCTATGCTTAAAATAATTTAGAACGTAAATGTACGTAAACGTGTACGCCAGTATCCTCGAAGCGATTAAATAAAGTTTATATCGACTTCATCGATACTGATACTGAGTATACTATAATGATACTATAATGGAGTTAGCGAAACATCTTGTGTTCGCTTATATCGTATCTTAACTTATGACGTACATGTGTCATATTTATAGAACAGTAAGAAACAACTTTTCTACAGGTGTAGATTATAGGTGTACGTATATGGGAATAGGTTAACATTTATTTGAATGTCACACCGTTTTTACAGATAATCGGATATAGGAGTAAAGGATCATTTAAATGTAATAATTTATCTTAATAAATGGAGTTCAATTGAAAATGATGGATGTTACATTTAAAATTACTTCTTTTAATAATATTTCGTAAAACATCGAGGAATATGCTAAATTTTTGGGTGCGCCACTGGCGAAGACACATTCGCGAATCATGAATCCGGTTAAATCTCGCGACGGTCAAACGAGATAGAGTAATACAAGCGTACGTCGTATTCAGGATGGTCTAATGGTGTCTAATGGTAAACGAACGTCCTTCGCATAACTCCGTGATCATCATGGATAGTGATGGATCACTAGCGATGCACGGACGTGGGTCACGGTTCGTTACGATTTCTCGCGGCATTTTCTGCCAGAGGGAACTCCTGGCAGAAATATAATTAGCGGGAGTAGGAGGGAGAAACATTTGAATGATTCAATGCATAATGCGATTCGATCGCATTGACTCTCTCGGCTGGCACGTATATATCTTCTTAATGTCACTGTGACGTAAACCTGTCGTGTGTTCCAATGCATTCGTTTCACACGATTGTTCGTAGAAGGCGTAATTAGATAAGAAACCGGTCTGATAGATCTCACGGTTATCGAAAATGTTTTCGCTATAGTTACAAATGTTTTGCTTTACCGAACAAAAATTTACAAGAAAAATCAGAGAATTCATCGAACGCGTATCTAAATTTTCTACAATTTCTGGCTGAAAACTTGACTTTTACAAAATTCAAGAAATTTAAGAATACCCAAAATCTCAGTTTTCAACAGTGGTCCAACGTGAAAGATCCAACTTTCGTCTATGATCGAAAAAAATATTTCACCGAATCCTTGTCTATTCTAGAGTCGTCGTTTCCATGCAATTGACGCAGCTAATCAGTTCATTCAAGGTATTCATTACTACGAATTCGTTCCATTGCACGGGACTGGTCGTGTGTCGCCGACGATTGCATACACTCAAAAACTGATAATCGCACGATAGAACGGTTTTCGCAAACGGGTCGCGCGAAAACCGTTCCGCCGCGGTTCTGCCTGTTACCATTGAATTTTTCATGCAACAATACGAAATAATTTGCCGGAACGGCGTAATAAAATAACGCTGTCGGCGAGCGTGTTTCGCGGATCGATCGTCGTTCATTTCCAAACGCGATTCCCACCCGAACGCGACTCGACCGTGGCAATTTTAATTGGACCATTGCCCGCGCAGAACGTGAAAATTACGAAGTAACGAATCCGTCGTTTCGCGATCTAATAACGCCGCATTTCTTTCTAATGAACGCGCAACGTCGGCATCGAATATATTTTGTCAGAAAATTGGAACAAAATGGGAAAGTAAATTCGTTCGTAAATCGTAAGTTATAATTTTCAGTAGGTTAAAAAATATTGATTTAACTATTATTTTGAAAGGTTATTTCGAGAAATATTACACTGATTAAGATTGAGAAGCACTGATCTAATCAATTGTACTTAATTTCCACAATTTATTTTGATTATATTATTACTGCGTGTTATAGTACTACCACTTAATAATAATTTCTGGTGTAGTATACACAATTAAATCCATCTCG
This sequence comes from Colletes gigas, assembly GCF_013123115.1. Lineage (NCBI taxonomy): Eukaryota > Metazoa > Arthropoda > Insecta > Hymenoptera > Colletidae > Colletes > Colletes gigas. The sequence goes on along the minus strand of NW_025106694.1, from coordinate 39,102 downwards.
ATAAAGACCTAAAGTTAATTGCGCAAGAATGATATTTAATAAATTCAACAGGCAATTGGATTGTGATCACCTGTTTTGTTATTCATACCGAATTGAATCTTCGGAGATGAACGATAATCAAAGATCACAAGCCACGCCTACGTAGCAAGGACTTTATCAAATACATTCGTACTGCATTCTCAATACGATAATGATCTCTCACGATCAGAAGATACATATCAAATGCAACGTACGCATTCGATATTAATTTGCGCTGATCGATAAGATTGGCGGTTATTCGTACGCTATAGAAATTATCTAGATTTAAATGCGATTGATTTGTAGAAATGTGTTGTAAATGAGAACAACTTTTTATCGTTTCACGATGTTAACGGTTATGATCTTAGTCAATATAAATAACAGACTCTCAACGTAGACACTAGATAATTAAATAAGATTATTTGTATTAAGAACAGGGATATCAAAGTTTAATTAAAGCGATAAGTTACGAAAAGGATCTTTAAATTACTGTAGATCGCTAATAACTTTTTGCGAGCTTGTGCGCCAGTTATTTTTATCATATTTTATTATAACTTTCATTAAAACCGTGATTCAATTCTTCCTTAAACAGAAACCACAGATCAAGCATCTGAATTCCCATTAAAAAAAAAAATAATGTAATTATCGAATGTACCATTGCACTTATAAAAAAACTATAAATCTGAACATGTAGTACTTTAGACATTATTACATTTTATGTTTGATTCTATACAAAAAGTTTTCGTCCTATTCGCGACCTTCCTTGTTGAGAAACAGCAAACTAGTCTAACGCTTCACAGGATTATTAGCAATGGACAAACATTTCACAAATGGCAAGAGCTTCTCGAATCAATTAGTTTCAGACTCCGATAAGTATAGATCTGTAATCGTTCAGATGTCAGTGCATCCTACGTCCTGGTGTAGGATCCGTAAAGCCGTGTCCCCACTGGGTCGGCAAAGAAATGGCTTTGCCGCGGTGCATAGCAGTGGCACGGCCGTGCCGCCTTGTGCCGCCTTTTGCCGAACGCTGTGCCGATCGGCAAATGCCGAGCCGTGCCGACCCAGTGGGGACGCAGCTTAATACAGAGGACACGAAAGTAACAAACACGATAAAGGAATCTTTAGCCCTCTGCAGATAATAAATCTTTAACAAGGTGTATGATAATCATGGATCATACGTCGCGTCTATGCACCGCGGATCTTATCTGATGTCTTGTATTGTGTTCCTGCAGCGGCGATAATCTCTCGCGAGAGAACACGCGCGTCTATTGTTTATTTTCAGCGGGAGGACCGATTCATAACTGCGAGTAATAAAGTTCTTGTCCCTTATCTGATAGCGGACGTCTTTGCCGAGGCGATCATTTTTATTGTTTGCTTGTCACGAACGAACTATGTACTTCGCGCCGTTGATATTCTCATCGCGAGGAACGCCAATTCGAATACCGAGACGTTGTGGCGAACTATACTTTGTAAACAAACGCGAAATTTTAAATTTAATTTCTGATAAATTGTGTTGTAAGTACTTTCGCTGCGAAAGAAACTATAAATATACTGCAAAAGATGTCTCGATTTTTAGAGTCTCAAACTCTTTGAATGCAACGATTTGCCTGATAACATTTATTGTTAGCGATCCTCTGTCGCGTTAGAATGTTGTCTTTACTCTTGGAAGTGAAGAATGTTCTGAAAATGCGATCAAAACGACCACTAGTAATCCGTAATTACTAATAACGATACCTCGCAATTGCTGCACTGGGGATATTTACCTCGAAGAACTTTATCTATAGCGAGGTCGGTAACACTTAGACTTGTTAATCGACATCATTACATGTGGCGATGGCAATTACAGATAATCGAAGCTTCCGGATGTGAACTACAGAAGAACCATGCAAATCAGACTAGTTGCAGCATACAGGAATGCGAGTTTGTTAAACATTGACCGAAGAGTCTGCTAAGATACAGTTAAATAAATATGGACGAATATTACCGATTATTAATTTAAATTTTACACGATGAAGTATTTAAATGGATATATCTAAATACATTCGTTATTTAAAAAACAAAGTTACCCCATTTTTGAATAGGAGCACATATAAAAATTAAATAAATTTTTTTACAAGGTTTTATTGTCACCGTTGACTAAAACTTTAAATTTTGAGCAATCACTATTCCTATGCCTGTAATGACAACATGCGTGAAGATGATACAGCTAATTTAATTCGTTGACAGCTTACGATCTCTGCATAGTACATTATAGTTGAAACCGATTCGGATCTTTCTTTGACCCGACTGTAACAATTACGTTAGAGCTAATAGCAACGTGGGACTATTTTTAGCAGCATAATTTCCTGTAATGCGCGTGTCGTTTCTCGAAGTCTATTAAACCGGAGGATGAAATTATCGCGGCTTATCTCTAGGTACAGTGTATCGCCACCGAGAGACGTCTATTGTTCGTTAGTTTCAGAAACGAAACGTCCGCGTGTGGTGTGGTACCACACTCGTAAAACGTTGCGTGCCAGCACGGTATCAAATGTGCGCGCTCGAACACTGAAAGCTCGTAGCAATCGGCAACGAGATCTCTGACAATCGGTGACTTTGCGCTGGGCAATTTATTCCGACTTATCTGATATTCCGTGCTTTCTCTTTCCCCGATGTCTCTCCATCTTTTTCCCTCCCGGTCGCCGTGTTTGAGTTCAGTACGCTATTTGCTAGGTGCGTTTCGCGCAGATAACTCTCGAGCGCACAATCGTTTTTTCCAGCAATTTATGGCCGTGCAAAATCTCCGTGGCAATAGTCAATAAAAGTCCACGTGGATCAACGCTAGTACACGTATGACGCTGGCTCATTTCTCCGACATTTCTTTTTTATTATTATTTATGCCGCGATGAAATTTATCGTTCGTCCCATACACTGGGTTTGGGTTACGTCTGATTGTGAGTTAGATACAGCAACGAAAAATATAAAAAAATCTCGCCTACGGGTTGATGGGGATTGTTCGTCGAAGTTTGCGCGTGTCTCCTGATTCGTCACAACGATAGCCGACGTTTACGGGGCTTCTAATTTCAGTGTGGTTAATCCTAAGGTTATAATTTTTGTTTAAGGGGTATAATCATCCTGACAGGTTCTAAAACCGGGCCAGTCTTTTAAGTTTTAAATATTGAAGTAAGAGAAATGTATTAACGAGATCGTTTGGCTCATGATTTATCGACATTATGTACACGACGCGGCATTTTTCTATAAAATCCGAGAATTATTTTACTGCTGCAATCTACGCGCGTTACAAGATTTCCTGATTTTCCCCATCGCCGTTTATTCCGCTGGATGACGAGGTGGGAGAGTAGCAAGTTTGACAACGCGGTGGTATTTCTTATTTATTTCCATAAACATTATTATTATTATTTTATTCTCGATACCTGTGTCTTTCTAACACGACGACGTAACGTCTGGTATTGACACAACGGAAAAGTGGTTTTTAAAATATTTTACACCGTCGTAAAATAATTATACATTGCGACACGCATTAGCAACGTACAAGATAGCCCGAGGGGCAAAACGAGTTTGGCATGGTTGCCGTAGATCTTTGTAAATTGCGCCCGGCTCCCAGTTTTAATTCGCGCGCTAGAATCACCGACTGCAGAAGTGTTAACACGTTGAATAAACTTGCAGTATAGGTTATACTTTCGCGCGAGAATTTGGTCGGCGTTACGACAGCTCGGGAAAAAATGTTTCAACGGGTGCCAATTAGACCACCGCGTTGCCATTAACTTCCATATTCGCGGTGATTTCTGTTCTCAGCTCTAGTAGGCTGTCTACGTCGTCCAGCTAATTTACAAGACAGGATATCCTGTCAATCGGCATCCGGCGGTCATTCGGTCGACCAATCTTCGACAGAAATCAAATGACGAGGCGAAAGCCGGCCAGAACGCACGATGTCATAAAACACGTCGTGTTAATTAACGATTAACCATGACCAGGATTCCTGGCCAGCCGGTAGAACTGGTAACCAGTGGACTCGTGCAACGCCTACTACGCGTCGCCCGCGAATTAAGCCGAGAATCAGTGCATGGTGATTAGAATGTTGATGGGATTAATGCTGTTGATCGCCGCTGACCGTAACAGCGACAGGGCGGATCACCTTTCCTTTTTCTATCGCTCCATCGATTACGATCGAGACGTTCTCGGTTATTGTCGACTCGTAAAATGCAGATACTTGAAAGATACATACGATCAAACTTTTAGGAAACAATCCTCGTACAACTCCTGGCGAAATGTTTTATAAAATATTATGATACGTAATTATAACTGGTGGCAAACTAAAGGAGAATTTTAAGTAAATAACTGAATTTAAAGTAAGTAACAACGAAATGATACAAACTTTCATTGCCTATCAAAAAGCAACAAGAAATTTGTTAATTTGAGGATAATTAAAGTTTATGCTTATTTTGTTGGTTTTTCTTATGTATTGATTTCTTTAATTTTGTCCATAATAGTATGAATATTATATGGTGCCACATGATATCAATCACGAGATTATTATTAAAAACGTAAAAAATACAGAATTTAAAAGTCGAGAACGAGAATGGGAATGAGTAATTAGAAATAAAAATTCTTAACTCGGTATGCCAACACTTATGTTTCCATTTTCTTTTGTACAGGTTATCTTCAATTAAGCTAAATTGATATATGAATTATTACTCTGCGTATGAAGCAGATTGAATCGTAGCAAAAAGCTAATTAGTCGTAAAGATCAATATAGTATACAGAGATTAAGTTATCTTTCAATCTTCCCTCCCTAAATTTCTTGTCAATTAACGCACTTGTAGATTATATATAAAGAAACATATTTATTATAGTAGAATACGTGATCCACTTAAATCAACCCTCTCGAATATCTTTGAGTTGCTGAAGATATTAAAACACGTTTCAGGCAAAAGTTAAATGGTTTCAGGGGATACGTAATCTGATGTAAATAAATTTCCCATAATTGGACACGTAGAGGGTATATAAAAATTAACTTTATTTTGTTAAATAAAATCATACATTTTTTAATATATTAGTTCCCCTTTTAAAAATTAACCCATATTTCCCACCACTCATATAATTAACTAGTAATATTAATTGAATATCGATTACGAATTGCCATGCAATATGAACCGATCCGAAACAGATGTTATTTCATTAAATCGACGAGTGACAAAAACATTGTTGTATTAGTATTGCGCGTTTTTACGTTGTATTGTATTCGTAAAATGTTACCCGGGGATCGAGGGTGATTTCGAAACCCTCGAGCACGGGAAACGGATCGCGTTGCGAAACGCGAAATTAAAAAACCGGCAACAGACGAGCGTTCATCGTTAATGCGACCGCGAAGCGTCTATTGCACCTGCATCGTCGAACTGATACCAGGCAAAACGGTCGACGTGCCGAGTGGTTGGTAGTCCTGTTTTGACAGATCATAATTCATCCAGCGCTCGTAAAACCGATTCTACTGGCTCCTTTCCCTCTTCTTCCTCCGAAGAGATTCACTTCGAGTTAAGCATACGCGAACGAGAAGCCGCTGGTCGACGGAAGAAGTCCTCCATCTGAACCCTTCGTTCTTTGTCGACCGCGACAACTATCGTGCATACAAGGTGTACCAGAACTATAGGTAAAATCTTGATTGGTTAATGGAACTCAAAAACAAACCACAACGTTTAAGTAAACATCATCTTTCATCATCTTTTAATTTAGTTCTTAGATTTAATTTTAACCCTTCACAGGTATCGACAGGTTTACACTCCTGTGACTATATTTATTTTATTTATAATTAATATTGCGCTTTGTTATCTTCTGTAACCAACTGCGTAACGTTAGCATATAAATTTACTTGCGGAATCTATAATTTACTCAAATACATTTTAATTTTTTCAAAATAAAAACAGGAATAAACGATTTCTTAATCTTACAAAATGATCCGTGTCTCCCCTATATACGTACAGACTAGCGATCAATCATTTCAATATACATTTTAATAATATATGTTGATGTCACCTGTAACCAGTTACTGATACTTTGAACTCCTAGGATATCAGTCATTTTACAGACTGACATATTTTTTTCTGCATGCGTCGCAATACTCTTGCAACTTGAAATTGCAATTTTTGCTTAAACGGAATCACGTAATTCTTGCCCATAAATCAATTCTTGTCATACTGCGTATAAAAAGTTTTCAAACAGAGATATCGAAATCTGAATATGCAAATTGCAACCTCATTAGTTTATACAGGAGATTTGAAGTATTCAACCGTTTAAAAACCATTTGATTACTAAGAATGTCGTTTTATTTTCTTAAACAGATAGTGTTAATCAAGTATTACATGAAATGCGATTACATTCTTTTTTTGCTCTACGCGTGCTCATGCAACGGATTAGATGTCATTTAATTTATCTCTTAAACAAATGTATAAATATTGTCTTTTTTTTGTGATGCTGATACTTTAAATTCGTTTTGCAAAATTAAGTACAAGCGGCAATGTAATTATTCTATGTAATGTAGTTGAAAATCTAGTATAAAATTTATTCGTGCAAGTCTTTTTATCAAAATAATTGAAGTTGAAAATTTATCAGGTACGCGAGCAAATGAGTACAATTTGTCTAACGTGTCCGTCTATTACGCGTTATTTCTACTTGCGTTGTGTGTTCGTAGTCATTGATATCGGCACAGAAAATGGTGAAATCAACGAAGAAAAGAGAATGCCATATTAAAATCAACGTTTAAAAGCACCCACACAACCAGAACAGTTTACTCAGAAATTGTGAACATGTTTTTGTCATTAAATTGCTGCACGACAATAGGGCTAGAGACCATAAACTTGTGAAAAAAGGGAGTTACAATGTGGTACATACACAGTCCCTGCTCTCTAAATTTGCCTCCCACGGACTATTTTCCGCTCTCCGGACTTAAATTGAAGCTGAAAGGCGGCCACTTTACGGACGGTTCCGAATTTCAGCAAATCGTGACGACGGTGTTTATTGCGACTACGGTCAAAGCATTTTCTGCATCCATTAATAAACCTCGTGATTACGCTACCCTTTGTATCAATATCTAAGGGAGATACTCTGAATTATAACTAACTCCTTTCTCGGGACTATGCTTCGTTATTCATAAACTTAACAGTTTTTCAGACTGTAAACTTTATTATGATTATCGTCACATTATTTTTTTGTTACTATACGTAAAATAAAAATTAGCTACTTTTACTGTTCCTGTGATAGAATTCATTCTTGACAAGTAGCCAAAAATGAGCGAGTTTTCTTTGCTTTGTTTATCTCAATTTTTTCATGAAATCCGTGAAACACGTTCCAGCGAACCGATCCAGAAACGGACCCGCTACAGTCGTAAACCAACCAATAGGGACTTGTCCTGTGTCGTTAGGTAGCCTCGAAGCGGTACTAGAAGGTATCCCACGGCCAAAACCCCAACGATTTTACGAGCGGTCCGCCGCTGGGCATTTTTAATTATGCATCCGCATTACGCATGGCCAAAACGAGTGTCGTGACGACGACATCGTAACCGCGTACTAAATTTTTACGTTTCAATTAGACCGGGGTGGATGCCCACCGGAATTTTTAAGCGACCTGTCAGTTCGCGCCCGTCGGGCTACAGCGTCTTTCATCGCTCGCGCGACTACACGCCGCGAAATAATACTTTCTCCCCTGACCCCCATCGCGTTCGTTGTTCTCCCTCTCTCCGTGGCAAGTATTATTTCGTTCCCCCTTTTTCTTCCGTATTTCTTCTTCTTTCGTTCGTTTCCTTTCTTTTCTCTTTTCTCCTCTTTCTTCCTGGAGACGCTCCGGGAGAAGCGAATCCGGCCGCGGTTTCTCGCAGGCAATGTAAATTTTTACGTTCTAATTATACGGCACGTACGTCCCTGGAATTCGTAAGGGCGCTGTCCGGACCCGAGATGGATGGCCTCAGTTTTTGCAGTACGGTGAACGACCAGCGCTCCGAGGAGGAGGCGTCCAGAGCACGAACCGACTTCCACCCGGCCGATGATCCCGGTTGCGTGCACGTGAAAACCTGTCGATCCAACGACCCCCGAATTTCGGCCACTGGATCCTGAAACCAGGCTCCCGCTACGCGTTCCCTGCCACGCGAGTTTTATATGTTTTGTCCGAGGGGGGCACGATAGCATTTTTATTACCATAAATATCCAGTTCAAGAAGAAACTCGGTATAACTTGAAAATAGTGTCAAAAGGCACATGTGTTCGTATGAACTTTTGTTATTGTTTTCAACTCTATACACCACACTAACGGAGATCAAGGGCAGTTAGTCGTCTCTTAACATAAGTTTGTAAACATGCATAGAAGGGAAACATTCATTGCTTGTAACAGTTTGCCTTAAGTGCAGCCGCGAATGGCTTTACATACAAATTAGCTTTTCGCTTATCCATTTAGCTGGAACGACGGTCGTCTTGAATTTCCAATAGATGATTGAAAATCTGTTTGAGTGAGCCGTTCGAGTTTATTCAATTCTGAGAAGACTTATTCGAACTTCTCTACCGTAAAATCTGACGATAAGAGGCGATCTTGAAATCGAGGTTCTCGACTAGCTCTATCGTGCGCGCATATTTGAAACACCTTGTATCGTTTCGTTACAGCGGTTCTCGTTAGATTAATTGATTCCGTTTACAAGGGAGGATTATCCACCTGAATTACAATGCATCAACGAAAATCCGTAACTCAGACATCGTAATTGCAAATGGTCCCTTTTGTTGCGAAGTGTCCATTGCATAAATCACGTCCGCTTCACAGTTGCGCTTTTTACGAGGCTCGTATTTCATTGCGTCTCGCGAAATGGATTCCTTTCGTAGAAAGAAGCGTCGTAAATCAAAAATATAAAAGCAGTACATTCGCACGATGTGTAACAATATCTTCATTTACAACTCAATCAGTAATATTGAAACGCTCGACAAACTTTCGAACCTGAAGGATGAGAAACAGAAAGTCAGCAATGTTATTCGCGATGCGAGTAATGACTAGAAATTTTGTCAGATACGTTCCAAAGGTTTTGGTGAATCTGCCTTGAGAAATTTTCATTTATTTAGTCGAGTATTGAATATACCTACAACCCCCTCTTTGGTGGGCCTTGTAACAGAAAACGATTTTGTCACCCTAATCATTCGCTATCACAATATTCGCTACGATACATGGACGCGTTCGGAGAGTAAGTCACGATAGAGCACACGGAAATGCAACGCTGCAATACAGTCCAGTCGCTTTATCAAAAGTCAGAAGTGCTCGGGTGATTCTTCGAGTATACCTTCGCGCGATCGATTCGAAGAGAAAACGTCAAACGTGGCGGTTCCTCGCGCGCGTTCCATAAATTCCGGTGTCTCGTTTGTCCCCGGCAATAAACGTAATAATCAATGGTGGCCGAGCGAACGGTCCCCGTAGCATCCGGCAATGTTGTTACTAATCTCGAGCGCGCCCACTATAAATCGTTCGGTTTTTATTCCCGTTTAGTGCATCGGAAATATCTTAGCATTATAAGGGCATACGCGCGATAAATCACGCCGGGCCTTAAAGTTTATCGCGCCGGGACGCCGTATCGTGGCCGTTCCCGCGTCGAAGCCACGACGATTAAGTTTTTGCGAGCGTTGGTGGTCCGATCGTCCCCGGGTAACACTTTCACGGGGCCCCTTCGATGCCAGTTCCCTCGGATTTCCGAGAGATAGTTTCTCCGCGACGACGACTACGGATATTTACGGGCGTTTAGAAACCCTGGGTGTGGTTCGCCGCACACATAAACGCCGCGGTCGTGCCGCGACGTGGAGAAGCGAGCCGCGGCACGTAAAATACACGGGAATATTACTCAGCAGTGAGGTATCGAAACTGACGTCGTCCAGGATCAAGAATCACGAGGAACGCGTGGATCCGGGAAATCGTTTGCACCAAAAAATAAATCCCAATGCCTGAAATCCACCGCTCAGTTTTCCTCTCGAGAGTTAACGCGGAATTAATTTTGTTTCTCTTTCCATTATGCGTAGAAACGGGAAAGCTTGTCTTCGTTCAAAATGTTTTGATAAAATTGTTTAGAAAAGTGCAAACATATTTCTTAATATTACAGTAGTCCTTCGATTATCCGACTTAATTACGAGCATGAAAATTTCTCCTCAGAAACTTCTCCAGTGGATTCCAAGCATGGCAGTTGGAAATTAACGCTGGCAAGACTAACAAGGAATGTACGAATGCAGAAATTGCTTTTGGAATTACACTAGGTGCAAGTTGTACAACAGACCTAGTATTAAAAGACCGTAATGGGCTTTGTTACAATGGGTCTACGTTTACGAGATATTTTCATTTAAAGTTTTGTGTGCTCGTTGTAGTTCAGTGGCGTAAGCACTGTTGTCAAACAAGCGGTCATGGCAATACAAGTAAAACGGAACTGTCTACGAAGCTGAACTGCATGATTTTGTTTTCATTATAATCACATAGTGCCAAACAAGTTTTCTTCTATTTTATTATTTTATTTAACAATTGCGTACCTATTCGTTGGGTATGGTTAACTCTTCCCGGTTATTAGTAGAAAGAAATATCACTTACTACTGCCTAGACTACAAGAACATTAAATTAAATCATTCTTGATTCGCTCTCGATAGCTGTTGAGAACAGAAAGGAAACTTGATCTTCTCTTATGTCGGTCTTTAATATTACAAAATCATAAGTATTTAATGGCGGTTGCCCATTAAACTCATAAATTAAATATTAACTAATGTGTCTTAAAATTCTTCTGGTCATTTTCGCTAGTTACGATCTACCACTTATTAAAATATATGTATATATAAGTCTACTAATGAGGACAGATACGCTAATGGAGACCATTATCCTAATTACTTGAAATAAAATATTTCAGTCGGATATTTGATAAATACGTTGCTTTCGTTCTCTGCTCCTAAGATCAAGTTTCATTTCCTACTTTCAAGAATAATAAATATTTGTTCGTGAAACTAGCAAATTGAATATCACTTTCACATCTTTCTCTTTAACGGTACTTCGAGCAAAACAACTGGACATCTCGTTATTCAACAAATAAGATTATTTCAATGTCTACCGAACGAACTAAATCATGTCTGTTTACAACTGATGTTAAATCTTTGCCAGACGTTCGAAGCAAAGGAGAATTTAATCGGTTTAATTCAATAGTTTCTGACAGTTATGTATGTACGCGACGACAAATCTCTGCGGACACGTTGGTATTTGAGATTTACCAATATTCGTTGCATCACGGTATCGATTACGATTATATGTAGAACTGTAACGAATTACATTCGCGCATTGCGTGACGATTCAATGTTTCGAACGAGTGACGTTCACGACTTTCGCTGCGCGAAAACCATTGGCCAAGATGGAATGCCTGCAGCACAGGGCGCAGTACGCCTTCTGACAATTATTATTAATATTTATATATACCCATATACCGCCGTGCAGAATTATTTACGATGAAGAGCTCGCGCCGAGCAATACACCATGTTTTATTGTCGCAACGTGTCGACACTGTGTGGAAACTTACGATCAGAAACGGTAACATACATGTCACGTCGAAAGAAGGTTATTATTTCAAACTTAATCCCAGTCGAAGAGCCAAACAGAATTGTTAAAAAAAATGTTATGTTTATTTTATTTCACCATTCTCATTCTATGTCTTTCCTTTCACTGTTTACATTCTCGCGCCTTCAAGTTCAATTTCTCAAAAGGTTCGTCATCCTTGCAACGATTTTCCGAAATTCAACGGTAATAACACCGATTGGCTGCATTTTCACGAATCATTCAAGTTTCTTGTCGGTTTTCACGCTAATTTAACACGCGTCAAGAAGCTACGTAGTTAAACGATTGAAGAAGCATAGCCGTGACCGCCGAAAATTCTCAACGCGTTGGGACGATCTCGTCGCGTACTATGAAAACAAACGCGTTTTAGTTGACTATACTCGACGCTCTTTTCTCGACTCGAGCTGTAACTCGCGAATCTGCTACGGACATTGTTATGTCGTCTCCGTTACGATAATTGTAAGACATTTTTAAATCTGCGACGTGACTTCGTCAAAGGAATTAGAGATTAGAGAAACTGTGGAAATTCAACCATAGCCCAATAACCATAAAACCCTCTAGCATGCGTTCTTAGGCAATAAACCGTATACTACCATGGTCACGCAAACATCTGCATCGCTACACGATTCCTTTCATATTCCTTTTCTCGAAAAATAACTTAAAAATAACCTCCGCCTCCGCCTTCATCTCCATCTCAATTTCCACTACCATTCTCACGTTTTAGACCAATCAAAAACACAGACACACCTAACTCTTCCATCTCTCGACATGTTCATCCACCAATGAAATCCTAGCCAAAGCTACGTAGAATCAAAACAACCTACGAACAGTCTATATCAACTTATAGAATTTTTATATACTACAAAAAAATTAAAAATATTCGGTTCGGTGTGGAAATAATATGAATCATCTGCAATCTAACAAGGAATTATAATACTTTAGGATTTCGTATTATACGAAATTCTTTGGGAAGAATAAAAAAGATATTTAGCTAAAAAAAGGTTCAATACCAAAAAAATATCGACCACAGTTACAACTTCGAGTTGCCACTTTTTGTTACGATGAACTGTCGCACGTGAAACTATGCGCAATTACTATAACCATCGTGTTGTCCATACGTAATATGAAATTGCAGGGTGCACGGTAGTGTCAGAGTTTCTGGATGTTGTGAGTCATGTCAGATCCCGAAACGACATCAAGCTATATTCCCCATGAAACGTCGACACAGTCTCCTCATGAAATTCAATGTCCTCTAATTATAATGATTCAATAAATGAGTGCTCCGTTAACAAGGATATATTCCGTTCACAGGAGCTTCCTGTGTTCATGTTTCGGAAACGACGAAAAATGACGACGACGACAACTCTGTCGTTAGTAAGTTTCCTCGCGTCTAGGTGCATTTTTACATTATAAACCGTCATGTAAGTGCACAAGATAAATTTAAAAATTCTGACCCTTATAACATATTTCAACACCGTTGCAAATTCGTGAGATTACAAAATTTATATTGAACAAATTAAAATTGCTTTTTTATATCATATTTTATAAAAGTAACTAACTAAAAAAAGAACAAGTAAAGTCCATACTTCTAGCGAGACGCTAACCAAAGACGAACCGGAGAAAATATACGTTCGATGAGGCATAATATACAACGCCTCCTCGCCATCGAGAAACTGCATCGCAACGCCCAATTCTCGATGCAGAAGGCGTGTCGGCGCAACGCGCAGAAATTAAAGAACAATTTCATCCCGCGTGTCGCAGTCAATTTAGGATAATACTGATAAATTATGTCGATGATGGTTCCAAGTTCCCCGTGGTACCTGGAATCTCGTGTAATTCGTCGATACCGGTTGATCGTGGTGCCCGAAGTCGTCGCTTATCCGGTCGCATGCGCACAACGTGTAAGCAGGATCTTCGTGATCGAGCGACACTTCTCAAAGCCCGATGAAATCGGCCGTAATTGCACGTAGGAAGCAGGTGATCCGCAAAAAAAGGGGGACACCGAGCGTCCAATTTGCGCTCGCATCTGCCTAACGACAGCCGGCGTTGACGAAATGTAAATTAAGCTCGGAGAAGCGCGATCGTGCTCTCGAGACTAGACGCGACTGATCTCGTGTCTTTGATCGATCGTCTCGCCACTTAACGAAACGGCTGGATCCTGACGCTCCATCCGGAGGAACGGGGTTCCTCCAGCTACAGATTAATGCCTGATGTCCACTCGAGAGTTTTACTCTCGCGAATCAGTAGGGTCGTTTCGAAAGAGACGCGCGATAGGGTGAGATGCACCATTTTTTGCCACTGACAACTCTAAACGATTGTTAGCTCTTACTCGGCTGTCACCAATGTCCTTCCAAAACATGTCTATAGATTAACCTTTTAACTGTAAAACTATCCTTCCAGCGTATTGTACATTAAAGATTTTATAAGCGATAATATTTTCTCTGTATAATCCTTGTTCGGTTAGAAATAATCAACTTTAGCGCCAGCGATGCAAGATTATGTTAATGCATGTTGAGGAAAGAAAACCGAGTAAAATCTGTTCGATTCACGATTTTCAATGTTGTCAGCCGCGTCGTGTCTATCTGGCATCGTACGTTATTAGCGTAATCACGAAGGGACCGCGAAGACCCGTACTACGTTCGCTTCGTTCCAAGCTAATTAAACCACTTAGCGGCTTACCATAAAATCGAGAAGAAAGCCGTGTCGGCGTTCATAAATTAATTACCAGTCGCGGCAAGGACCCAACCGATGCGGCCCCTGACCCTAAAGTTTCAAACTTTATGCGTCGTAAAGTATATTTTTAACATTCGCGGAAGTGTCGCGGATACAACGCTGCTCGACGATATCGAAGCAGTTGCGACAAAATTAAGGAAGTACTGGTCAGCCTTACGACGTCACGATCAACCGTGGTAAATTTAGAGGGCATTCTTCTTCCTTATTTGTAAACTTCGTTTTCCACGTTTTGGGGGAGCTATGGTTAGTCAAAAAGTGGCGAACATTAACCAGGGAATTTTTTCGAGATGTGTGAAAATCACTCGAAACTTGAGGGACTGCAGTGCGATGCGTGATAGTCCGAAAAAACAGTTTGCCGTTTCAGGGTTAACGATCCGTGGTGCACGATCATAAGTCACGGGGATGCAGAAGGTCGGTCCTCGCGTGACGCGGCGTTTCGACTCCGTTCGTATCGCGCGGGAAGAATAAAGAGTAAACAACCGTGCAATCGGCGGTGGATCGCCGGTTCGCGAAAAGGGGATCGCGTATTCGCGGTAATCTGCACTTTGCTTTCATGCAGCTCCGGTAGAGAGAGGGTTCAGGATCGTCGGTCAGGAGCGAAGCGTGAAAAAAAGGCCCGTTCGAGGCGTGAGAGATCCCTCGCATGGGCACCGTGGTTTATTATCTTTCAGCACCTGCAGCTCGCTACGAGACCTTTTATCGATGATTATCCATAATCGAAATAAAACCGCCTGTGCTTTTATCTTAATGTGCCGGCAAGTGCCTGCGAAGAGGCTACCACCGTGCACTCTGCTACTCGGTGTGCTCCCCCGATTCCAGGTCCCTTGGGTCGTTTACCTGTTACTCATTGTGAAAAACGCTCGAAAAGTATACAAATTTTACGAGTCACGCGGTTACATTGGTCACAGTAGTGAGATAACCGTCGAAGGACCCTGAGTGGTATGTCGTCGAACTTGTCTTAAAAGGCGTTATCGGGTAATAAAGAACGTGCCACTTAGGAAAGCAAATGTGATTGTAATTTCATCTAGATGACTTTAACTATCGTTGTATAACTGTTTAGCCTTCTTTTTGCTCTAATAATTTGCTGAACCGATAAGGGCATTCCGACAGTTGTCATTTCAGAAGCAATGAGCGTCTAAAATCTCTTAATAAATCGTGTTTTTGATCGAAATTCAAAATTTTAGCGTTCTCTTTAAAAAAAATGGCACAACGTGGAATTTACCATAATGAAAATTCAAGATAATCGCAAGAAATTCACTAGAAATTTTTACTTTTGATGGAGACTCTTGAGAGCATAACTCTTTAAAAGATATCAGGCATAAGTGGTAAAATCGTTCTTCCGCCATTAAACACGCTGATATACGTACCGTTCGGAAAACTATGTCTAAGAGGAGCTTTTAGTCTCTATCACCCTGACCAGTTGCCAGAACTCGGTACTCAGCACTTAGCATCAATTACCGTTGGAATTTATACTGCGTTGGAATTCAGACTTTTGTAAGAAACAGTTACTGAAATAGATACGACTCCGCGAACAATATCGAGGGAAAGAGTGGCGAACATTGCTGAGCGAGCACTGCATCTGGAGGTCGAACGGATTAAACGCCGATTTTGGAAATCCTGTCGCGGTAACGAAAGATTAGGCGCGAAAATAGCACGCCCCGAAGGTGTAAAATTTGTCACGGCAGGAAATTGCTTCTAAATTACTATACCGCGGTACATTATCCTGCGCGAAACGCGAAACACGCCTAAGCTGGAAGGGGTTGAAATTTCTCGCGTGCGCGGCTGCATAAAATTCCTCGTCATCGGTACCCTTCGATTGTGCGCTCGGCCGGTTACCGTGCGCTGTAATTTCCAGAGCATACTTTTTAATACCACAATGCGATATTGGAAAGGTCACGTGAGCGCGAAAACAAAGCGACCACTTTAAAAATCGTCCTCCCGTTCGTCGTTTGCTCGGTTCCTTTCATTCGCCACATGTCGAGGCAGGACAGTAGTGCCGCGCAGCCGGCGCCCTCGGCCGTCTCGTTTCACGAGATACAGAACAATGCGCGGGGCCATTTCGACAATCCCGTCACGCGGTCGTCACGAGATAGAATCGGGGAAAAATTTTTGTCATGGCTGTCGGAGGGACAGGAGGTTGGTCGGAGGACGAGCGAAAAAAAGTCTACCCCGTTGCTCGTGACGCTCTCTTTCTTCGTCTCTCGTCGCTCGCGAACGGCGGAGGAGGAGGAAGCCACCCCTTTTGTACAGTGAGAAAGAGGGTGTGCCGTGTATACGTACGCGCCCTTGATAGCCGGAGAGATTGAAAATAATAACGGTCGCAAAAAGCACGCCGCTGGAGAGAAAAAAAACACACACACACGTACACACATACACACGTTCACCCGTCCTTTTTAATCCACGGAACACTCGCGGCCGTGATATGCAGATTTCACGAGCTGCCTTTTCCTCGTCTCATCCGTGGCCCCCGTGCCCCATCTTTTTTTTCTCTTCGGTTCTTTATTTTGCCCCCGTTCGCTTTTTTTTCCTACGGCCCTATCACGCGATCGCTTTAGACACACTACTAAATCAATCGAGCGTTATCCAAAATCCGACAGTCAAATGGTAATCGGTATCGGTGAATAATCTCTGGATTCACGTTAGTGTTGATCGCACCAACGGGGATCATGGCAATTCGTACACGACGCGTGCCTACAAATGCTTCCCGACACCGAGCCTATAGTTTTTGACAATTGATTAACTTGGACCTGAGACACGGGGCTAGCATGTATCGCCGTTCAACGAGTAGAGAAAAGCAATTATTATTTTAACACCGTCTTGTTAAAATTTTCTGAGGGACTAACGAATTTAGCTATATTAAATTATTATTTTTTAAAAATAATCAGAAACCGATTCACTGACGCGTGTGACTTTGGAATCAACGTGGAATGCATAACAGTACGAAAGATTTTTTGCATTTTCTGGTAGTTTCGTTGCGATCGTTGTTTTTTACGCAAACTTTGCCACTCTCTTTGAGAATTTTTTAACTTTCGCGGATGAAATACGTCGTACTCGAGAATTCCTTCGTCCTCGAGAAACATTACCGCCGAAACCGTTGAAAATTTTGACTCCGCAGAAACGACAAAAAACGAGGAACGATTTCGCCCGCAGTAATCTCTGAAACCGGTATTTCATGCGAGCAACGAGAAGACTCTCCCGTTCCGATTTAATAACGAGCCAGAGATTGTCAGTGTTTAAATATCATTTGTGTTCCGGCGACTTTTCGTTTCTTTTTGTTTTCATCAGCTCCTTCGATTACCGGTTGTGTCGGTAAACTCGCGCAGGCAATATACAGGTTGCTTACCAACATGTAGGAAGTGCATAAAAAGTGGATTTAGAACTCGAGGAACGTTCATTAAAACGCGTGTCCACTATAATCTTGTCTTTGGGTTTCGATCTTTTATTTTGTTCAGCATTCATTTACTCTGAATATAAGCACTATTAGTCACCGATTAACCAGTTTTCTGCAGTTAAAATGCAAAAATAAATAATATTTTCTACGCGCTGTATTACACGAGCTCAGGATGTGAAACTATTCGAGGATCCATTCAACAACTTCATGTTTTACTTATTTCTGTAATTACACGCTTTGTGTAAAATAGGCACAGGTTTCTTTTACTGTTAGTGTCTGATTTCATGATTTTATGCATAGGTATAAGTATATTGCTAATTGTTTTTGTAAGCTTTTAAACACGCGCTTGTTTTGTTTACTGGTTGATCCAGTCTTGTACACGATTATAATAAGATCGTTTGGATGCATCTTCGTGGATTTTTGGTATTTTAAGAAGAATCACGCGTGGTCCACGGGTGCCGAGATGAAATCGGCGTAGATCCTCTACGTCGTTCCTCGACGAAAGCGGAAAATTGGTAACGAATGATAATACCACGTTACATTGTTTCCAAGGCGCGGTTCGTACGAAGGCTTATTGGCATTCAAGGCGTCACTCGTCTCCGCGATAAATACGGATGAGCGATTCATCGTTAATGCCTAAAGGCGCGTCGACGATATATCATATTTATTAATGGAACACAGCGTAATACGCTTTTCCGAAACACTTTACGCGTTCGCTTGACTGAAATTTAAATTGAAAAAGAAAACCCGCTGGGAGATTTTATTTCACTGACACCGAACCAATTTCTTCGAGGTACGTATTTCGTACTACGGGGACTTGGGTAATAAGTCCCGTTGCAGTTCGAACGAAACTATTTCTGCTACTATTAAGACTAAGAAAAAATGACGCATCTAACATTGATTAATATTGACAACTATCCGTGTATTAATTGATCCCTAAAGAAGGTAGCTGCGACGATGACGAAACATTTTTTACACCCAGAAGCCTTAACGAATATCGACAATTAACGAACATGTTAGGTTTGAACTTCTAACCAATAAGATATTTAATGGAACATTCAAGTAACGAAGGTTCAAATAAATAAATCTGTATTGTCAGTCACTGTACACACACCGATAATTCCCATTACTAGCGGAATAAGTCCAAAACCATAGTCGTCCAAGTCTCGTCAAGTATTTTCTTGCAAGACAGATCACGTGCAGTTCGTAATAAAAGATCCGATCGACAACTCCGAATACATGTCACTCGGTGTAACAACATACTAGTCCGTGTCGATCGCTGATACAGTTCTCCGATTTTCCACACATCCCGCGCGAAGAAGCTACTCTTTTGGCGAACGTTATTCTTTCGAGCGGATAGTTTCTTGCTATTAACCGCGGCGTAACAGCATCGCGATGGCTTGGTACGAGCGTAGAGACGGTGGTTAAGTAAAACATCAGTTCTAACGAGCGAACCGAGGTCGAGAAAGGCAGCCACTCCGCGCTGTCGCTTCCATCGCATCAGCAGACGTCGGCCCTCGTGAAAGCTGTCATTGTGCTGGCTCATCCCGGTCAAAGATGCGGGTCCTATGCGCGTATGTACGGTGTTAGCAGCGCGTGTGCATGCGAATGCATATGCGGCTTGGCTCCTTCGTGCGGCGCGTTTTTTGCTCCAGAAATACGGTCCCTGCAGTCAGTCACGGACACGCTGTGTATATCCACGTTCACAGCTGTCCCGCCCGTCCTTTTCATCCCGCTCAAACAATAACAACCATTGTCTGTTTGCTTATATAAACCCCCGGACCATGGCTCGAATTAAATTCTCTCTCTCCGTGCGGCTGGCAGCCGTGAATGCCGCGTACCCGGGATCGACGGAATTTAGGAGTAGAGCAGAACCTGCCGCTGCATCGACGAGAGGATCGATTTAACGCATCGACTCCCGCACCGCTCATGCACTGGACGGAATTTCTATAACAACAACGGATTGATCGAGATTGACTTATTCTATTTTATATTGGTTACAGCGCGGAAATCTCGCGACAAGCACCGTATCTTTATTCGTATGTCATGTACTACGAGTATTGTTCCGATATACTATGCAACGTAAATTAATCCTATAAATCACGTATCGTTCTGACTAAGAATAAAATAACAAAAATTTATCTCGACATTCTAAATATATTGCAGTTCCTCGTTGGGATATATTCACGTATCAATCATTAAATGAAGTCTACGTCTTGCTAACGTTTCCCCTGTGTCGAAAAGGCACGGTGAAAACTCAAATATTATTGATAAATCGTGTCTACGTTGCGAATACGATCGAATTTTCTTGAGAAATGAACGCAGAAGGAAGCGGAGGATTTTGAGACTGTTTCGATGTAGATCATCAATAACAATTGAAGCATAATGCGTGAAACGATTCATAAGGCACTTCGAAAAGAGATGAAACGGATTTCGTTGAAGACAGCGGGGCCTGTTTCGCCAGTGATACGTACAGCGAGGTGCTGTTTATGAAGACAAACGATTCACGACGTGATAAAAAAAATGAGTCGCAGGGGGTCGAAGGGCAGAGGAAGGGTGCCCTGGCAATATTTCGAACGAACCAGCGTCATCCGGTTATTAATCCACTCGCTGGAAACCCGATGTTTTCGTCGCGTTTGCTAGTGGGTCGTTGCTCGTCGCGTCAGTGACTCTCATTTTGTCAGCTCGAACGAACGAGTTAAATAAGCGACACAGAAACAATGCGATTCTCGTTACTTCGATTCGTGTTTCAATCCAGTCGATGCAAATACATATTGCTTCTCCAGTTTTTATTCGATATAAAACAGAGGGGAACCGTTGCTATTCATAAAAATTCGACACCCTCGGCATTTGGGGATTTTTCGACGTTTTCAAGTACCTCGAGTGTAAAAGCTTGGTTAGAAAATCCTGAATATATGACTGTATGCGTCTGCGTATGTAGGTCTCTGTTTTGCTTTGTATGTATACATATATTAATGATTTTTATTAACATATTTCCAATGTTAAAGGTAATCTAAATATAAACTGATACGTTTCATCAAACTATTTTTAATGCCTGTTGGCAGTTATCAAGAAACAATAATAAAATGATGTAATCGACTGTATTCGAGTGGTTTGACGAGCTCTACACGCCTCATTAAAATTTGACATAACTTCATCCGAGCACACCGCTTCAATTTTTTCCGGTTTACTTCCGCACCCGCTGCTTTCTGATTGCAACGTCCCCGAGCAGCGGTTCCCGTTTCCTTGCGATTCGCATCCGTACGTCCATTCAGATCGCGATCGCTTAATGACAGTTTATGAACGTAATGTGCATACGCGAAGATTCATGGGCGGTCGGTTTCGAGCGAATTTCGAGCACCGATGCACGTGGCTCGGGCCTGACGTAATTTGTCCCGCGCACAAAAATTCGAGTTACGAGCGCGCGAGACGCGGCCGAAGAAAGAGGGTCCCCTATAACGAGAGGCCTCTAATGAATGCTACCCCGTTTTTGTTCACCAGAGGCCTTGCATGCTCGTATTTTTGCGGGTCCCCGTAGTGCACGCGATTTCTTGGTAAAATTATTTCGCAAACGATTCCATTTCCCCGTAATGGGGGAGAAACAGTATTTCTATGATCGAAGATAGGACACTTTACTAATAAAGAACATGACAAAGATTGGCAAAATCCTTATCTAGATAAGGCAGACAAAAATTTAACTGTTTTATTAAATAGAAGTCACGAATAAGCTGCTACTATCTATTATTCGAATAAAATTTTGCCCAACTCTGGAATATGACAATCGTTGACTTTTGTATTCTCCAAAATCACTGAATTAACGTTTACTAAATGCGACATTTAGTTAAAACATGGCGTAACTCGAAGATCCGAGGTCTTCCCCCGAGGTTTAACTGTGTCAACATCCCTGTTCTTTTTTCTTTCGTTGGGTCAGTCCGATAATTATTTACCCAAACAGACGGATTTATGAAACATAAGACCCTCTTAAATGATTTACGTCGCTGTTGTCGTTCGTTCAATAAATCCTTAATACCTCTCAATCATTCGTGGTGAAAAGAGAATTCCCATTAAATCCAGACCTCTACCTTCTATCGATTTTCATCGTAAAGTATCTTTACCATTCTGCCGCGCAATAATCTCTAACGTTCCACTTAATCTTTCCATCTACAATCATGAAAGCTCTTCTTATAGTTCGTTGTAAGTTCTCTCTGGTTATTTACTGTCCGCCCGATAAATAGTGCGGCCGAGCAATATTAATTAATTAACAAGTGTAATGATCGCGGCAGGGGTCGATAAAAATATCATACGCGCGCGTATGCGAGCGTGGCGTCCGTGCTCGACGCAACGTGCGAGGCTGTGTGCGTGGAAGATTGGATCGACGTTTTAATGACTGGAATACATCGGGCGAGGAGGCTCGCGCGCTCCAGCTCGCCAAACAATTTGATTTGCATAAAACATTCCTATCGACCCCTAGCCCCGTGCTGCCGCTATCCGGCCGTCGACGCTTTCGGGCAACGACAATCGTAAAAATGCCGGAAATTCACTTGGACAACGGTGGACCGTGTAATTTGGAATCCGTGCTGTGCCAAAACTCGGCCTACTATACGAAACGACTCCCCCGAATCTTTGATGCTCTCGAGAATCTCTCGATTTAATTTCTGTCAGCGTATACTATGCTATTTTTGCTTCGTTCTAAAAATAATCTGGACGAACGAAACTCTGAGTACCGAAACAAAATAAATAAATATAGTAAAAATTTAATTTCCCAACCGTATGCAGTCAGATTTTGGTTCCTTATAAGATTCTTTGTTCCCAACAAGATGGAAGGAAAGAGAATTATGGGGCGAAAGGTTCATAAACGGGTTACTGGCTAGTATC
This sequence comes from Colletes gigas, assembly GCF_013123115.1. NCBI lineage: Eukaryota > Metazoa > Arthropoda > Insecta > Hymenoptera > Colletidae > Colletes > Colletes gigas. The sequence continues at coordinate 16,500 of NW_025106694.1, read as the reverse complement.
GGTCGATGTCGGACGACTGACGACAGACGACAGGACCCCAAGCGGCAGCAACAGCAGCAATTCTCCTTGCTGAAGGGTTCTCGTCCACGGATCTCAGAGCCGAGCCACCCTTGAGCACGACTCGCTCCTCTCTTCGTAGACCCCTTGTCTCATGGCATCTACGTTTCACGTAGGCAGCCAGGCCCCTTTAAGCATATAAATTATTAGAGCCGTTTCAAGGGCCACTTGGAATCCGCCATTGTTGCCAGTCGTATATACTTATATGCCCGTAGGAGAAACGTCCGTGTCCCACACCTAAGACGGAGAGAACTAATTCCAGGAACCCACTTCAGAATGCACTCGACGACCCTGTACCTTCGAGTAAGGCTATGTTTCGTCGTCGACCTTCAAAAGACCTTCAAGTCACATTGTTAATTTTGTATTTGATTGTTAAATCTCTGTAACCCAAATTGTACTTGACCACTGAGCAAAATTATTTCGGAGGGCTATTGATAAACAATGATAATATCCATCTTGGCGTAAGAAATTGTAAGTAATATTTTACTTGTAATAGAATTAAATTAGACTTTAAAAATGTATCAAAATAAAATTGACAAAACATATTTTCAAGGATTACTGATTGTTGAAGCTCGATATGTTCAGATCTTTAAATAACGGTCATTTATTTGTTGTGCTCTTGTGTTTGATAGGGATAACTACTATAGAGATTGTCCGAGCATTCGCGAAATTACATGTCTGGTTAACGATATTCTAATTTACTAAATTGCCGAGAGTAGGTACGCAAATTTCTGATTGGACTGTTATTGATTACTAAACCCCACATGTGTAATTTATCTCTCAATAGATTTTGAAAGCAGGAATTATAAAGTCCTTTATCCGGATTCCAGGATTTCATTAACATCGTTCAACGTATATTTCTGTTTCCATGGAAGAAACACTCGTTGCCAATGCAGGCATAAATGTATAACCCAGAAATAGGTATGTATTTCAGATGCTACTTTCCAGAAAAAATTCGAGTAGGTGGACAAATTTGCCGATAAAATTAAAAAATTTCAAATCGTTCTGGAAAAATTATTTTTGGCTGCGGGGGTCAATTACAATAATTTTTGGTGAATACACATACCCCCGAAATCCTACGTACTTTTGAGAAAAAAAATTCTTCACCAAAAATATACTGTGTGGTCGGAAATGTTTCTATAACTTTTGAACGAAGCCTCAATCAACAAATTAGTATCCTTGATTTTCATCTTATTTTGGCCTTTAGAATCTCTCATTAAAATTTTTCCCAGGTGTCGCCGAATACTCTGTATATGGGAATATTATGTATTCATATAAATGTAGATCTAGAGTGTAGAGGAATACACACACACACATATTGCATATTACTTCTTGCAACCTCAATGTTCGCCATAATAAATTTAAAATAGCCAGAGGCTAAAAGCGCGGATCTATAATTACGTCGTATTTGCAATTAAAAGAAAGACTATTTTGTAATCGCAAAAGACTTATACTGCGAGGTACGAAATGCTCATTCATAATTTGCTCTCATTCAAGCATGTCGGTTGTTACTAACGATACATTTATCATTCTCCATCCATGTATACCTGCTTTATTATTTTTTCCATGGTTCGCGTAGTAGCCTTTTCATTTTCAACGTGAAGCTTGATTGGTTATTTCCTATATTTATCAAGCACATCCTAACAATCTCTTCAGTTCGTTAATATCATGCTTTTGCTAATTACTATGCAACTCCATATGTAAAGTGAGTAATTTACGGCGATGATCAAGCTATCTTTACTTAATTAGGTCTAGGAAGTACGGTTCTAATGTCGTTGAAAATAAAACAAAACAATGGAAATATTGTTTGAATTGAGTTTCAGTTTAAAAGATGCTGTGTAACACACACTAGTACTATAGTCTTGTTATTTTAGAAAACAGTTTTTATCAATTTTGACAACAGATGACACGATTAATAAATTTTGATTTAACCTCAAATGGACGATGAAACGAACTACAGATAGGCAACAATTTTAAAAATGTGTAAATCGATCTAGATACCCTATAAATCATTTAAATAAAAATCGCTTAAAATTTTAATTTTAGATTTTGTCGAATCAACTTGTATGCCTATAAACGAACCAGTATTGATATCTAAAGAATATAAGTTGCTAAAATTTAACATATCGTATTTTTACTTCGTCTAACACCATCTATTACAAAAGCAGGTCATGGTATATACATAGTTGGAGAATGAGAACAAAATCCTGGGCGTTCCATTATGGAATGGAACGAGAAATCACGAGTCCGTCCGTTCGCCAACCACAAGGTAAGGAGCCCGGGTGCGTAGGAGCCGTGTTGTCGACGGGATATCCCAGGAACTACGTGGCACTCGAAGCCACACGCCGCAATCATAATTAATTACAACGAAGACAGGCGTAATAATAGATTCGGTCCGCTGACAGACCCTTGATGCAGAAAACCTCCACGAAAGGAAAGCCTCTCGCGGTTGGTGGTACCTCTCGACCCATAGAATCGAGAATTAGTCGAAGATCCAGGAAAAGTAGGATCTTCGAATCTCAATGGGGTATTTGTCGTGGAACGCCCAGGAATACGAAATTAATTATACGCATTAATGAAATTATGGAGCAAGAATACTTTTAATTGGTAGCTTTTTTTTATATGCATAGAAAAAATGCAGATATGCTAGGTTTAACTAACTGAGCTGCAACACTGATCGGAGGATGTAAATTGAGCTTACGAAACTTTTTATACGAAATGTGTTTTTAATTATCTGAGAGGGGACAGTACCACGCGATATAATCAATGTCCTGTGCGATTGTCACGATTGTATATCAGAATGTTTTTTTAATTGCAAATCAAGTCAAGTTTCCATTGTGGAATTTTGTGTTACAATGAGGATACCAAAACTTCTACTAGCAAAATACAAAATTAAAAATGATATAAGAAAACATAATGAAACTCGTCAGCTTTTTAAACGATATTAATGTATATAACAAGATCTAAAATAAGAATACGTAAGTTATTGATGGTTGTTTATAACCTTAGCTGTTAATGCAATCCTAAATAAAATTGAATAAAATAGAATAAAATCAAAAAAAACCAAGCAAAAGTGGTTCAATACGTTTTCATCTGTCGCTACGAAGAAAGTTATTCGAGTGGTTTGTTTTAAACACTTCAACCTAATATATTTTATTTTTTACGGTTCGTATTATACTTCTGTTATCTTTAAATAATTTTTTTATTGTAAACGCACGGTATTGAAGATCAATGTTCTGGAACATTCCGATCGCAACGGTACAATTAGCGCCAGTTGAACGCGAAATGGCAAAAGCGCGAGCAATCAATATCTGCGGAGGTAAAAACCGCGCGCGAGCGTTCCCGACGGAATTGTGTCTCTTTCAAAAATTAGGCGAACTCTGTCCGTGTATATTTAACGCGGAGGTCGGCGAGCCCGGGGGCGCATCGCAATTTTTGGACAGATTGTACCGGGCTAAATAGGCGTATTCGACAACGGCACGTATACACGCGCGTCATCTCCAGTACGACATACGTGTACGCATCTGGCATTGTCGAGAGAGCCGAGCAATAATCCATCATTTATATTAATTGCGCCCCGCGGTACGTCGCGTCGCTGCATAAATGATATCGCTGTGTTTATACAGGCGCGCTGCTCTATCCAGCTAATGTTCTCTTCATAAATTCTAATTTAGTTCGCGCGATCGACTACCGAAATCGCGTAGCGATTTTCGTACCTCTGTACATTCTTTATTTTCATTTAGAACATTCCAACGTCAATTCACGCAATACTCGAAATTGGACGAAAATTCTAATAAATCCTAATGCATTAAGCGTTTAAAAAGATTTAGTAATTTGTACGTAATTCTTTTGTTTAACCGTTAATTATTTACCAGTACTAGAGGCCATTGCTCTATGGAATTCAGTAACATGCTGCGGATCAATTTAAATATCCACAAATTATTACTGTAAAATATGACGAACCTTACGAAGTTAGTTGGTAAGGCAATCTGTAATTCTAAATCTATTTATTGCTGCAATAAACGTCCCCAAATGTGGATTAATGAAGACTCGTCCGTGATATAATTCGAAGTTACAGTGTGAGTGTATACAATGTGTGGGAACACTCATCCCCCAAAATAGCGGAGAAGTCGAGCCTGTATCGTGAACCCAGAGACGTTCAAAGTCTTGACAGTTTGCGTGTAAAGGAAGTTCGAAACGATCTTCGAGGCTGGACGTCGTCCAGAGAAGTTGCGTGCGAAGAAGGCAACTTTGAAGAACAGTTTGAGATTCGTCGGGGTGATTAAGTATTCTCACTGTAATTTTGTTGCAGAACAGTCTAAATGTCTTTACTGTTACTTTCGTTGCTTGTTTATGGTGAAAATTACGCCCCGAAATAATTCCTGCTCCTACCCGGCACAATATATTCGAAGTCAAACATGGGTTCAGTGTAAGTCCAGTCTACTAACGAAGATATATACCTTTGTTCATCGTTAAAATATTTTGTTGATTAATGGTAACGATTATATTCAGACTAGTTCAAAAGTTAAATATAATCAAGAGGTTTAATCGTATTTTTCCGTGAGAAAAACGTATCTTATCCACGCATCGAAAAATTAAAAAGCCTCAAAGGCAATCTCATCGTTATTAATTTTCATCTTATTTTGGCATGTAAAATACATACGCACGAGAATATACGTAATAATATATTTCGACTCGTGCATATCATCGTAAATGGAATAAAACGAGTGACTCTTCCTCGTATTTCTAGTCGTTTTTTCTTGCCACGCTTTAATACACGATGTTGATGCGCTGTACAAGTCCACAGATTGCCACATGCATAGTTCTACAATGGTTTCCTATACCGATTCAGTATCATTTTCTGAAAGGCAGCGTATGCTTATTACATCCTCCCGTTCATAAATAAAACGCACTCGCCACTTGAAAACCCCGCTATACCCGAGATCTTAATTCTATACTATTTAATATTTATCTCGGGCTTCGTTTTTCAAAGAGGAGCCAGCAGAGGTAACTGTACACACGCATACCACCGTAATTTCGATTTCACGCATTGCATCGCGCCAGTCCCAACTAAAATAGAACACTTTTGCCACGGCGTACCGCTCATCGTCGACTCGTTTAATTCGCCCTTCCGCGATTTCCGATACCGTCTATAATTACCACGCTTGCAGCCGCTAACGAAACGTCTTTGGACGGCGTACTCGCAAACCGCTAGCTCGGAGCAACGTCACTTCCGCGCAAAAATGTCAGCCCGAATCGAGGCACAGGCACGAAAGTGCAGGCGCACTGGAAGTTCGCAATTTAGTCATTACGGTTCCCGATGCCTTCAGTGTGATGTATAGCTTCCCTTCCACCTATGCAGGTTCTAACCGGCCCCTCCTATGCGTGGTCGCCTTATCAACCATTAGAGTAACTGTTCCAGTAATCGAACCGTTAAGAGATAACGTTTTCTGTCCACGAGGAATTAATTTAAATAACCAATTTCGTCATCGGTTCCTTAGTTTACGATTTAGAAGGACTAACGAAGCAAAGTTGGTTCTCCACATCCTAAACGTATCAAAAGCAAGCATTCAAACGTTTATCACATTAATTAACTAAATTGTTAAAGAAACTTTCTAAATATAACTTCATTTAACTTGGACTTTTTTCAAAACTTTCACTGAAAGATAGCCAAGTACATATTCGTTTTTTTAATATGTTTTAAATATTATTTTATTTAACTTGATACTACGTCACTCGAATCTTTTAACAGATCTTATTTCACTTATTTCTTTTAAATTAATTTACCTTTTACGATGTGCGAGGAAAAAAAAATTTGCTTGTATTTATTAATAAAAAAGTCCCTTGTCCCTCTTATAGTCTCCCGACCAGTGTCAACACGTGGAATATTATACGATTTTGATCTGGCAGTGAACCTGTTAATAGAATACTATCCTGATGTTAAAAATAAAAGACATTTCGTGGGAAGTTAGATCATAGTAATCAGAAACGCAAAAATGCTATTCAAAAAAGATCGTTAAGAAGCGACTTTGTCTCCGTAACTTCGAACAGCGAAATTAGCTTGCCTTCTCTACCTCGACCGGTCCCTTTTTCTTTAGCGTCGCGTTTGTCCCTCGGTCGCGGTTTGCTTATTATCTTGACGTCGATTAACAAAACTTTCACGGCTGTCACCGTCGGCCCTCTGCAGAAATAGCGTACACGTGTCTCTTGTTTGCGATATTGTCCGTTTACACGTGTCTTCAATTTATCGTTACCGAAATACCACGATGCCGCACGGTAAAGCTTTGTCCCTGCGACTTCTTCGTAATCGTGCCGCAAAATACTTAGCGCTCACTGTGCCATTAAACTCGAATCATTTATCCAATTACAAATATTTTCTCAAGAAATACACTGAAACAGGTTTATAAAAAAATTTTCATTACAATTTCAGAATTTAATTTCGCCGATTGTAAGATAATAAAATTAGAAACGATATGTACGAGGCAATGAATTCAATTGCAAGCATAATGAAACACATCAGTTTTTTAAAGGACACTAATGTATATAATATAATGTAAAATATGAATGTGTAAGTTATTAATAACTTATAGTAACACTATAAATATCAACGATAGTTTCGTCGATCGATTAAAGTGAAACATGAATGTAATTCTTCTCCGTATAACAACGTTAATATGATTATTTATGTGTACACTTGTATGTTTAATAACGACACTGTATAATTATGTATATATACAATTTTTTAATACCAAGCTATGTAATTTATGTCGCTAATTATGTTTCGCAACTCGAACATAAAACTTTGTGTACGTTTATGGATTTGCTTCCTGAATTAAATTTCAGCATTATATTTAATTATGTACATTTCCATTTACCGTAGCATTAAACTCAATACCTTCGTATCATAAAAGTCGCCATTTGAACGACAAAAGCATATTTTTCCTTTATAACGACGCCAAATTGACATTTTATGTATGATGCTGCAAGAATTGCCATGCGATCGTGAATACAGGAACATTTTCTGAAGGAAATTGGTCAATGGCTTTAAAAGCCAGTAAAATGCACGTATTAAAGATCTCTATCTACTTTGTCTATACTATGCAAACAATTTTTATCGCATAAAAAGCGTGTACGAAGAAAAAGTTTCAGACCCTTCTCAACCTCGAGTTTTAATTTGAACAACTACACTTCTTCCTTCAGCAAGAATTTCTTTGTTCCTACTTATATTATTAGCTATAATGGACAGTGAGCAATAAAATTTTGATTGGCAATTTATAAAAATATAACAGAAATATTCTATATTTGATTAGAAGTAATTTGAGAGCACGTCGTAGAATGTCGATTATTCGTGTTAATTACGATAAAAATTCCAGAGATACAAAATTAGACAAAAACATTAAAAATTTTATTTATTTAATCATTCTTTCGAGCAGTTTGCTCTTAATTGTTTTAATTATTTCTTTTGGCAATCGAATGTTTCAGGTTATAAAATCATGGATAAACAAATTGGAAGCATTTTTTACTCTGGATAATCGAGGTTCTACTATACTAGAAGCTTTATCTCTTGCATATCATCAGAAGATTGTGCGAGAGAATTATTTAGGTCAGTTAAAAACCGACGCAAAGGCGGAAGAAGAAGAAAGACGCAGACAAATGCACGGCACTTAATTCGCGTTAGATATGCTACACAGGCGTGTCTAGCTTCAGTGCCTGTCGGGAACCTTCGTTCGTGTTCCCGAGCCGTTTCCTACGATGCTTATTAATTTCTTAATTAATAGTAATCACGACGTTACTACCGTAACAACGATCGTTTGTTTTGCGCTTCATACGTGAGCCTCCTATTTCACCTAGATTATCTTGCATCGGAAATACAAGCATTTTATATTTATTAACCATTGGTGTTTTTCCATCATCTTCATCTTATTCTAGAAAACTTTCTTCTCCTACTTCCGTATGCAAAGTATAGAACAGAGAGAAATAGTAGTGAGTATTCAAAAGAATTAAAGTTACAAGGAAATATGGGGCTTCTAAGATATTTGCACTTAAATAAAGTGGTTACATAGGTTGACTGATTAATTTGATTATCCAGAAAAATACACATCTCCACAGTAGAACAAAATGTTGATAAAATCACGCATCAAATTTCAAAAGAATTCTTGTAAAAAAGCTGTAATATCTCTCAATTCATGATGGCTTTAATTGGTCAATATAGCCAACAAAAGTCAACGATGGTCAGCAATGAGATTGACAAAAGTTGAAATTAAAATTAAACTTTTCAAATTCATATTATTATACTTGCAACGCGATTAGTATTCGTATTACGCGACGCTACTACAAACCGCGATTAGTTTTACACGCAAATCTACTCTGAAAGAAAACACGAAAAAATCTCAGTATTCGCAACTCTAAAGTTAACTATAAAACTAACTATTGGCAAAAATAACTATACAAGCAACGCGAAAATTATTCTTTCTGCGCAACACTAATGCAAACCACGATTTGCCCCAAAAAACTGGTCGTTGTGGTACAAGTACCATCTGAAAAACTACTACTACTGCTACTACAACTACTGAAACTACAAACGAATATAGTGACAAAGTAGTAACATAGAATGACTCTCCATCCTCATCCGCAAATGAAGATGAAGAGCCATTTGTTGTAGCCCACTCTTGAGACAGTTTGTCAGGGCCTCTTCGACTCTGAGAGTCTCTTCTTTCTTCGGCGGTCCTGCCGAAGCCTGAAACTTAAGCCTAGACTCGAGATTCCGTGCAATACACAGCCGGGTGTGGAGAAACTCGAGCAGGACGAACGTTTCGAGAAACCTTCCGCGACAGAGAACGCGATCGCGAAGAGTGACTCTAAAGTCGCGCGATTCGAAGAATCGAAAGTAAGACCAAAAGAAATGGTACGATATGTATGAATCAGCTAACGATTCGATTCTCCAAATCGAACTACAGGAATAGGTCTGCCACGGAAATAAAATCTGTAACAGCCCTATCATCCTGACCCTACCTACTTAGGTCTAAACACACACACCAGAAAGTAAGCTACCTACCTACCTAATCCAACATTTGAAAAATATGCAAAACGCATTCTCGCAAACAAGTACTCCACGGTTCTCACACATAATGTCCGGGCGCGGCCTAAACTAGGGAGGAAGCCCCGGGGTTCCTCCGACACTCGGACATTGCAAACATTCACACTCTAAGGTACGTACCAATTTCCTGAAATCGGCTGACAATGCATAGTGTCTATTGAATTTTAATTTTACATAGTCTGATAAAGTTATTTTATATGTACTCATGCTTTCGTGACGTCGTACGCGTCCGTGTGCTCTTCGACAGACATTCCTACAGATCGTCGTCGGCACATAACTCGAGGGGTCTACAATTTCTTGTACCCATTTCAGAAAATGTCGTCAAGTCGTTATAAAAATCCCAAGAAAATATTATTAATTACTCAAAAATTATTCGAAAAATAATTTTATTTGATTTCATAAAAATATGTTATTAGGAAATACAATTTCATTTTTGAAGTATAATAAATTTTTAAACGACGCAATTTCCACGTCCTAACCACACACACACACACACACATGGGGAAAGTACGTCGTGCACATTACGCGTTTTAATTTTACATAATCTGATAGCAGATATTTTATATATACCCATATGCTGTCGTTACGTCGTACATGTCCGTGTGCTCTTCGGCAGACATACCATGCAGATCGTCATCGGCACATAATTCGAGGGGTCTACAATTTCTTGTACCCATCTCGAGAAACTGTCGTCAAGTCGTTGAAAAAATCCCCAAGCTAATAATATTAGCCATTTTATAATTTTTCGAAAAATATGAAATAATATGTCGTCCGTGTGCTCTTCGATAGACAATCCTTACAGGTCGTCGTCGGCACATAATTCGAGGGGTCTACAATTTCTTGTACCCATCTCGAGAAAATGTCGTCAAGTCGTTGTAAAAATCTCAAGCCAATATTCTTAATTACTCAAAAATTATTCGGAAAATGAGAAATAAAAGTTTAATAATTTTATTTGATTTCATAAAAATATATTATTACGAAATACAATTTCATTTTTAAAGTATAATAAATTTTTAAACGACGCAATTTCCACGTCCTAATCACACACACACACACACACATGGGGAAAGTACGTCGTGCACATTACGCGTTTTAATTTTACATAATCTGATAGCAGATATTTTATATATACCCATATGCTGTCGTTACGTCGTACGTGTCCGTGTGCTCTTCGGCAGACATACCATGCAGATCGTCATCGGCACATAATTCGAGGGGTCTACAATTTCTTGTACCCATCTCGAGAAACTGTCGTCAAGTCGTTGAAAACATCCCCAAGCTAATAATATTAGCCATTTTATAATTTTTCGAAAAATAAGAAATAATATGTCGTCCGTGTGCTCTTCGATAGACAATCCTTACAGGTCGTCGTCGGCACATAATTCGAGGGGTCTACAATTTCTTGTACCCATCTCGAGAAAATGTCGTCAAGTCGTTGTAAAAATCTCAAGCCAATATTATTAATTACTCAAAAATTATTCGGAAAATGAGAAATAAAAGTTTAATAATTTTATTTGATTTCATAAAAATATATTATTACGAAATACAATTTCATTTTTAAAGTATAATAAATTTTTAAACGACGCAATTTCCACGTCCTAACCACACACACCCACACACACACACATGGGGAAAGTACGTCGTGCACATTACGCGTTTTAATTTTACATAATCTGATAGCAGATATTTTATATATACCCATATGTTGTCGTTACGTCGTACGTGTCCGTGTGCTCTTCGGCAGGCATACCATGCAGATCGTCATCGGCACATAATTCGAGGGGTCTACAATTTCTTGTACCCATCTCGAGAAACTGTCGTCAAGTCGTTGAAAAAATCCCCAAGCTAATAATATTAGCCATTTTATAATTATTCGAAAAATAAGAAATAATATGTCGTCCGTGTGCTCTTCGATAGACAATCCTTACAGGTCGTCGTCGGCACATAATTCGAGGGGTCTACAATTTCTTGTACCCATCTCGAGAAAATGTCGTCAAGTCGTTGTAAAAATCTCAAGCCAATATTATTAATTACTCAAAAATTATTCGGAAAATGAGAAATAAAAGTTTAATAATTTTATTTGATTTCATAAAAATATATTATTACGAAATACAATTTCATTTTTAAAGTATAATAAATTTTTAAACGACGCAATTTCCACGTCCTAACCACACACACACACACACACATGGGGAAAGTACGTCGTGCACAGTACGCGTATTAATTTTACATTGCCTGACAAAAGATATTTTATATATACCCATATGTTGTCGTTACGTCGTACGTGTCCGTGTGCTCTTCGGCAGGCATACCATGCAGATCGTCATCGGCACATAATTCGAGGGGTCTACAATTTCTTGTACCCATCTCGAGAAACTGTCGTCAAGTCGTTGAAAAAATCCCCAAGCTAATAATATTAGCCATTTTATAATTATTCGAAAAATAAGAAATAATATGTCGTCCGTGTGCTCTTCGATAGACAATCCTTACAGGTCGTCGTCGGCACATAATTCGAGGGGTCTACAATTTCTTGTACCCATCTCGAGAAAATGTCGTCAAGTCGTTGTAAAAATCTCAAGCCAATATTATTAATTACTCAAAAATTATTCGGAAAATGAGAAATAAAAGTTTAATAATTTTATTTGATTTCATAAAAATATATTATTACGAAATACAATTTCATTTTTAAAGTATAATAAATTTTTAAACGACGCAATTTCCACGTCCTAACCACACACACACACACACACATGGGGAAAGTACGTCGTGCACAGTACGCGTATTAATTTTACATTGTCTGACAAAAGATATTTTATATGTATCCCAAGCTAATATTATTAATTATTCAAAAACTATTCCAAAAATAAGAAATAATGGTTTAATAATTTTATTTGATTTCATAAAAACATATTATTACGAAATTGCAATTTCATTTTTAAGGAATAATAAGTTTTTAAACGACGCACATCCACATCCTAACCACACGCACACACATGTGGGATGTACGTCGTGCACAGTACACTAACGCAATGTCAGCCGCTAATAAAATATACTATTATAGTCATCGTGCTCATTGCCTTTACTCATGCAAATAGCACCTGGGCACTTGGACGAGTGCAGCCAACGAACACGGAAAAATAATCTGAAAAGCCTGAACTAAAAATTTGATATACATTAGTATTGAGAATTTTATTATGAAAGAAAATTGTTGCCTTCAAAATTTGATTATTTAAAAGAAAAGAATTTAATTAAGATTTAACAAGAAAATAATTTAATTAAAAAGTTTAAAATAATTCATTCAAGTAATTTTAAATTTATTAATTTATTAATGAAAATATTCAACTAGCCTTGGTACCGTTCCGTCATCAAAGTAAATTTGCTAAAATATGAAAACAGCATAGAATGTACATTACTTTGATTCAGATCTACCCATCAGAAATCTATCCATCGCGAAATGTTTTCTTGTACATGAAATTCATAATGTTTTTCAACGAACAACGAAAGACTTTAGTATCCTTCATAGATAATCATGAAATAATATTTTAAAGTGAAGTGAAAGAAATATAAATAACGATCACTATTCAATATGTGAACAATATTATCAATAGAATCATTATTGCATAATCAATGTATTCAAAAGTAAAAACATTTCCATATTGGATTCATATTATATACATTTTTGTGTAATTTCATTTTGATATTACAGAATTACATGCTTAATTTTACATGGAGCATTTACCACCTTAAAAAACGCGGAGTACAAGAAAACCCTGAACTAAATAACAAAACAGTAAAAGTTACTACTACTGGCGGGTATAGAAAATACCCGCGGTCACTATATTCGCCAACCACGTATACAATCAGTCACCGGTGTCGATTCGGACCTTTCGTCCTTCGACATGATCGGGGACCGAAGGAACAAAACAATTCATGCGACTCACCAATCGTTGAGTGCGATCAAATAATACCGTCGTTGATGATGTTGTCCACTGAACTCTGGTCCAATGTATGTCATCGGCGAAGTCGCCTGCATTGTCCTGCTGGATTTGTGGATGGAATGATGAAATCTAGGGAAACTGTGGAAAAGTAGAACAAATTGGAAACTGTCATAAAAATTTCTGAAAGAAAAATTGGGATCAGAAATAAGAAACAATTAAGTAAGCACTAGTATGTTTCCCTACTTTATTTTATCCTTCTTACTTTTCTGTTTCCAATTGGAAATACTGTGTTTTCATGAAAGCAACTGTTCAATTTATTATAATTTAATAATATAAGATTTTCTTAAAACACAGAATTTCCTAGGAGAAACAGAAAAGTAAGAAGAAAGAAAGAAAGTAGGAAAGCACATTAGTACTTCCTTAATTGTTTATTGTTAGAATAGATTTATTTATTTCATCTTATAATGTCAGGTAATGGAAATTGTTTCTTACTAATCAGATATATTTTCAAGTTCAACAGTTGGTTTTATTAAAAGTATTTCCTATAAGAAACAGAACAGTAAGAAGAAAAATGAAAGTAGACAAGCACACTAGTGCTTATTTAATAATTTATTATTAATATAATAAAAAGTATTTCAAAGTATTTCTTATGAGGAAAGGCAAAGTATGAAGAAAACAAGAAAACAGAAAAGCACACTAATGCTTACTTAATTTGTTTCCTATTCCCATAATATAATACCTTCAAATTCAACAATTACATTTATTAAAACAAAGTATTTCTTATGAGGAAAGGAAAAGTATGAAGAAAACAAGAGAACAGACAAGCACACTAGTGCTTACTTAATTGTTTCCTATTCCCATAATATAATATCTTCAAATTCAACAATTACATTTATTAAAACAAAGTATTTCTTATGGGGAAAGGAATAGTATGAAGAAAACAAGAGAACAGAAAAGCACACTAGTGCTTACTTAATTGTTTCCTATTCCCATAATATAATATCTTCAAATTCAACAATTACATTTATTAATACACAGTATTTCTGATGAGGAAAGAAAAACTATGAGGAAAACAAGAAAATAGAAAAGGACACTAGTGCTTACTTAATTGTTTCCTATTCATATAATATAATATTTTCACATTCAATAGTAATTTGGATTAAAACAAAGTATTTCTTATGAGGAAAGGAAAAGTTTGAATAAAACAAGAAAACAGAAAAACACACTAGTGCTTACTTAAATGTTTCTGATTCATATAACATATTATTTTCAAATTCAACAAATTATTTCTATTATAACACAGGATTTCCTATGAGAAACAGAAAAGTAAGAAGAAAACAAGAAAGTAGAAAAGCACACTAGTGCTTACTTAATTGTTTCTTTTCAATATAATATAAAATATTCAAATTCAGCAGGTACTTTTATTAAAACTCAATATCTCCCTTGAGAAACAGTAATGTAAGATCAAGTAAAGAAAGTAGGAAAGCCCACCAGTGATTATTCAATTGTTTATTAATAATATAGTATAATATATTCAAATTCAACAGTTAGTTTTATTAAAACACAGAATTTCCTAGGAGAAACCGAAAAGTAAGAAGAAGAAAGAAAGAAAGAAAGTAGGAAAGCACATTTGTGCTTATTTAATTGCTTCTTATTAATTAAATATAATACTTTCAAATTCAAGAGTTATTTTTACTAAAACAGAATATTCCCTATGAAAAACATTAAAGTGAGAACAAAAAAGAAAGTAGGAAAACACATTAGTGCTTACTTAAATGTTTCTTATTTATATAATATATTATTTTCAAATTCAACAATTATTTCTATTAAAACACAGGATTTCCTATGAGAAACAGAAAAGTAAGAAGAAAACAAGAAAGTAGAAAAGCACACTAGTGCTAACTTAATTGTTTCTTTTTAATAAAATATAATATTTTCAAATAGAACAGTTATTATTATTAGGACACAGTATTTCCTTTGAGAAACAGTAAAGTAATAAGAACAAAAAATTGTGGGAAGGCACACTAGTGCTTACATGATTGTTTCTTATTAATATAGTATAATATTTTCAAATTGAACAATTACTTTTATTAAAACACTGTATGACCCATGAGAAACAATAAATTAAAAAGAAAAAAAGAAAGTAGGAAAGCACTCTAGTGCTTAGTTAATTGGTTCTTATTAATATAATGTAACATTTTCAAATTGAGCAGTTAGTTAAAACTTGAAAATATAAATTTCTATCTGCAAGATTTGTATATAGAATAAAAAATGAGGTTACCTACATTTTTTGCTCATGGAGCATCGCCCGAAATTCCTGTTCCACTTCAATGATGCACTGACTCTAATATCCGTTTCGAGCAATTCTAATTTTCAATAATCGAAAAAAAATAAAGCGAATAGTATACTAACGCGACCGAAAACTAAAATCGGCGAACAAGTGACTCTATTGTCGCGATTCGTAAAGCAAAGAGCTCCGATGCTCTGAAAAAAATTTACAAGCGCACAACACAGACTCGACTTTCGCGTTTCCCTAAACTCTAAACGATATTCTAAATGAAGCCACTGTGCTTCGTAAAATAGAAAACTATTAGACGAAACAAACACAGATTCTATCGACCACATTGCGCGTGATCATTAAAATGTCTGAAAAAAGAAAAAGCTATTAGGAATGTACACTGACTGCAGATTTTCAACGAGTATGATAAACAAAACTCGATAAAAAGACATAAAAATTTATATACATCTACATATACTCACGTCAGTCAATTATCAAATATTTCGAAGTAACATTGAGACGATTGCGTGCCGGTAGCGTTCCTCGTTCTTCAATTGCAATCACGGGCTGTAACAAAAGTAAAACACAATTTTCGATAAAACACATTAAAATAAATGTACCTATAACGCAATAATAGCGATTTAAAACGTTTAGAAGAGATATGTACCGAATTAGATGTAAAGCCTGTCACCGAACCTCATCACATCAATTTCCCGACGAGGAGTGAGGGGCAGGTCCGGTCAAGTATACCGCGCAAATTAGTGGGTGGTGGGTAGGGTTAGGTAGTCACGTAGTCAAACATCTCACTTCTCGATTTCCAAGGGAAAATTTTAACCTTATATCTCGAATAATAAAAATAATTAAAATAATTAGATAAACAATTAATTTTAATTAGACAAACAATTAATTACCTAATGATTTATTACCTTTGTACTTCAGTGCCGTCACAATGCGATGCAGTCATTGGCTGCGCTTGAATCTCGAATCTCGATCTGCTATGGGTTACATAAGTAGCTAGATCGATTGAGATATATTAATTTTAACCATAGAAACATATAATGTGTAAATAATATTAACTTTCAATGTAACTTTGGCAAACAACATTTATTTAAACAAAAAAGTAACAAAAA